>NC_137889.1:122773963-123373963 GCF_963455335.1 Martes martes | reverse complement strand
ATGCATTTAAGTGCACAATTATATCTGATTATAAGTCAATTTCTCTGACTTAACTTAGTGAGATAGAAAAAAAAAAAAAACAGACAAACTAAGATTAATTAAAGAAATGAAAAATAATTGAATTCAAGGGATTTCTTATTGATTTGCAAATCTCCGTAATAATGTTGGATTTGTCTCATTCTAAAAAAACAAACAAAACACCTCTCACATTGGAAGGAAAATAAGGGAATTGTAATTGGATACCATAGAGCTCTCAGAAGAAATTATTAACCAATACAATAATTGAGTCCTCCTTGAAGATTCCTGTGAAATATAAATCATGATTTTACATGGCATCAGTTTAGTCTAGACCTAGGTTAGGAACTGCTGACTATTCCCAAGCTTCCTTAAATATGGTCTTTTGGGACTGTTCCCCTGGCAAAAATCCATCATAATCCATCCGTGGTTTCTAAAAGCATGGTCTTTCTGAGTGTACATGCAATGTAATCTGTTGTGGGCTCTAAATATCTCTGCCTTTTAACAAACTAGGAATTCATATATTAATCAAACTATGGCAGTCAACTTAATGGTCAGATAATTAAAGTTTATGTGTGTGCAAGGGTAAGGATTAAGTGAACCTAGCCCAATTCCCTCTGAAAGTTTTTCTTGGATTAACTTTATAGATTCAGGAGACATTAGTAGAGAACATGTTAGGACCACCAACTCTGCCATATTTAGCTGGAGTATTTTATTTTTATGAAGATAGAGCAGCCCTAACCAGGTCAAATAAGCAATTAAGATTTCTGTTGTTTCTGGTTTGAGTTTGGCTTTAGAGAATTGTACAGTTACAGAACTTGTCATATGCATTTTCAAAATTAGGATTGCCCACTGTAGTTAACAACTGATATACCTGCTGGTCAAACAGTATCAGGACCTTTATAGCTGAGGAATTCCACACCTTATGAATTTTGGTGGGAAGTAGAAATTGCCTCTTACTATGAAAAAGTTGAGAATTCTAGATACTCATCCTTAGTCTCCCTTGCAGCCAGAAACTAGACATGTTATCTATGTCCTGCCAAGTCAGATGAACTCACTTCATCCTTAACTGAGGAGTTACTGACACAAGAAGCAGGAAGCAGAACGTTTTTCCTCTTGAGTAGCTTGAAGAGGTTTTGGGTAAGTAAGATTATGTCTTTGTACAGAAATGGCAGTCGGATAGCAATATTAGTAACTAGAGTTCAATTTAATTTCTAGGGCAGGAGAAGGAGCAGAAACGATAGCACTTAAACTTGTGTCTCGTGGCAATTTCAGTAGTTCTGTCACTAGATCCACTTGATAGCTCAGTTTGGTGGAATTATTAATGAATGTTTAATTGAAATCTTCTCTCTAGTTCTTCTGTCAGCTACTGTGTATTAATTTAATGATTTTTTTTTTTTGAGAGGGAGAAGAGTTGGAGGTAGACAGAGGTAGAGGGAAAGAGAATCTTTTTTTTTTTTTAAATTTTATGTATTTATTTGACAGGGGGTGGGGGAACACAAGCAGGGGGAGTAGGAGAGGGAGAAGCAGGCTTCCTACTGAGCAGGGAGCCCACTGTGGGGCTTGATCCCAGGATCCCGGGATCATGCCCTGAGCCAAAGGCAGACACTTAAGGACTGAGCTACCCAGATGCCTTGGGAAAGAGAATCTTAATCAGGATCCATGCCCAGTGCAGAGCCCAACATGGGCTCAATCTCATAACCCTGAGATCATGATCTGAGATGAAATCAAGAGTTGGAAACTTAACTAACTGAGCTATCCAGGAGCCTCAATAAATTCCTTTTCTAAGTCAGTCAGCCAGAGTTGGTTTATCTTACTAAAAACTAACAACTATGACAGGCAGAGTATCTAGTTAACATTAGTATTTTTAAGTTATGATATATTATGGTTGTTTAGATTGCATTTCCCAAAAGTAGACCTAAAGAAAAGGATGTGAATGTCAGTGTTATATTTGTAAAGTGATCCCAGGAAACACTAGTTTAAGAGTGAGAAAGTAAAGGGAAGGGAAAGAAGCCAATAAATATTGTACTATTGAGCAGACTATTGTTTTCAACAACTCTGGGAGAAGATGCAGAACATACTTCAGAGTTATGCCTCCCCAACTAAGGGAAGTGAGAAGTCTTACTGTAGCCAATTAGCCTCCTGTAAGCAGTGCAACTCTGAAATAGGGACCTTGTGTGCAGCAGAGACAGCCAAGTCCCCAAGAGCACAGTACACCCACATAGCAGTCCCCCACCAGACAATCTAGACCTTATTTAATCAGTATACCCAGATATTGACACCTAATCAACTATTCAAAGACTCACATCTTCCTTCTTCCTATGAACTTCATCCCCAAGAACCTGTCTGGACCCTGATTGGAGGAGTCTACCTCTTCTGCCCTCAGGCATTAGTGCCCCTGGTTTTCAGACCTTAGGATCCAGACTAGGACTTATACCAATTTATTCCGCTGGTTCTCAGGCCTTCAGCCTGGACTGGAACTATATCACTAGCTTTTTGTGTTGTCAGCTTATGGATAGTGTATCATGGAAATTCTCAGACTCTAATTGCGTAAACCAATCCTTTATAGTAAATGTCTTTTTTAATATTTTATTTATTTATTTGAGAGAGAGTATGTGAGAGAGACCATGAGAGGGGAGAGGGTCAGAGGGAGAAGCAGACTCCCTGCTGAGCTGGGAACCCAATGCTGGAATTTCCAGACTCCAGGATCATGACTTGAGCCAAAGGCAGTCACTTAACCAACAGAGCCACTCAGGCACCACCTGTAAATGTCTTTTTATATATACATATATAATATGTATGTATGTATGTATATTTATATGCATACACACACACACACACACACACACATACATACATATATGTATGTATGTATGTATACCCTATTTGTTCTGCCTCTCTGGAGAACCCGGACTAGTACACCCTGTATCTCTTCACTTGTGGCCCTTTTCTCCACCTTCAAAGTGAACCACTCCAGACTGTTTTTATCATTATATCACCTTTTCCTCCAAGTCAGACTCTTCCTCGGTCCTTTTTGTTTTTTTAAAGATTTATTTATTTATTTAACAGGCAGAGATCACAAGTAGGCAGAGAGGCAGCCAGAGAGGCGGGGGTGGGGGGGTCGGGGGGGTGGGGCGGTGGGATGGGGTGGAAAGCAGGCTCCCTGCTGAGCAGAGAGCCCGATGCGGGGCTCGATCCCAGGACCCTGGGATCATGACCTGAGCCGAAGGCAGAGGCTTTAACCCACTGAGCCACCCAGGTGCCCCTTCCTCAGTCCTCTTTTTGAGACTCTTGTGATTACACTGGGCCTACTCAAATGATCCAGGATAATCTCCTCATCTCAATATTAGTGGCCTTATCACATCTGCAAAGTCTTTTTTTGTCATATAAGGCAATATTCACAGCTTCTGTAGATTAGGATGTGAACATCTTGGGATTCATTATTCAGTCTCCCACAAAAGGGATTCCTTGCTTAGCAGTAAAATGTCTTCTCTCAGAAGTCTTTCTTTGGTTTTGAAATGCATGTATTTGTTTTTTAACAGTGGGAAGGCTGTAAAGTTTATCTTTCAACTCATATTCTCCTTTGCTGGAAGCTGTTTTAGGGCCATTAACATCTTCATAGTTTCTGACTCCCCTATTCATCACCCATTAGCCAACAGAAGTCCTAGGGTGAAGACTTGTGGGTATTTTTAGTAAGACATTACTGGAATACACTGGGATGGTGAGTTTTGAGGTGACATGAGCATGGCATCAACAATGCCCAATATTTATTGAAAGAAACCAAAATACATGAGAATTTGTTAAATTATACCCTTAATAATTAGTTAAATATAGGGTAAACAAACTTTCGGTAATGGGCATGTGATAACTTGCACTTTCCCTTGAGGCCACGTTTAAAAGTTGACCCCATGAGTTGCTAGGTTTCTATAGTTTGAATATTTTCTACTGAAAAGATAGGAAAAGGGGAACCCATAATATACTTTATGGCAGACATTTGAGAGTTACCTGATAGGAAGGGGAAGGCAATTACTCATAGACTTTATGCCAACACGTTAGTGTTCAGGGAGACATCATTGTCAAGAAATGGTGTGAAGAAAAAATTGGGAGATCTAGTCATAGAAGTGATTTCAAAGAGAGTATTTAAACAGCCTTCTGTTAAGTTTCTTGGGTGGTTAGCTTTAGTCTCCTAGGACCTCCTGGAAATTGAGCATTAAAAGTAAGAATGTCAGGTGCCTAGGTGGGTCAGTCAGTTGAGTGTCCAATTCTTGGTTTCAGCTCAGGTCATGATCCCATGGGTCTCAAGATCAAGCCCAGAGTTGGGTTCCTTGCTCAGCAGGGAGTCAACTTAAAGATTCTTTCATTCTGCCCCTCCCCTGCTCTCTCTTTCTCTCTCTTTCTCTAATAAATTAATAAATCTTCTGGGGGGGGCGGAAACAAGAATGAAAATAAGATCTTGTAGTGCAGGAGTCTCTCATCAAATCCCACAGGAGATCAGATAAAATTTGTGTATGGTCAAAATTCTACTTGAAAATCCTTTGTTTTAGCTAGAGGTATAGAATTCAGAAATTAAACATTCAAGAGTTTTCCAGTTTGGAAGATATAAACAGATTTCTGGATGTCTTTTTCTTATAAAGGTAATCTTGCTAGTTTCTATAGTTTTCTCTTGACCCTCAATTTGCTATTCAGTAGTACTTCAAGATGCACATGGAATCCTTCCTTACATCTGATCCCATGAATCAGATGTCATGGGACATCTGATTATCCCCTTGTTATTTCCATAGGTTGAACCATAATACATTGAGACTCATAGGTTGAACTGTTTCACATTGCTGTAGAGGGATGAGACTGAAAAAAGGACAGATTTAGATCCATTCTGCCATCCCGACTGTGAGGAACCTACAAAAATCTCCCTTGTAGTAGAAGCTGTTGTTTTTCTCTCACACATTCTTCTAGCCAAGCCACCATAACATAATTTCAGTTAATCAAATAGCTCTAGGATTGTGTGTCTTTGAATGTTAACCATGAAACCCAGCCTGGGGTAGATCCAGGGTTTATTTAACTCCTGAAACTTACTCAATTTGGCAACCCTTCTTTAAATAAATAATATAATGCAAAATTACACATATGAAGCTGGATAGAGAGCTTTGTAGGGATACCTTGGGAGTGAAGGATGTTGATGTGCAATTTTCAATAGCTTCGGGATAAACTTGCCTTTGGGATCCAAAATTTAATCATTTGCCTTTGGGGAGGCTAACAGAGTTTTTGAGCAGGAAAATACCTGGATTCTATAAATAATGTGGAAGTATTATGTCATACCATTTAGAACAGAGAGAAACTTAATGTAAGGAAAACTATCATAATTCTATGTAACAATCTAGGCACAAAAATGTTTTAGTCCTAACTGGGCTGATTACATTGGCATTGGGACTGAAAGTTCTTCTTCAGGGTTTGAATATAGATTAGCAGAAGTAAGTGAAGGAAAAGTGAGAAATAAGAACAATTCTAAGGATCTGGTGTCTATAAGGATAGTGTATGGGAGAATAATGCTGCCAAGTGGAAGACAAATAAAAGTCGTGAAGGTCAAACTTATAATCGTGATTTTCAACATTTTAAGATTAACTAGTTGTAGGCTGAAAGTAATTCAATGTAGAGTAAATCAAGGTAAAAATATCAATGAGGAAGTAAGTTAAATGGCAAGTTTGGTAGACAGTTTAGAGTATAAGTAAGGCTGAGAAACACAGCTGTCTGTAAAATGAACATGGACTAAATGGAGCACAGAGGGAGAAGGAAATTGGTTTATCAGCCCTCACTCACACTGTAATGTCACATAATAAACTTGTAATTTCATTCTAGCCAGTCTAAAATTTCTGTCAGTGGCTGGGAGGTATGAAGTAGGGCTATAGAGTTAAGACAGCATAGATAAGGGCGCCTGGGTGGCTCAGTGGGTTAAGCCTCTGCCTTCAGCTCAGGTCATGATCTCAGGGTCCTGGGATCAAGCCCCCCATTGGGCTTTCTGCTCAGCAGGGAGCCTGCTTCTTCCCACCCCCCTCTCTGTGCCTGCGTCTCTGCCTATTTGTGACCTCTGTCTGTCAAATAAATGAATAAAATCTTAAAAAAAAAAAAAAAGACAGCATAGATAAGTGTATGGGCTTCAAAGTCAGCATTTCCAAAAGAAAACTATCTGGGTAGTTTATGGCAAGTTTTTTAGACTTTCTATGGCTCAGATTCCTCAATAGTAAAATGGGGGTATAAAAAATCCCTTCCTCATATATTACTGTGCATATTAATTCAGTTAATGCATTAACATGTTTAGAATATTACCTAACATATATATTCTAAGTTCTTGATAAATGTTAGCCTTCATAATGGAAATGTGTAGTTGGAAAGAGTCATTTTATTTTTAACAATAATTTCCATTTGCACCGTTCTCTTTACTTCAGTAGTTTCCAAATAATACAATGGGCAAAAATTTGGAGAATATATATGCACTGGTACTTCTCATGCTGTATCTTTCCTTATGTTTTCTTAAGACAATTTGTCTTCTTTGAACTATTTTAATTTTGATTTCCAAAGTATTACTCAAGACAGAATTTTAAAAAAATTATAGACTCTTCTTTGACTCTAAGATATGGTAGTCTTCTCCATTATGAATCTCAGGGAACTTGTTGTTACCTTATACTTTTCATATACTCTCTAAAATTATTAATGATTTTTTTAAAGTTAATAAGATTGCAGACAGCATGAAAACAATGCCAAATCATATGCTTCTCTCTTTCTCTTATAATGTCTGGACCCATTTATTTTGGAGAACAGGTGAAAAAACTGAGTATATTAACGTATTAAAACCTGTCTTCTTGTAATGCATCTTTGTTACTCGGTAGTCTCTGTTAATATTTGGTCTGTTAACTTTAACTTTTCCAATAATTTAGACATTCTGTTTTAACAAAATATAACTGCTTTGATACAGATACTAACCAGACATAAATATCAAATATCTCTATTATATATAAGGACATTTTTCTTTACAGTGTAGATAGATTATTGAGGTAAATATTATGGAATTTCTAAAGAAGGGTGTCACCAAGGGGAAATAAACATCAAAATTAATATCTTTTACTTAAGGTAAAAGTTCTGTGAAGGACTCTTAATTACTGGTGCCATACCGACTAGGGTAAAAAAATGGATGGGAAACAGTTGGCGTCAAACTTCCAAAAAAAATAAGCGAACCAAAAAGTAAAGAATGTCAGTCATTAAAATGGAACAAAAATGGAGAAAAACAAATACCACCAAGACTAAGAGGAGGTTGGAAAATATCCTAGCAAATTAAAGTCTCCATAGAAACAGCAGGTCTCAGAAAAATGGTAGGTTTTGATTTGGAAAGATTATGGTAGAGACCACAGGTGGCTGTCATTTTTAAAAGCATGTATTACAAAATAAGACACTACTGATTTTGATAAATGAGTACTGTTTCCATCTAATATCATCTAAATAGCAAAACTAACATAGTAAATACAGTAACTCCAGTCTTTTGTAATCAGTCATACCACATATTCCTTTTATAAACATACATATGGAAATATATATGAATATATTTAATTTAGGAATAATGTTCTCTATTATAATGTAATCTTTGTTTAGTATTGTGATTAAGTAATAAATTGTTGGGCACTTGATCTTATGTTGATCACCTGCATATACATAAGTAAAATATGTCCTTTGTTATTCATTTAAAATCACAAGACTGTTAGTCAATGGAGTTTTGAAAGAACATCTTGCCCATTATTTCCTAATGGACAGTATCATTCAGAGGGAAGTTTGAAAATAGGCTACTATAGGGACTGAGAATTGCCATCATTATCCATCCCTCCTACCATTTTAAGTAAAAGTGACAAAGAAAAACCTTAGCTTGCTATAATATTAGCAAAAATGTCAATTTGTGGATTATTAGTGTAAATGGCTACAGGCAGTTAATACTGTAACATCTGGATCTAATGAAGAAATGCAGAGCCAAAAACATTGGTGAGAGTTTAAATGAGGTCATTCATCAGTTTCTGAACAAAGATTTCTCACCCTCAGTCCCACATTCAAAAGTGAGCAGTGCTTGATTAAGACATTACTTTAAAACTTTATCAGTTAAACTACTATAATTTTCTATGACCCAAAAAAATAAGTGAGTAAGAGACAAGATTGAATATTCAATAATAAACATAATAATGCCTGAAACTAGACTGGCCTTATATTATAAAATGTTTCTATGCATTAAAAATGGTATCATTTGCATTGTTATTAGATAACAATATTCAAAAATTGAAAATATTATAGTTATACACAATTTCAGAACAGTGCTCTCTGGTCAATACATATTTGCAATAGTTATTATAAATTCAATTAAAATTATAGGAAAGTGTAATTAATTTGTTTTTTAATAGTAAAAGTGATTTATTTGATGTTTTGATGTGACTAATTTAGGGTTTTAATCAATATTATTAATATGGTTTTTAATTAGCTAGCAATTATAGAGAAGCATACTTAAAAAAATAATTTGTATTTTACAGAGAGTTGTTCAAACATCGATTTGTGCTTCATATTTTCTTAAAGATACATTTCTTTATGAAACTTGAATCATCATGGCAGCAAATTAGGCTACTGTTTGATTTTCCATACAATGAAAGACTCTCTAGCAGCAGCAAAGTAAAACACCTTTCTTGGGAAGTAGGAATAATCAAAAGTACTGAACTGAGGTAACATGCAACATTTCAGCCGGCACAAGCTTTGTGAAAGAAACACTAGGGCCACATTCAAGCATTCTCTCTCAGAGTAGGGGGAAACAAAAACCTCTAAAGCTCTAAGGGCTTTCAGTTAATATTGACTCACTGGATACTATAATTTGTTCAACAATTTCTTATAGATTAAGAAAACAGAATGTTGCTATCATTCAGATGTCAGCAACAGGAATGTCAGTCAAAACGAAACGGAACAAAACAAGAAACCGAAGGCAATCAAAAGAAATAAAGAAGCTACCAGTTCTCTATTGCCATTTGGGTTCCCAATCATATTATTAATGGGTTTTGATTTTTTTTTTTAAGTTCTATGAATGTAAAGGGATAGCTAAATGTTAGTTAAATGCTCTCCAAATTTTAGTGTTTCTTAAAGTGTTCAGTTTCTACTGTCTCAGTTTCTAGGGTTCAGACTGTTACCGAAGCATTGTCAATTCAACTTCTAAAGAAAGTTAAAAAACAAACTGAAAAAAGCCTTAGTAGTGCTGAGTCCACCACTGCTTTTCATTAAAATTGTTTTTAACTCTTAACATTCTCTAACAGCCAAATTTTAATTTATTTATTTTGGAAACCAGCCATAGGTCATTTAAAGCTGCCTTTAAATGGGCTCTACCGTAACTGCTAAACGGTTTACAATGTAAAACTAGCCATTTGGGTAGAAGTTTTTCTATTAATTTAGGGCTCTCTTCTAATTAGAGCTTATATGAAGTGCCATAATTAAACCTATGAACAGTTCAGAATCCTTAAGATTTTAAAACCTGTTCACTTTTAACAGTAAGATTACTTTTAATGACACAATGAACACAGTTCTGAAATGTGTGACAGTTCTTTACAGTGATGGCCGTTTGCTACACAGAAGATGACCTCCTCATGTGAATTTCTGCTTAGTGCATGGACAACATAGACTAAAGGCTCTGATACCAAAGCAGAGAATTTTTAAAGCTTCTAAGCTCAGTTCTCATTTGGAAAACTTAATACCATCTATAATTTATGTCATTTCAAATTATGTTTACCCTTAATTCTGCAACATGAATTAACTGAAATAATAAAAGTTTAAAAAGCCAAATTTTCTATACATTAACTTAAGAAGGGTAGCAAATTTGAAAAAAAAAAAAAACAACAACAAAACTCAAGAGTCGAGGGAATAGGAAATGTTAATTATACCCAGTTTTCACAGGAATAGAGCAATGGGAAATGGCATAAAGAGTGTTGGGTTGAGCATACAACAAATCTTCATGAGAATTTTGAGTGATCTCTACTACTCCAGTCTTTGTGTATCTCATGTGATTAAATTTTCCTTTGAGTAAATTGTCATTTGTCATTTTGAGTAAATTGTCATACTTTTACACATCTTTCCCCCCTCCTACATGCTAAATTTAAGACAAACTTCAGTTTAACACACTGTGTCTTTAAATTTAGTTAAAAGATTCAATATTGCTTGAATAAAAGCAATCTTCTCTACTAATTTTTCAAACCACAGTATTTGCTTCATAGCAGTATTTTGCATCCATGAAACCCTATCATAATTCTAACATGAAATATGGTCCTGTTTAGCAGAGATTTAAAACTTTTTACCAGATGAATGGGCCTGTGATATGAGGAGTTGTATGGAACATATGAGAAAAAATCTAAAAGAAACTTTTGGCTTTTTTTTCATATTTCTCATTTCTTTACCTCTTTCTTATCAATGGTAAGGTTCAATGACAGCATTTCATGTTTTGTTATTTTGTGGTCAGGCTCAGATATATTGATATTTTTGTCACTAATACAATTAGTATAAAATATAATATAATATAATATAATATAAATTGTTTAATGTCTTCATTTAGGCAAACTGTATTAAGGCCCTTGGAGGCTATAAAGTATAAAATACAGGATATACTCTCATGAAGTTCAGGGTACTTCCTGAGGAAATCAAACATGCAAGTAAGAAGTACAGACCTCTGTATCTGTAGCTTTTCTATGAACTTTAAGGAGTGATGTAGCTTCAAGGTTGAAAGCTTCTGATAATTCATGAGTGTGTGCATGACAATGTGAGGGATGATCAGTGCAGGTATATGTAAGTTGCAAACACACACACACACACACACACACACACACACACACATAATGAGCAGCACACAGTGAATTTTCTCTTAAAAATTAAAAATAGTTTTACATTAGAAGAGACCAAAGACAAAAATTGCCAAATACAGCAACCCCAGAATACTGCTTTTTCTGAGAATGAGCAAATCTCTAAGAAATGAAGAATTGAAGACGCATCTAGGAAGCCAATAGGAAGGCTCGGTATTCTGCCACCACTGAAAACTCAAAGGTGGGGAGTGGGTTCAGGATGTGTGACCATCCCTACAGTAAAAGCTAATATTGTGTTGGTTAGCATGTGAGCAGGCCTCTCTCCTAAATCACCAACTTCTCAGTGTTTAGCTAGATTGGCTACTTCAGTGTTATTGACTAGTCAGTTGTGAGCAACCACACATCCTGTTTAAATAAATTCTTGAACTTTGCAGTCAAGCTAACATAACTTTGAGGTTCTGCTTTACTAATGTGACTTACAGCTGTTTCATTTACTCACCTATGGATTTTGGTTTCCTAAGCTGTAAAATAAAATTATTTTTACAAAAAAAGTTTAGTTATATGAGCTAATGCATATGAAATAAGTTTATTTCTTGGAATATACTTGGGACCTTAATTGAAATCTATATTTAAGACTAAAATTACTAATTATAGGTTCTCTGCGCAAACCTGCAATTACCAAGGAAAGGCTAAAATACCGAGACACTTAGAGAGATTTGTGAAGTCAGACCATTACACAGTGAAATGACTGAAGTACATTACAGTTCACTTAGAGTTTCCTTGCCTATGCTGGAGAATAACTGCAGTTCACTAATGTGAAGATCAGATTACACCTGCTAAATTAAAATGTAATTATAAGATGCCAGCTTGCAGCTCCTGAGCTCCTGAGACTATCTTAGAGACAAGAGACTTCTAGTGCTCAGACCACTTTCACTCTAGAGAAATACACATACTCATCCTATGGCCTCCTATACGTTTCCTTCAGCAGCAGGAAGTGAAAGTTGTGCTTCGTAGTGAAATTTCACCCAGGGCAAAAACCACTGATGGCCTAAGAAGGGGGCCAAACTATAAAATTAGAGAAATCAGAGAAGACATTTGTTGTGGAAGATAAATCCTAAATCTCTCCTTGATTTTCTGGTACCTAGCATTCCATTCATCACTTTCTGATGATCTGCTATTAGGTGGTATTTCCTCAGGTATCTATACCTGCCTACTGTTTATTTATCTCTCCTTTTCATTCCATCGGGTGTAATCATGCATAGCGAGTCATATAATATCTAAGGTCTTCTTTTAATGCTCTGGAGTATGACTTTTTCCCACAATACCAATGGTGCCCCTTTCAAGCTACTCACTTAGTAATGCCCCTTTTGGCAATTGTTGATGTTTGAGGATGGCCTGGATTGGCAAATCTGAGTTACTTTCAAATTTGGGCTGTGGAGGCTGAGCCCAAACATCTCACGGCATACAAAAGGATTAGCTACTTTCCTAACCCTAGTAATAATACTGGATAAACTTTGTTGTGTTTCCACTGTGCTACACATTCTTTTGCTGAGCTTAGGTAGATATAGGACTCCATATAACCCCACAAATATTCCATGAGCCTGGCATTATCACTAGATGATGACACAGTCTTAGAGAGGCTCAGAAAAATTGTCCAAGCTCACCAAGTTGGCAAGTGAGAGATCCTCGATGCTATAAAGTATTGAGAGGCAGTGTTCCAGGGGTCTCATATTTCTGCGCCTCCTATTAGCAGAGGCATTGATTGTCTTTATCCTTTTCTTAAAAGATTTATTCATTTCTTGTGGAGGGGCAGAGACAAGAACATGGAGGGAGGGGCAGAGGGAGAGAATCTTCAAGCAGACTCCCCACTGAGTGAGGAGCCCCATGCAGGGGCTTGATCCCATGATCCATAACATCATGACCTGAGCCAAAACCAACAGTTGGATGCTTAACTTACTGAGCCACCTAGGTGCCCCTGATTGGTTTTGTTTACCTTGTAAGGCTATTGGTACAGCCTTGAAAATAGAGTTTCACTCTAAGTAAAAGGGCAAGCATGCTTGTATCTCATTATATAAGATTCAGGCTCTTTAAACTCATTGTTCCTTCCTCTCATGTAATGTGACATATTTTGTGTTCAGTTGTTACTTAGCCTTCATGTCTTCTGTCAACATCCATAACAACATGAAAAACTACTTGCTTATTAGCATGCAGGTGGGATAAAATTTCAGACACTTTGCAGTTCCTGATAAACACTCTGCTATAGTACTTTTTCAGATATTAGCAGTAATATCTGAGAAATTCAATTTAATTGTGCTTATTTATAAATTTTGACTGATGCTTTAAACTTATGTCATTTGTCCTTAAAAGTAAAATATAATCTTTTATAATTGTTTTATAATTCAGCATAAATGTTGAATTAAGAAAATAGTTTATTATTTTTTTCATTAAAAATTAAATGGCACAATCATATAAATTATTTCTTTGATATGTACACAAAGGGATGATTTTCCAAAATTGTTAAGATAAAAACTTACATCCTAATTGAAAAGCTATGTAGCTTATACTAATGAAAAGAAAATGCACTTATTACAGTCATTCATTTTCATATTCTTCTATTGCATCTTAAATATTTTATTATGCCTTTATTTCACAACATTACATTGGGGCATGACTAATGCATACTGATAAGTAGGAGTGGAGGGAAACTAAAATATTTATGGTTAAAATGCACTTATAGAGAATCTTCCTGACCTCAAGGAATTATTTCCTTGACAAAATAATTCACTATAAAGAAAATAGTTAGTAAATGTAAATTCATTAAATTTAAACCTTCCATCATCAAAAAGCACCACAGTGTGTAAAGACAAGTTCCCAGAGAGAATGCAATGTTTGAAGCATATGTCTCTAACAAGGGACAGTAGTAGCATTATGAAGAACTTCAATGACTAAGCAGCAAATAGATAAACAACTCAACATAAATCATCCAAACACTTAAATTTTTTAAGAAAGGAAAATTCAAATGGTTAATAAACATATGCAAGGTGCTTAAGTTAGGTTAATAATTTGGGAAATTAAATATAGATGTATTAAAATTACACACCAATCCCAAAAAATAAATAAATAATGGAACTATGCCAAATGTCAGAGAGGTTGTGGAATTTAGACAATATCACACACAACTTGTGGGAGTACACATGTGTCTTAGTTATCAATTACTATGTAACAAATAACCACACACTGTATGGCTTACAACAACACAGATATACTATCTCAGAGTCTACAAGGCTGCACTCAAGGCATTGGCCAAGGCCGGCTTTTTATCAGCAGGCTTCTCCAGGGGAAGGGTTTCTTTTTTTCTTTTTAAAAATTTTTAATTTTTTAAAATTTGTTGTTATGTTAGTCATGATACAGTACGTCATTAGTTTTTGATGTAGTATTCTGTGATTTATTGTTTGTGTACAACACCCAGTGTTCCATGCAGTATGTGCCCTCCTTAATATCTGCCACTGGGCTAACCCATCCCCTGACCTGCCTTACCTCTAAAAATATCAGTTTGTTTCCCAGAATCCATAGTCTTTCATGGTTCATCTCCCCATCTTATTTCCCCCCTTTCATTTTTCCCTCCCTTCTCCTAATATCCTCCATGTTATTCCTTATGTTCCACAAATAAGTGAAACCATATGATAATTGACTTTCTCTGGTTGACTTATTTCACTTAGCATAATCTCCTCCAGTTCCATCCAGGCTGATGCAAAGGTTGGGTATTCATCCTTTCTGATGGCTGAGTAATATTCCATTGTATATATGGACCACATCTTTTTCATTCATTCATCTGTTGAAGGCCATCTTGGCTCTTTCCATAGCTTGGCTATTGTGCCCATTGCTGCTATGAACATTGGGGTGTATGGGACTTTTTTTTTTTTTTTTTTCGCTATACATCTGTATCTTTGAGGTAAATACCCAGTAGTGCAATTGCTGTGTTATGGGGAAGTGTTTATTTCTATTCTCACTCAGAATGTTAGCAGAATTCATTTCTGTCCATCCTTATCTCTGAGAAGCTGCACTCTTCCTTGCCACATGAGCCTCCTAATATGGGCACTTACTTCTTCAGAGGCGACAGCGGACAACATCTCTATAGCGAGCCTGCTAGTAAGGTGGAATATTCTATGACAAAGTATAATCATGAGTGATAGCCCATAACAGTTAACATGGGGTACTGTTCAGAAGAGATTATACACGGGTGTGAAGTACCAGAGGCAGGAATCATAAGGGTAATTGCAAAGTCTGTCAACCACACACTGGTGCCACAACTTTGGAAAAATTCGGTAATATCTGTCAAAGTTTAGGATATGCATACAATCAAATCAAGAAATCCCACTCATCAAATCAACACATATACCCTGAAGATATTCTTAGATGTGTACTCTAAGAAGTCTATATAAAACTATTTAGAGCACATTTGATTGTAATTGTTTCCATCTGAAATATTTCAAATGACCATCAAGAATTAAATAGATGAGTAAGCTGTGGTTATAACACATCATATTTACATTTTGTTCTGTAACATGTTTCTTTTTAATTGTAGTAAATAGAACATAAAATTTATCATCATAACTATTTGTAAGTGTGGGCTTTAATGGAATTAATTCCATTCATGTCATTTGCAGCCATCACCACCATTCATGTCCAAAAGTCTTTTCATCTTATAAAACTGAAACTCTACACCCATTAAACAATAATCCCCACCACCCCATCACAGTCAAAGGGAACTACATTCTACGTTCTGTTGCTATGATTTTGACTACTCGAAGTACCGCATATAAGTGGATTCATTCAGTATCTCTCTTTTTGCAATTGGCTTATTTCAATTAGCATAATGTCCTCAACAATGAAATCATAAAGTTCATCCATGCTATAGCATATGTCAGAATTTCCTTCTGTTTTAAGACTGAATAATACTCCATTGTATATATATACTATATTTTGTTTATCTATTCATTCATGAGTGGATATTTAGATTTCTTCCACGTTTTAGATATTGTGAATAACGCTGCTATGATCATTGGTGGACAAATATATCCTTGAATCTGGATTTCAATTGTTTTGGGCATATACCCCAAACATAAACTTCTGGATATATAGTAATTTCATTTTTAATTTTTTGAGGAACTGCTATAATTTCCATAAGAGCTGCACCATTTTTACATTCTGGACAAAGAATTCAAAAAGGGATCTAATTTCTCCACATTTTTTATTTTTTTATGTTCACCAACATTTTTTTATTTTCTATTTTTTTGAATAGTAGTCATCTTAATGGGTATGAAGTGGTATCTTGTCATTTTTATTTGCATTTTCCTGATGTTTAGTCATGTTTCTTGTGCTTATTGGCTCTTTACATATCTTCTTCTGAGAAATATCTAATTAAGTCTTTTGCTTATTTTGAAATTGGATTTTCTGTTGTCATTATTTTTGAATTTTAGATTTTTTTAAAAATATTTAAGATGTCAATACCTTATTGGATATATCATTTGCAGATATTTTTCCCATACTGTGGGGTCCCTTTTTACTCATTGGTAGTGTCTTTTGGTGTGTCTTTATTAAAATTTTCATGAAGGTCAACTTGTCTATTCTTTTTTATTTTTATTTATTTTTTTTATTCTTTTGGTGTTATATCCAAGAAATCATTGCTAATCAAAAGTAGTAACATTTTTGCCTTATGTTTTCTTCTAAGAGTCTTGTAGTTTTAGATTATATTTAAGGTATTAAGTATTATATTTAAGTCTCTGATCCATTTGAATTATTTTTTGGAATATGGTGATAGCTAAGAGTACTATTTCATTCTTTTGCATATGGTTATGCAGTTTTCCCAGCACCATTTGTTGAAAAGAGTGTCCTGACAAGAATGAAAAGAAGACCATTGATTTGTCTTGGCCCCCTTTCAAAAATAATTTTACCATACATCCAAGAGTCTATGTCTTGGTACTCTATTCTATTCTGTTGATCTATAGGTCTGTCTTTATGATAATACCTCATAATACCTCTTTTGATTACTGTAGCTTTCTAGTAAGTTTTGAAGTCAGACACATGAGTCTTCTTATCCATAAACATGGAATGTGTTTCCATTTATTTAGGTCTTTTACGAATGCTCTCGGCAATATTTTCTAGTTTTTATTATACAAACCTTTCACCTAATTGGTTAATTTATAAGTATTTTATGCATGTTGATGTTATTGTAAATGGAATTGCTTTCTTTTTTAATTTTAATTTTTTTTATTTTTTAATTACAGTCTGGTTAGTGCACAGTGTTATATGAGTTTCAGGGTACAAGACAATAATTCAACAATGCAATTATTTTTTAAATTTTATTTTCAGATTGCTCATTGTTAATGTATGGAAACACAACTGATTTTTGTGTTGACTTTGTATCTGGCTTCTTTACTGAATTCTCGTATTGTTTCAGTTATATTTTTTTGGAATATTTGGAGGTTTCTACGTATCAGATCATATCTGCAAATAGATACAATTTACTTCTTTCTGAGATTCTAGGCCTTTTATGTGTTTTTATTGCCTAATTGCTCGAGCTAGAACTTCCAGTACTATGTTGAATAGAAGTGGAAAGCAGATATCTTTGCTTTTTTTTTTTCTTTCTTATTTTAGGAAAAAAAAAAAAAACTTTTAGTCTTTCCCTACTAAGTATGATATGCACTGTAGGCTTTTCATGTATTGTTTTTATTATGTTGAGGTAGCTTCCTTCTAATCAAAGTTTACCAAATATTTTTTCATGAAATGTTCTTAAATTTTGTCAAATGTTTTTACTGCAAAAATTGAGATTGTCATCTGGTCTTTTTCCTCCATTCTGTTAATGTGATGTATTAAATTGATTGATTTTTATATGTTCAACCACTCATATCCCAGAAAAATCTCACTTGCTCATGGTGTATAATCTTTTTTATTTATTATTATTTTTTGTTTATGCACCACACCCAGTGCTCCATGCAATACGTGCCTTCCTTAATACCCACCACCACACTCACCCTCATCCCCCCACTCCCCTCCCTTCCCAAACCCTCAGTTTGTTTCTCAGAGTCCACAGTCTCTCATGCTTCATCTCCACTCTGATTTCCCCCAATTCACTTTTCCTTTCCTTTTCCTAAAGTCCCCCATGTTATTGCTTATGTTCCACAAGTAAGTGAAACCTTATGATAATTGACTTTCTCTGCTTGACTTATTTCACTCAGCATAATCTCCTCCACTCCCATCCATGTTGATACAAAAGTTGGGTATTCATCCTTTCTGATGGAGGTGTAATATTACATTGTATATATGGACCATATCTTCTTTATCCATTCATCTTCTAAAAGGCATCTTGGCTCTTTCCACAGTTTGGTGATTATGGCCATTGCTGCTATGAACATTGGGGTACATGTGGGACTTATTTTCACTGCATCTGTATCTTTGGGGTAAATACCCAGTAGTGCAATTGCAGGGTCATAGGGTAGCTCTATTTTTAATTTCTTAAGGAATCTCCACACTGTTTTCCAAAGTGGTTGCACCAACTTGCATTCCCACCAACAGTGTAAGAGGGTACCCCTTTCTCCACATCTTCTCCAACACTTGTTGTTTACTGTCTTGGTGATTTTGGCCATTCTGACTGGTGTAAGGTGGTATCTTAATGTGGTTTTGATTTTAAATTCCCTGATGGCTAATGATGATGAACATTTTTTTCATGTGTCTATTAGCCATTTATATGTCTTCTTTGGAGAAATGTCTGTTCATGTCTTCTGTCCCATTTTTGATGTGAATATCTGTTTTTTGAGAATTGAGTTTGAGGAGTTCTTTATAGGTCTTGGATATCAGTGCTGTGTTTGTAATGTCATTTATGAATATCTTCGCCCATTCCATGTGTTGCCTCTTTGTTTTGTTGACTGTTTCCATTGCCGTGCAGAAACTTTTGATCTTGATGAAGCTCCAGAAGTTCATTTTCGCTTTTGTTTTCCTCACCTTTGGAGACATGCCTTGAAAGACGTTGCTGTGGCTGATGTTGAAGAGGTTACTGCATATGTTCTCCTCTAGGACTTTGATAGATTCCTGCTTCATGTTGAGGTCTTTTATCCATTTTGAGTTTATCCTTCTGTATGGTATAAGAGAACAGTCAAGTTTCATTTCTGTATACATAGTCATCCAATTTTCCCAGCACCATTTATTGAAGAGACTGTCTTTTTTTCCATCAGATATTTTTTCCTGCTTTGGCAAAGATTATTTGACCATAGGTTTGCGGGTCCATATCTTGGTTCTCTACTCTGTTCCACAGGTCTATGTGTCTGTTTTTATGCTAGTACCATGCTGTCTTGGTGATCACAGCTTTGTAATAAAGCTTGAAATCAGGCGACATCATGCCCCCAGTTTTGTTTTTCTTTTTCAACATTTCCTTAGCAATTTGGGGTCTTTTCTGGTTCCATACAAATTTTAGGATTGTTTGTCCCAGCTCTTTGCAAAATGCTGGTGGAATTTTAATCAGAATGGCATTGAAAATATAGATTGCTCTAGGCAGTATAGACATTTTAACAGTGTTTATTCTTTCAATCCATGAGCATGGAATGTTTTTCCATTTTTCTGTGTCTTCTTCAATTTCTTTCATGAGTTTTTTTTTTTTTTTTTTTTTTTTTTTTTTAGTTCCTTGAGTACAGATCCTTTACCTCTTTGGTTAGGTTTATTCCAAGGTATCTTATAGTTCTTGGTGTTATAGTAAATGGAATCGATTCTCTAACTTCCCTTTCTATATTATCATTGTTAGTGTGTAAGAAAGAAACTGATTTCTGTGTATTGATTTTGTATCCTGACACATTACTGAATTGTTGTAAGAGTTCTAGTAGTTTGGGGGGTGGAGTATTTTTGAGTTTTCCATATAAAGTATCATGTCACCTGCGAAGAGAGAGAGTTTGACTTCTTCTTTGCCAGTTCAAATACCTTTTATTTTGATGTTGTTGTTGTTGTCTGATTGCTGTTGCTAGGACTTCTAGTACTATATTGAGCAGAGGTAAGAGTGGGCATTGTTGTTGTGTTCCTGATCTCAGTGGAAAGGTTGTCAGTTTTTCCCATTGGGAATAATATTTGCTGTGGGTTTTTCATAGATAGATTTTATGCAATTGAGGAGTGTTCCCTCTTTCCCTATACTTTGAAGAGTTTTAATCAGGAAAGGATGTTGTATTTTGTCAAATGCTTTTTCTGCATTAATTGAGAGGACCACGTGGTTCCTCTCTCTTCTCTTACTGATTTGTTCTGTCACATTGATTGATTTGAGAGTGTTGAAAGACACTTGCATCCCAGGGATAAATCCCACCTGGTTATGGTGGATAATCTTTTTAATGTACCGTTGGATCCTACTAGCTACGATCTTGTTGAGAATCTTGGCATTATGTTCATCAGGGATATTGGTCTAAAATTCTCCTTTTTGATAAATCTTTGCTTAGTTTGGGGATCAAGATAATGCTGGCTTCATAGAGAGAGTCTGCAAGTTTTCCTTCTGTTTCTATTTTTGAAAGAGCTTCAGGAGAGTAGGTATTATTTCTTCTTTGAATGTTTGGTAGAATTTCCCCAGGGAATCCATCAGGTCCTGAACTCACGTTTCCTGGGAGGTTTTTGATCACTGCTTCAATTACATTACTAGATATTGGTCTATTCAGGTTGTCAATTTCTTCCTGTTTCAGTCTTGCAAGTTTGTAGGTTTCCATGAATGCATCAATTTATTCTAGGTTGCTTAACTTGTTGGCATATAACTGTTGATAATAATTTCTGATGATTGTTTCTATTTCCTTGGTGTTAGTCGTGATCTCTCCTCTTTCATTCATATTTTATAAATTTGGGTCCTCTCTCTTTGGGGATTAGTTTGGCCAGTGGTTTACTGACCTTATTAATTCAAAGAACCAGCTTCTAGCTTCATTGATGTGTTCTACTGTATCTCTAGTTTCTAACTCATTGATCTCTGCTCTAATCTTGATCATTTCCCTTCCTGTGTATGGGGCTGGTTTAATTTGTTGATGATTTTCCAGGTCTTTAAAGTATAAAAAGTGTTGGTGTATTTGGGATTTTTCAGATTTTTTTGTTTGTTTGTTTTGTTTTGTTTGTGTTTGTTTTTGTTTTGTTTTGTTTTGTTTTTGAGTGAGGCTTAGATGGCTATGTATTTCCCCCTTAGGATTGCCTTTGCTGTACCCCATGGATTTTGGACAGGTGTGTCTTCATTCTCATTGGTTTCCATGAATTGTTTAAGTTTTTCTTTGATTTCCTGGTTGAGCCAAACATTCTTGAGCAGGATGGTCTTTAGCTTCCAAGTGTTTGTATTCCTTTGAAATTTTTTCTTGTGGTTGTGTTCCAGTTTCAAAGCATTGTAGTCTGAGAATATACAGGGAATAATCTCAATCTTTTGGTAACAGTTGAGCCCTGATTTGTGACCCAGTATGTGGTCTATTCTGGAGAAAGTTCCATGTGCACTGGAGAAGAATGAGTATTCTGTTGTTTTAAAGTAGAATGTTCTATATATATCTATGAGGTCCATCTGGTCCAATGTGTCATTCAAAGATCTTGTTTCTTTATTCATTTTTCTGCTTAGATGATCTGTCTGTTACTAAGAGTGGTGTGTTAAGATCTCCTACAGTTAATGTATTCATATCAATATGACTCTTTTTTTTTTTTTTTTTTTGATTAACAGTTGGCTTATATAGTTGGCTGCTCCCATATTGGGGGCATAAATATTTACAATTGTTAGATCTTCTTGGTGGATAGACCCTTTAAGAGTGATGTAGTGTCCTTCTGTATCTCTCACTACAGTTTAGCTTAAAATCTAATTTATCTGATATGAGAAACACTACCCCAGCTTTGGCATAAAAGATGGTTCTCCATCCCTTCACTTTAAGTCTGGATGTAGCTTTAGGTTTCAAATGGGTCTCTTGTAGGCAGCATTTTGATGGGTCCTGTCATTTTATCCAGTCTGCAAACCTGTGACATTTTATGGGGGCATGTAGGCCGTTCACGCTGAGAGTGATTTTTTTTTTTTAAAGATTTTATTTATTTATTTGTCAGAGAGAGAGAGAGCGCGAGCACAGGCAGACGCGGAGGGAGAAGCAGGCTCCCTGCTGAGCAAGGAGCCCCATGTGGGACTCGATCCCAGGATGCTGGAATCATGACCCGAGCCAAAGGCAGCAGCTTAACCAACTGAGCCACCCAGGCATCCTTGAGAGTGATTATTGAAAGGTAATTTTTATTGACATCATGTTGCTTGAGAGGTCTTGTTTCTATAGATTGTCTCTGTAAATTCCTATTCTCTGTCACTCTTGGGTTCTTTCTTCTTTTATAGCACCCCCCTTAATATTTCTTGTAGTGCCAGCTTGGTGGTCACATATCCTTTTAAACCTTGCTGGTCTTGGAAGCTCATTCTCTCTCCATCCATTTTGAATGGAGATAAAGGATTATCAGCCTTGCAGGATAAAGGATTCTTGGCTGCATGTTCTTCTCATTTAGTGCCCTGAATATGTCTTGCTAGCCCTTCCTGGTTTGCCAGGTTTCTGTGGACAGGTCTGACATTATTCTGATGGTCCTTCCTCTGTATGTAAGTAATCTCTTCCCCTAGCTGCCCTTAAGACCTCTTGTCTAAAATTATGATTCATGAATTTCATAATTAAGTGTCTGGAGGTCTTTCTAGACTCGTTGATCTTTTCAATATACCACTTAATTTGGTTTGTCAGTATTGTGTTGAGATGTTTGCATTAATGTTCATAAAAGATATTGGTCTATAGTTTTCTTATTGTGTCTTTATCTGGCTTTTGTATCAGAATAATGAAGGCCTAGTAGAATGAGTTAGAAATTGTTCCCTCCTTGTCATTGTTTTGGAAAGTGTGAGAAGGATTGGTGTTCTCTAAATATTTGGTAGAATTCATCAAAGAAGTCATCATTAAGGGCTTTTTTTGTGGGAAGGTTTTTGATTACTTGTTTAATCTCTTATTACTTATAGGTAAGTTCAGATTTTCTGAAAATCTGAATAGGTATATTTAGGTATATTCAGATTTTCTATTTTTTCATGATTCTGTCTTAGGATTTATATTTCTAGAAGTTTGTTCATTTCATCTAGATTATGTAATTTATTGGTGCACACTTTTTCCTCGTTCTCTTGTATAATCCTTTGTATTTCTGTTGAATTGATAATAGTTTCCTCCTTTTATTTATGATTTTGAATTCAACAGGAATTTTTATATCTAATCATGATCAAAACCATGACATTATTGTAAGAAAGGATAATTCTGTACAAAATGTCCCCTTCATCTCATATTTGTCCATGATAAATATAGTAATACTTTATTTTTCCTAATATGATCAATAAAAAAATTACATTATCGAAGACTCAAAATATCACTTCACTTATTTATTGGTCATTTAAAATTTTTCTTCTATGAATTACCTGTTTATATAATTTTTCACATTGTTATAGGTTTTCACTTTTTAATATTAACTTGTAATGATTCTTTTTATATATTAGTTATTCATTTTTTTCTTCTTAAAGCAAATATTTTCTACCAGTCTGCAAAATGTTTTTTATTTCATTGTGATTTTGCTTAACTGTTTAAGTTGAGACATTATCTAGCCACCATACTCTTGTGCTACTTGGGTATTAACAAATGAACTCTACAAAAATCCTCTGTTCCCCATATATTTTCGTATACTTTCATTTCATAACTTGCTAAAATCTTTGGGATAAAAGACTTTGCAGGGTAGCAATAAAAGCAACTGAAAAATCTATGTTAGATACTTTATGTCCTAAAGTGCCTTAGCCATTTTTCCAGCCATGTTCCAGTCAAATCTGGACTCTAGGTTTGTAGCAACTATCTTTTGTTATCTTGGCTTCCTCATAGCCCATGACCCCAAACTCACTCACACAACTCACAAGAGGATTTCAAAATATTTTCCACAAACAAAAACAAGTTGATCGTAAAAGGAATTCAGGTTCTACTTATTAGGATTGTACAATCTCTAGACTGAACTTCTCCTAAATGTCCTTCTCATGATTGGGATTCTATATTGCATACAATCCCTGAAATATATTTTTCACAAATGACCACTTTTATCCCATAGACTCTTGTTTGAGGACTTATGGTGGTGTAATTTACTTCAAATCAAATCTTTTCCTCAGTAAGAGTACATTTATCTTATTCCAGTGATCTTTAAACTCATTTCTACTAACCTTCAGTCCCTATCATATGTAAATTCTCATTTTACCATCCTATTATTTTTCCAGTTTTTTTATTCAGCATCATCTTCTATGGAAATCCTTCCTCAAAGACTCCAGCCCACAATTGATCAATCTAACTCTGGACCATCTTTGCTTGGGTCACATAGTTCAATCTTCCTTTTCTTTTCTTTTTTTTTCTTTTCTTTTTTTTTTTTAAGATTTTATTTATTTATTTGTCAGAGAGATAGAGAGGGTATGGGCAAGCAGAGTGGCAGGCAGAGGCAGAGGAAGAAGCAGGCTCTCTGCAGAGCAAGGAGCCCGATGTGGGACTCAATTCCAGGATGCCAGGATCATGACCTGAGCCAAAGGCAGCTGCTTAACCAACTGAGCCACCCAGGCATCATTCAATCTTCCTTTTCTATCGTCTTCTAATTTAACAATCAGTGAATATAAAATTTTGCTTTCCTAAATTCGTTTTCATTCTTCACATATCATCCACCATTTTTAGCCCTTTATCTTTTAGGAAATATAAGGTTAATGATATATTTTCAACTCACATATTTAGATTACAAACAATAGTTTATACCTATAGAACAGAGTCCAGAATTTTGAACAGTTATGTGTTCATTTGAACACTTTTTCTACTTTAAGTAAATTATTAAATAAAAGCATAACAAATTTTTTTTCCTTTTAAACACACACACACACACACACACACACTTTACTTGACATTTGGCACCCTATTTGACCAGATTACATTATAAGTTTATTCTTAGTTATTCTTCAAGAATACTGGGTGGTTTATAATAGACGGGGTATGGATTTTTGGCCCATGCAATTTTATCTTGTAAAATGAATATAAATAACATATTTTCTACAGCTGATTCAAGAATGAATTATAATCCAACAGAGTGGTATAAGCTGTTTCAAATGTCAGAACTTTGAATGAATGACATTGCATAAGATTTTAATGCCATATAAAGAGAGGACAAGCTTTCAACCATTCAAAAACACCCAGTTTCTTATATGAGAAACTAACCCTTGGTGACAGCAATCACCTGAAGTGACCAATCTCTGACTTCTTCCTTTAGTGAAAGGTGATTAAGAGGGTGATAGCAAACTAACGCTGTAAACATCTGGAATTCAACAATAGACTGAGCCAGATGTGATCACGTTTCAGTTCTAAAGGTGGAAGAGAAATATTGCAGGTCATACTAACATGAATATTACTTCTGACTCCTACTCATATCAACAGCACTTCACATTTTTGACCACATATTCTCACTGAAGTTATTATAACATAAGGTCAACATAACATTGTGGTATAAAGAATTTTTTCCCCTTGACCAAGAGACTTGTCTTCTTTTGATTTCAATTCAGTTGCCATTTAGATCATTGTAGCAAAACAGAAGTAAAGATAGAGAATTATATGTTTTGTTGCTATAGATGTAGAGATAGATATATCTATAGTAATAGAAATGTGCCTTAATTTATCATGTACCCTGACATATTTTCCATTTCCAAATTTCCTAAAACCCCTTGCCCAATTAAAATTCACACAAATCAAAATAAACAAAGTACAATTCACTCAAACGAATATTCACAAAATAATTTTAAAATGTGAAGTTTTGGGGCACCTGGGTGACACAGTTGGTTAAGCCTCACTCTTGGTTTCAGCTCAGGTGTGATCTCAGGTCATGAGATTGAGCCCCACTTCACACTCCATACTCAACATGGAATCTGCTTAAGATTCTCTCTCCCTCTGGCCCTCCTCCCCATCCTCTCTCCTTTCTCTCTCTCTCTCAAATAAATAAAATCTTTGAAATAAAATAAAATGTGTAAAGTTTTATCACACAATAGGTATAATTCACATTAATTCAAGGAAAGGTATTGGTCTTATTTCATAATAGTTCCATAAAAGAAATGGAGTTCCGGGGCACCTGGGTGGTTCAGTGGGTTAAAGCCTCTGCCTTCGGCTCAAGTCATGATCCCAGGGTCCTGGGATCAAACCCAACATCGGGCTCTCTGCTCAGCGGGGAGCCTGCATCCACCCCCCTCTCTCTGCCTGCCTCTCTGCCTACTCGTGATCTCTGTCTGTCAAGTAAATAAATAAAATCTTAAAAAAAAACAAAAGAAAGAAATGGAGTTTCAAGTCCATGTTCATTCATCATATTCTGAAATGTAAAAAACTTCTACCATTCAGTTACAACAATCTTCTGCCTTCAAAGAATATCATTGATGGAAAAAAAGAAACATATTAAGGCAAAAAATTGTGTACATCTGCTAAAGAATTAAACGAGGTGAAATCAATAAATGGATTGAAATAAAAACAAACAATCCTGTAGTACTATGGTTTGCTTTCTCATATGGTCTGTGACACTTTCCTGTCACCATGTATTCAGTAGTGATGGATGTTTCAGGAGCAGCCCTGTGTAACAGAATTTATCCTTGTGGCCCTCTGAGCTGGAAGTGTTTCTTATCAATTCTAGAAGTTGTACTATTCAGAATTTTCACTTCATTTATATCAGTTTATATAAGTTGGGTTTTCTAAAAATTATATAGCCACAATTTTCTAAACTTTAAAATTGTTGGAAGAAGTTATTGTTAATATGTTCTTATTAAGATTTTATTGCCTTCTTGACTTTTGTCTTGTCCCCTTTAATTCGAGGATATGGTAGGTATGTTTTGTCAGGTGTTTGAGTGTATGTGTGTGTGTGTGTGTACTATTTATCTATGTGCATATGTAACATTTATATGTGAAAAATGTTTTATATATACATAGATAAATAGTATATTTATATACTATATATTTCACATTTTCAAATATTTCATTATATTATACTTTTCAAAGGTACAACTTTTGACTTTTCCTATCCTGTAACTTTTTTTTTCATTTACTGTCTTAGCATTAATACTTATTAATGACATTAACTGAAATGGAGAAGTCTTGGGAGAAGCCAGTAGAGTGAGAGAAGTCTAGGAGCTGATTTTATGACATCTTAATTTTGACATGTCTATTATGCATCTACGTGGAACTCAATATAGAGGTCAGAGTTTAGGGGCATATTCTAAACTAAGCATATCTATTTTGCCCTTGTCTGTCTATAGCAGCCATCATTTAAAGCCATGAGGTTAAGTAAGATAAGGAGCAAGAGTTCAGATAGAAAAGAGAAGAAGTGAAAGAGCTGAGCACTGAAATCCTGAGCAAAGGCCAAGGAGATGAGAAGGATCCAATAAAGAAGACTGAAAAGAAGCAGCATTTGAAGTGGGTATAAAACTGGAATACAGTATATCCTGGGTGGAAAAAAAAAATATTTCAGGGAGGAATAATAAACTGAATCAAAACCTCCTGTTGTTATGTTAAGTAGAACAAGGACTGAACAGTTTCAAGGAATCAAGTGGATGAAGGCTGATTAGAAAGGGTTCATAGAATTACATAAATTAAAGAGAAGATGAATAGCCTGTTGAAGAGGTCACTGAAAAAGAAAGTAAAGAAGGGGGCAGTAGCTAGAGGAAAAAGTAGAGGTAAAGAGGTTTTCTTCAAATGAAGACAAACTTCTTCTTTTTTTTTTTTTTTTTTTTGATGGAAAAGATTCAATAGAGGAAATTACCCAATGTTCGGGAAGAGAAGGAAAATTGCAATAATGACATTGAGAGGTGAGCAAGATGAGTCACAGGGGTGGAGTCCTAAGATTTGGATGCAGATGCTCACAGGTTGGGGATGTGAGTGGAGGACTTGTGAATTTTGATTTGGCTTGGTTCTGTTAATCAGTGAAATAGAAAACAAGGTGATCAGCTGAGATCAAGGATGAAGGAGGAAGCTTTAGAGGTTTGATGAGTAAGGACAGGGTACAAAATAGTCAAAGACTAAGCATGTGGGTTGACCAAGAATATGAGAATGAATGCTAGGAACCGTTGGTGTCCCCACCTGAACTTAGTTATTATGACCTTAAAGTGAGAGAAGTAAGAATTGTCTTTATTTCTCTTTAAAAATGCTAAGCTGTAATGGTGAAAGCACAAAATAGATGACATCTTGAATTTAATTGGGCCTTTTGTTTTGTTATAAGAATATTTTGAACTGAGAAAGAGCAGTTAAGAGTATAAATATGATATGATCAAGTTAATTATGGCATTTAATGTCAGTACAAAGGGAAGTAAATATATGAAGTGGGTGAGGGGTTCAACGTTACCTGTGAAATGAAGGGTAGGTATTAAAGACACTGAACTGGAAAGGCTGGAGATCATGACCTGAGAATGGATGATGGAAATGGTGGCTATGAAGTGGATACACTTAAACTGGTGATGATACGTCCTAGGCTATGACTTCGTGGGTGATTGGCTCAGGAAGGCTAGAAGTTGATATGGTTGGAAGAGTTGAGGTTGATAACTGAAAGGGGAAGGGCATTGGGAAGAACTTGACTCAGGATTCTGAAATCACTGTAATCACAGAGGAACAGTTTGGAGAGACTTATTGTGAATTGGGAGCTAAAGTATTTAAGAAATTAGAGGAAGAGATGAATAGGTCAGCTGATAACTATAGTAAGAACTGTTGATGCAGAGTTGTCTGATAAGAAGAGACCATACACTTAAAGGTTTTAGGAGGAATCAAAGGAAAATAGTTTGAACACAGCAATGAAAATGAAGGGGTGTGCTAGAAAACAGAAACCATTCAAGAAAGCAGCAGGAGAAGCTGTAGTGCCTTTATGGGAGCGCCAGGTATTAGTTAGAGCCAATAGAGGAAGAGAGCATGCAGTTGGAAGATCAAGGATCTGGGAGACATTGCTGATGAGGAAGTGGGGTCCTAAAGACCTTGGTGGAAGGGCACAGGAACAGAAGACTAAGAGTTGGGGTCCAGAAGGGGCATATATGGAGTATTATGAAGGAAGACCTGGAAGACATGGGCTTCTCCTTGTTAAGATATGGACACAATGCTAGGTTTATTCAATCAGTCCTCAATTTATGGAAATTCCTTTCTTCTCAACTAGTCTTTTGAGAATAGATTTTCAGGTAAAGGCCTAAGTTATGAGAATCCCATGTGATTGATTAAGGGTAAACATTAGTTGCTTTTTAGTTTACATTTGGTACTAGTCAACTTAGAAATACAGCATTATATAATGTATACATAACACTTAAATATTTGGAAGACAGCTCCTGAAGTGCCATTGTATGGGCAAATAATATGACAAAATTTATTGACATCAACTATATAAATAACAAATAATATATTCCCTATTCTTTCTTTAATTAGTTTTGTGTGAGATTTTGATACATGTGGTGGGGAGAGGGATTGGCAGTTTGTAAATCAGCATGGATCTATTACTTACAGGATTATTTTGGTTTTCCAAAAATGTATGCCATGAGACATAGCCTGATATTGTTTGATAATAGAAAAACTTAAGAGAAACATTTTTATGGTTTGAGCTGCTATTTGGAATTTGTAGTCAATGACAGCTGAAATGGATTTTTGCCCCTAATACATCATCCCCTGGTTTGCAGAACTGAACTTCTTTTAAATTGTGGCATTTTTACCCAGGAGGATACTAACTGATGAATGGTTCACTGCAGGCATTTTTTCTCATTAATATTATTTCTTGGGAGTGCTTGATGTGAATATAATTTTTCTGTATTTATAACTTTTTTCAGAGAATTTTCTAGAAAGTCTATCACCAAATATGCCTCAAAGAATGTGGGAAAGGCAGTATTTTACTTACTTTTTTTTTCCAAAAAGTATTTAGTAAGCATTTACTTTTGAAAGAAACTTGTTATAGGCACTGATAGGCCTTTCCACCTGTATTTACTATCCTTGATGTTTAGGATTGAAATTCATAGATATTGGATGTAGACCATGTTTGATGTAGACCATGAAGCATTTCAGCAATGAGGAACAAGTATTCATTTTGGTGATATAAGCAGTAAACATGATAGAATCCCAAAGCTGGAAGAAGTTCGGAATTTTTTCAGAAAATACTAAAGTGAGACGGGGCAGGAATTGGGTAAAAGGAAAATAACCATCATTCTAGGATGATGACCTCCAACAAAACTGATTATTTCTAATGTTTCTTTTTTTTAATGTTTTATTTTATTTATTTGACAGAGAGATCACAAGTAGGCAGAGAGGCAGGCAGAGAGAGAGGGGGAAACAGGCTCCCTGTTGAGCAGAGAGCCCGATGCGGGGCTCGATCCCAAGACCCCGAGATCATGACCTGAGCCGAAGGCACAGGCTTAACCCACTGAGCCACCCAGGTGCCCCAAAACTGATTATTTCTAGAGAAGCCTTCACTGAATCCTTGATGCTAAGATAGACAGTAATTTATTCCTATAGCATTTTGTGTGTAACTTAATTATAGCAGTTAGCATATTGATATTTCATTATTTTTGTATATCTGAAATATCTACAAATTTTGAGCAACTCCAGAATGAAGACTATGCCTTAGAAAAGTTATATTCCAATACTTTTAAAGTGACCGATAAACTTAAATATTTTTGTTTTATTTTAAATTGGTGATATTCATATGTATAACATTCAAAAGTTACAGAAGAGTGTTACAAAATGCATCCTTGTGCTCTGCTAGCCACCTGTTTCTCCACTCCAGAGAAAAGTATGAACATTTTCTTGTGTGTCCTTCAGAAATAAACATACCCATCAATCTATATGTACACTGGATGTAACGTGTACAAGTATTCATTATTTCCCCTTTTAAAAGTACACTCTTCTGGAGTGCCTGGGTGGCTGAATGGATTAAACCTCTGACTCTGATTTCGGTTCAGGTCACTATTGCTGGGTAATGAGACCGAGCCCATTGTCAGGCTTGGAGCTTGCTTAATCACTGTTTCTATTGCTCTGTATTTATATTAATCTTCAGCCCACTGATATCTGTAATTTTATTCATCTCAATGTGAGCTAGTCTCATGAGTTCTAACTTCTAACTTCAATGTTTTTCAATGCTTATGCTTCTTAGGCTACTTTTCCTTTTGATTATTTAAAATCGACAATACTGTCTCTTATCTTAAAAATCTACATTCTTCCACTGATGTTATAACACACAAAACTCTTCTTTTCTTATTCTGTCATTGTGTATATTCTTTCTCATTAGCTTCTAATTTTTCTTCCTTTATCCATTTCCTTATTATTTCTGTTCCTGAGTTCTGCTTAATTCTTCAAGTAATTCTTGGAATCTTCTTAAGTGCTCCCTGATTGATTTTATTAAAGTGATTGCTTCAGTAATCCCCTGTAGAATTCAGTGATGTCCTTATGTATTCACGTAATATCTCATACTTACTGAATACTCACTACATGCCAGGCAGATAAACCACAGTGCTACGTGGCTTACGTGTATCATCTCACTTGAGTCTTACAAAATACATATAAATGAGGTGTTATGATCTCTCCATCCCTGTTTTTTAGAGGAGAAAACTGTGAACTTTACAGTTTGTTAGAGGTGAAATTGCAATTTAAATATGGATATGTGGCTCCAGAATCTGACCATATAACTACATTCCTGTACTGCCTCCTACTGTTCTTCTGAGCTCCCTGAATGCTTATAAGTAAATATTTAAGCTCATCACACTTACAGAGTCAAAATAGAACATGTGAATGGAGTTCTTATTCCATTATTTCTCCACTCCTTGTCATGTACCTTTCAGTGTGGTTAACAACATTACTATTGCCTCTAACAAAGCTGAAAATTATGGCTCCTCATGACTGCCTCCACATCCATCTCTACAATTTATAAAATGCCCCTCCCTCCAGAACTTCTCAGCCATTTATATCCACTTTCGCTACTTAAATTTAGACCCCATTTAAAATTCACCAGGACTAAAAGAAAAATAAAACAAAATAAAATAAAATAAAATAAAATAAAATAAAATAAAATAGGGGCGCCTGGGTGGCTCAGTCCATTGAGCAGTTGCCTTTGGCTCAGGTCATGATCCTGGACTTCCAGGATCAAGTCCCACATCTGGCTCCCAGCTCCTTGGGGAGTCTGCTTCTCCCTCTGACCTTCTCCTCTCTCATGCTCTCTCTCTCACTCATTCTCTCTCCAATAAATAAATAAAATCTTTAAAAAATAAAAAAATAAAAAAAAAAATTCACCAGGACTATTTTTCGTCTTTTTTTAATGTTTTCTTTATCTATATTTTTTCTCACTTCCAGTTTATTAGCCAAATAATGCACAAGTATTGTTACGTCCTTCACCTGTTATAGCTTTTCCTACTCCTACCTAAATACTGGAATAGCATGGTTTAAATTCTAAGTTTTTTTCAATAACAAACACGACTATTTAAAACATCCCTTGAAATTAATTTTACAACTTCACTTCCATTCACTCTTTTCTATAAACAACATCAAATTTAGAATTTACCCTGGACATGCTATGGATATTCATACATTCTTGTCTTTGTGCAAGTTGTTCCTTTCACTTAGAATGACTCTCTTTCTTTCATGTCTGGAACTAACTACAAATATTTTTTTTCTCCAAATCTAGCTGAATCCCTGAATCTATCTATCTATCATCCATCATCTATCGATCTATATCTATCTATATCATATAAATGATATATGTGTGTGTATCACATATATATGATAAAATAATAATTTCTTTTAAAGTTTATGATGTCTATATAATCTTGTTAGACCCAAAAGTTTTTATAAGAAGATAGTTAGACTTCTAATACACTGTTATTACTTGTTAGAAAAGGAAATTTCTGTAATTTATAAGGTTTTGAAAACTGAAAACAGAGAGGCACCAAAAATTGTATATCACTGTTCTTAAAAAATACAAAGCTCTAATTTTTATTTTTTCTTCTGCTTATTTTTTGTTTAAATTGTTCTTTTTTTTAATATTTTATTTATTTATTTGACAGACAGAGCTAGAGAGAGAAAGAGAGATCACAAGTACACAGAGAGGCAGGCAGAGAGAGGAGGAAGCAGGCTCCCCGCTAAGCAGAGAGCCGGACGTGGGGCTTGATCCCTAGGACCCTGAGATCATGACCTGAGCCAAAGGCAGAGGCTTAACCCACTGAGCCACCCAGTCGCCCCTAAATTGTTCTTTATTTCCTAGTTTTATAAGAAGCTTGACTTAGTGGTTTTAGATACTGTTATTCTCTAATGTATGCATTCAATCCTATAAATTTCCATTGAAACAATGCTTCTGCTTTATCAATTTCTATGAGTTACATTTCAATTTCATTTAATTCAAAATATGTCTTAATTTCTCTTGAGATTTCTTCATTGCCTTGTGTGTTATTTAAAAGTGTTTCATTTAATTTCTAAATAGTTGAGAATTTTCCAGCTATGTTTCTGATTTTTTGTTTTGTTTCGTTTTGTTTTTTATTTGACAGAGAGAGAGTACATGGAGGGGAAAGAGCAGGCAGAGGCAGAAGAAGAAGCAGACTTCCCACTGAGCAGGGAGTCCAATGTGGGCCTCAATCCAAGGACCCCAACATCACAACCAGAGCCAAAGGCAGATGCTTAACTGACTGAGCCACCCAGGCATGCCTGCTATGCTTCTGATTTCTAAGTTAATTGAATTTTGGTCTCTAAACATGATTCACATGATTTCATGTGTGTTATATCGTCACAAGTTGTTTTTGTTTTTACATATTTTATTTATTTATTTATTTGTCAGAGAGAGAGAGAGAGAGAGAGAATGCACAAGCAAGAGGAGGAGCAGGCAGAGGGAGAAGCAGCTTCTCCGCTGAGCAAAGAACTCAATGTGGGACTGGATGCCAGGGCCCTGGGATTGTGACCCGAGCCAAAGGCAGATGCTTAACTGACTGAGCCATGCAGGCATTCCTGTATCATCACAAGTTTTATCTTGGTGAATGTTACATGTTCTTCTGCTGTTATTAGATGAAGTAGTTTATAAAATCAATAGATTAAGTTTATTATTACGCTGTTCATGTTGTCTATATTTCGACTGACATGCGGTCTTCACTTACAGATTCATACACATGTAACATTCTTCTTCAAGAGTTGACTCCTTTATCATTATGTAATTTTCCCTCCTAATCTTTTTGCTTTGAAGTATACTTTTTTGGGAATTAATATAATCATCTCAGCTTTTTTTTTTTTAAATTCAAAATAGTGTAGTTTATCTTTCTCCATCCTTTTACTTTCTTTTTTTTTAAATTTACTGATATAGTTGACACACAATGTTGCATTAGTTTCATATGTATAAGATAGTGATTCAACAACACTGTGTTATGCTATGCTCACCACAAATACAGCTACTGTCTGTCAACAAATAGCACTATTCCAATATCTTTGACTATATTCCCTATGCTGAACCTTTCATCCCCATAAAACCTGCACTTTCCACTTCCCTAAACTCATTTTGCTCAGTCCTCCACCCCACTTGCCTCTGGCAACCACCAGTTTGTTCTTTGTATCTATGTGTCTGTTCCTGCTTTTTGTTTGTTTGTTCTATTTTTTGGATTCCACACATGAGTAAAATTGTATGGTATATCTCTTTATCTGACTTATTTGACTTAGCATAATGTCCTCTAGATGGCATGGTATTGTAAATGGCAAGATCTCATACTTGTTATGGCTGAACAATATTCCATTGTGTATATATGTATATATACTTATTCTTTATTCTTTCATCTATCGATGGGCACTTAGAATGTACAATGGGGAAAAGGCAGTCTCTTCAACAAATGGTGCTGGGAAAACTGGACAGCTCCATATGAAAGAATGAACTTTACACCATATACAAAAATAAATTTAAAATGGATTAAAGATCTAAATTTGAAACCCCAAACCATAAAACACCTAGGGAAAAAAAAAAAAAAAAAACACACACACACACACACATAGGCAATAAGCTCTTTGACATTAACCTTAGCAACATTTTTCTAGCTATGTCTCCTCAGGCAAGGGAAACATAAACAAAAATAAACTGTTGTGCTACACCAAAATAAAAAGCTTTTATACAGTGAAAGAAACCATCAATAAAACAAAAAGGCAACCTACTGAATGGGAGAAATTATTTACAAACAATATATTCAATAAGGGGTTAATATCCAAGATATATGAAGAACTTACAAAACTCAACACCAAAAAAAAAAAAAAATCCAAATAATTCAATTAAACAATGGGTATAGCATCTGAGCAGACATTTTTCCAAAGAATATGTACAAATGGGGGCTCCTGGGTGGTTCAGTGGGTTAAGGCCTCTGCCTTTGCCTCAGGTCATGATCTCAGAGTCCTGGGATCGAGCCCCGCATTGGGCTCTCTGCTTGGCAGGGAGCCTGCTTCCTTTCCTCTCTCTCTACCTGCCTCTCTGCCTCCTTGTGATCTCAGTCTGTAAAAAATAAATAAATAAAATTAAAAAAAAAAAAAAGAATATGTACAAATGACCAACAGACATATGAAAAGATGTTCAATATCACCAATCATCAGGGAAATGCTAATCAAAACCACAGTATCACCTTACACCTGCCAGAATGACTAGTATAAAAAGAGAAAGAAAGAAAGAAGGAAAGAAAAAAGAAAGAAAGAGGGAGAGAAAGAAAGAAAGAAAACGTGTTGGCAAAGATGTGGAGAAAAAGGAAATTTTATGCATTGCTGGCAGGAATGCAAATTGGTGCAGCCATTGTGGAAAACAGTACAGAGGTTCCTCAAAAAATTAAGGAGGACACATGATGTGATGAACACTGAATGTTATAAGCAACTAATGACTTACTGAACTTTACATCTGAAACTAATGATATACTATATGCTGGCTAATTGAATTAAAATTTAAAAAGTTGAAAATAGAGATAACCATATAGGGGCGCCTGGGTGGCTCAGTGGGTTAAAGCCTCTGCCTTCGGCTCAGGTCATGATCCCAGGGTCCTGGGACCATGCCCCATATAGGGCTTTCTGCACAGCTGGGAGCCTCCTTCCTCCTCTCTCTGCCTGCCTCTCTGCCTACTTGTGATCTCTGTCTGTCAAATAAGTAAATAAATAAAATAAATCCTTGCAAAAAAAAAAAAGAAATACCACATAATCTAGTAATTCTAATATTGGGCATTTACCCAAATAAAATGAAAACAGTAATTCAAAAAGATATATGCACTGTGTTTATTGCAGCATTATTTACAATAGCTAAGATATGGCAGCAATCCATCCCTTTACTTTCAATCCATTTGAGTCTTTTTTATTTAAAGTACTTTTTATAAGTAAGGTATCATTTGGTCATATTTTTCTCTTTAGCCACTTTGACACTCTGTCTTTTAATTGGTGTATTTTGACCATTAACATTAAAATGATTATCAATATAGTTGGTTTAGTATCCACTATGTTTTAACTGATTTCCACTTTTACATTTGTGTTTTGTTTCTTGGTTATTAATTTTTACCTTTTTTTCTGGTTTTAATTGAGCATTTGTTTGAGTCCATTTTCTTCCACTCTAAGTTTGCCAATTCTACTTCTTTCTTTAGTTTTTAAGAGGTGTCCTACAGTTCGTACTATGCATTTATAACTAATCCAAGTCCACCTTCAAATAATACTATACTGTTTCATAATATGTAGGTAACTTATAGCCAAGTATTCCCATTCCCTATCCATTATTCGTAATATTACTGGCTTTTATAATTACCTAATATATTGTTGCTGTTACACTTTGAGTAAATAGTTATCTATTAAATAAGATAGGAATATGAAAAATATAGATTTCATTTTGCCTTCATTTATTCCTTCTTTGACACTCTTTTAAGTTGATCAGAGTTACTGACCTGTATCATTTTCATTCTTCTCTGAAGAACATCTTTGAACATTTCTTTCAAGCCCGTTTTACTGGCAGCAAATTCACCCAGTTTTGTTTGTCTAAGAAAATCTTCTGTCTACTTCACTTTTGAAGGATAATTTAACTGGATACAAAAAAATTTAAGTTGGAGGTTCAACAAGTTGGAGGTTCAACAAAAATGCTGGAAAAATGGGACACACATATAAAAAGTCTCTATATTCAGATCTTATACTTGACATAGGAATTCCTTGAAGATGGACCATAGACCTAAATCTAAAATGCAAAACTATTCAACTTCTAGAAGATAATATAGAAAATCTAGGTGATCTTGAGTTTCATAATGACTTTTAAAATATAAAAAAAGCACAATCTGTGAAAGAAATATTGGATAATTGAGCTTTATTAAAATGAATAAATTCTGTCCTGTAAAAGACTGTATTAGGAGAATTAAAAGACAAACTATAGTATGGGAAAAAATACTTATAAACCACATATCTGATAAAGCACTTGAATTCAAAATATACAAAGAAATCTTAAAATTCAACAGCCTAATTTGAAAAAATGGACAAATCATGTTAATGAATTTCTCAGCGAAGAAGTTGTACATGTGGAAATACGCATACAAGATGATGTTCAACATCATTTGTCACTAGATAATGTAAATTTAAAAAGCCATATTACATTATATCTCTTAGAATGACTAAAATTCTAAAAACTGATAGGACCAATTACTGATGGGGATATGAAACAATATTCATTAATGGTGGGAATGTAAAATAGTACAGTCACTTTGGCAGTTTCTTACAAATATAAACATAGTCTTCTTACCATGTAGTATAGTAATGACACTTTGTTTTAACCCCCTCCTACCCACCCCAGGTTGTGTGAGGGATTTCTGCCCTCAGGATATAGGAATGACCAAACATATGAAGCCCTAAATTGTTGTGAAATTGACAACAGTTTATTAGTCACATATAATATCTGCCTGGGAGGAATGGCCACAATATGCCATGCTAGGCCACATGGGGTTGTTAGGGAAGTGAATTATGTTCTCTCAAAGTTCATATTTGAAGCCCTGAGCCCTGTTACCTCAGAATGTGACTGTATATGGAGACAAGTACTTTGAAGTACTGATTAAGTTAAAATGAAGCTGTTACAGTGGATCCTATTCCAATATGTTGGACCCACAGAGAGACATCAAGGATGCACGTGTACAGGAAAAGACCATATGAGGACACAGTGAGAAGACAGCAATCTATAAACCAGAGACAAGCTTTGCAAGAAACCAAAACTGATAATGCTTGATCTTAGACATCCAGCCTAGAGAATATGAGAAAATAAGTATTTGTTGTTTAAACACTTAATTCTGTGGTATTTTTTTATGGCAGCCCCAGCAAACTAATATAGGGATTATACACTGAAACAGAATGAACCAGCAGAGGTTATGAGTGGCAGACCCTGTAGTAAAAAGAAGATGAAGTGATTCCCATGGGGTTAACTTGTTTGATTTAGTCTGCAGGCTGGCAAGGAAATGAATCTTGCTGCTCAGGGATAAGCAGGAACTACTACTCTTGGTCCACGTGCTAAGGATGGTTATTTATCTAGGAGACCTTACCTGTGGAAACAGGATAGAGAAGGGAATTTGTGGTTTGTTTGGTTGAAACTCTCCCAGGTTTACAAGATGTTGAGGCAATGTATGATTTTGGACCTTATTTTGGCTTTATGACACAAACTTCTATGCACTTGCAGGAATCATTTGAAAACTCATATCTGTGAAAATATCTGGATGTGAATATTTATAGCACTTTATTCATAATCACCAAAAACTTAGGCAACCATGATGTACTCCCATAAGTGAATCAATAGACTGTAGGTCATCAATACAATAAAATATTATTCACTGACAAAAAGCAATGAATTAATCAAGTCATGCAAAGGCATGGCTGTGTCTGAAAGCATATTGCTAAGTGATAGAAAGTCTGAAAAGCTACATGCTATATGTTTTCATTTATATGACATTCTAGAAAAGACAATTGATAAACAGATTAGTGACTGCCAGTAGTTAGAGACAGTGGGAGTTGAATAGGTGAAGCCTGTGAGATATTTTAAGGTTGTAAGCCTATTCGGCATGATGCTATCTGTAACTGCCTATACATATCACTATGCATTTGTCAAATTCCATAGAGTTTCAAAGCACGAGGAATGAACTTTAATGTATGAAAATTATAAATACGTATATATTTAGTGGATGATGGGTGTTCGGGAAGGGAATTTTTATGATGAGCACTGGGTGTTATATGTAAAAGATGAATCACTCATTTCTCCTCCTGAAACCATTATTACACTATATGTCAATTAACTAGAATTTAAATAAAAATTTGAAAAAAAACTAGGATAATGGGAGATCCTAAGATTTAATGAAGAATATGACAAAATTTTCTAATAAAAAGATATGAAATGACTTCACTAAAGAGGGTAAGAGAATACATTGCTAATTTATGTAATTTAGGATGAGTGGAGTTTGTGAGATTAAACTAAAAATGAGCTATGCATAAGCATATACTATTGTTGATAAAATCTTTTCCCATTGATGAACAGATTACAATGCTAAAACAATATACATATATGGTAGAACTGAAAGTAAATGGCTAGAGGATGGTGAGAGGTAGATTTCTTACTGGTGAAGTGGGAGGTTATAGACAAGCAAGGGGAAGAGGCTAGAATAATGCTTGTGGTTATAGATTAGAATTAGAGATAGCAATATGAACATGTGTTTATCTTGCTATAGATGCAGATGGTTACATACGGAAATATTTATAAATGTGTGTAGGTATATGAATTAGTACATATCTCCTTGTTCTATCAGCTGAATCTAAGACCAACAGCACCCCTATAGTAATAAACAAACTTAACACATCAAATTTAGATTTCTAATACCATTCTGCAATTAAAGGATTAGAGCTCCTTGGAAAATGTCTGATTCTAGGACTGAGACAAAAATAGAAAAAATAAAGTATCTCGTAGTGACAGAAAGTAAGGAAGTGATCACACACACACATGCACACACACATATACACTGATGGGGATATGTGAAAGAGACACAGGAGCCAACTGATAAAGCTCCCACTGACCAGTCCTGTAACAATTAATGCAACAATGTGAATTAAGTAGTATTAGATTATAACCCAAAATATAAAATAAATATCCATGAATCCAAACCCACATAAATGAATTATTGAATAAATAAATGCCTGTGGGAAATTGGACAAATCTGCATGCAAAATTCCAACTAATATAAGTAGCTACTCTATCTTCAAAGAGCTGGATCAGAAGGACTTCCTTCCCAAGAATACAGAATGGTGAGGGCAGTGGGAGGAGGGGAGGAGTCAAAGAGAAGACAAAACTCTGGCAAATACTGCCTCAGCAGGTGATCAAGGTTAATAGCAAGAGTTGTAAATAATAGTGTTAATATGTAATCCTGGTATTTTGAAATATGGTACTTAATCTCTGTGGTATTTCTCCCAAAACTCTGTACCTCAGTCCGATCATCAGTGAAACACCAGAAAAATATTAACTGAGAGATGTTCTATGAAAAACTTGACCAGTACTCCTCAAAACTGCCAAAGTCATCAAAAACAAGGGAAAAAAAGGAACTGTCACAGACAAGAGGAGCTACAGGAAGCTTGCTGACTAAATGTATCCTGGAAGGGATATAGAACAGTAAAAAGGCATAAGTTAACAACAAAGGAAATCTGAATAAAGTGGGCACATTAATATTGTTTCATGAATTTTGAGAAATGTTTCATACTGATAGGACATATTAATAATACAGAAATTTAGTGTGGAGTATAAACTCATTCTCTATACTATAGTTACCATTTTTTTAAATCTCAAATTATTCTAAAATAAATCATTCACTTAAAAAAACAAAGCAATAACTTTATATATACTGCTTTTTTTGTTCTGTTAATACTTTTCACTTAGTAGTTTACCATAACATTTTTCCATAATGATAAATATTCTCCTTCAAAGTAATTTCTGTACTGTATGTTAACATATGTTAAAATCACATGTAAATCTATAACAATCTACAGATTCAGTATAATTCCTGTCAAAATTCCAATGGCATTTTTTGCAGAAATAGAAAAAATTAATCTTAAAATTCATATAGAATATCAAAGGATGTCGAATAACCAACACAATTTTTTTTAAAGATTTTATTTATTTATTTGACAGACCGATCACAAGTAGGCAGAGAGGCAGGCAGAGAGAGAGGGGGAAGCAGGATCCCCGCTGAGCAGGGAGCCCGATGGGGGCTTGATCCCAGGACCCTGGGATCATGACCCGAGCTGAAGGCAGAGGCTTAACCCACTGAGCCACCCAGGTGACCCACCAACACAATTTTTAAAAAGAAGGACAGACTTGGAGATTTCACACTTCCTGATTTCAAAATATATTATAAAGCTACAGTAATCCAAACTGTGTGCTGGCATAAAGGCAAATAGATCAATGGACTAAACTAGAGATGCTGGAAATAAACCCTAGCATATATAGCGAAATGGTCATCAAGTGTCTACAAGGGTAGCAAAGCCAGGAAATGGGGAAAGGGCAGTCTTTTTAACAAATGGTGTTGGGAAAATTGAGTATTCACATACAAAAGAATGAACTGGGGCCCTTGTCTAACACCATATAAAAAAATTAACTCAAAATGGACTAAAGGCTCAAATGTACAACCTTAAACTGTAAAACTTCTAGAGGAAAATATAGGTGAAAAGCTTCATGACATTGAATTTGAAAATGGTTCTTGGATATGACACCAAATGCATAGGCAACAAAAGCAAAATTAGATAAATGTGAAAAGAAAATGGTACATATTTGAAAATATGATACATATTATGCATTTGTGAACATGGTAGCATGTTTCTTTAGACACCTCTCTAAACATTTTTATATATATGCATATATATATAAATATAAACACATATATTATATATATTATATGCATATACAAATATATATGTGTTTGCAAATTTATTTGGTCAAAATATGCTTAAGACATATTGTGTTCCCCAACTATTTTACCATTTATTGTATAGTCACTAGTCATATCATTAGCTAGTGAAAAAGTATGTCTCATGTTATAAGAGTCATTATTTTTAAAACTCCATAATATATTATGCAGATATTTAACATGTTGCATAATTTTTTGTGATATGATTGGTCCTTCAAGCTTTACATTATTTCCCCGAATTTGAGGAGTCTTTTTAATTACTGAGAAAGAAAAATGAAAGTATATACTGAAACTACTATAACAGACCATTCAGCCTTTTCACCAGTAATATATTAGACAAGTGACATCAATTTACTGAAACAAACATATATTCTACATTTTTCATGTATTTATGTTATGATAAAGAAAACTAATCTTTGAAAACAGATCAATCGCTCCTTAGAAAATTAAACATTGAATTCATTTTGGACATTAGCTCAATTTCTTTTTGCTGCATTGAATGAAACTCTTCAATTCTTTAATTATATTTTAATAATCAGTTGTAACTATTTCACATCTTACTCATTGAATGTGACAAGGTTAACTAGGAGTTATATTGTGACATGGTTCATTAAATTGTTTTAAGATATTTCAACATTTTTCACTGAAATCCTTACTTGCAGTCATAAAAGTTGACATTGGATTAATACTTGTTATAAAACATTTTAGATAAGTAGGATATTTGCATAATTTTTAAGATAGTACTGCTATTAAAAACTCCTTAGTATGTGATTTCCATCAATCGGAACATACACTCAGCTATGATTGAATATAATGTGGAATCTACAGAACATTTTAATTTTTGAAATGTTGGAGAGTATCATTAAATTCTTTCTAAATCAGAAGCTGTTTTACATTAAAAACTACAAATGTGGATCACCTGGGTGGCTCAGTGGGTTAAAGCCTCTGCTTTCGGCTCAGGTCATGATGCCAGGATCCTGGGATGGAGCCCTGCATCAGGCTCTCTGCTCAGCAGGAAGCCTGCTTCCTCCTCTCTCTGCCTGCCTCTCTGCCTACTTGTGATCTCTGTCTGTCAAATGAATAAATAAAATCTTTAAATAAATAAATAAATAAGTAAATAAAAACTACAAATGTATTAAAAACAAGAGAAAAAAACAAAACAAAGCAAACGAGAACAATAGAATGATGTTTTTGCAGGTACCTCATTGTAGAAATGACTATCCAGGAATAAGTTAAGGATTATTATCTTATTTCTCTTTGCTAGTAATTAGCCTTTGTGTTCTGTAGATCCAGATTCTCAACAGTCAGGGTATTTTGAGTTAATTTTTTGTTTCTAAAATTCTTGTTAATTGTACCTGCATAATATGTGGTTTCATTATGTAGTTTATGTCTGTGTGTATGGCTGTGTATACCTGACTATATCAGGGATGGGAAAAGACTCAACATACTCACTAACTTGAGCCTACATTCTGTTTCACACTAGCATTTAAAAATAGGGATAAAACAGAAGTTTATTAAGTAAACAAGCCTGTACAACAGAATTTGTCAACATTACTGCTACTGACATTGTGAGGTGGTTCATTCTTGTTTGTGGGGGCTGTTCTTTGCATTGTTAGATGTTCAGCAGGGTTCCTAAATTCTACCCACTAGAAAGCGGTAGCACCCAGCTGTGGCAACCAACAATTTTTTCAGTTTCAAATATCTCCTAGTAGACAAAATCACAAATTCATAGCATTCAAGGAAGGAAGATTACTTGTATAGCATGCTCATATTTTTGTGCTCAGATTTGCCCATCTTTTCAGGCTCCTTTAGACTTTCCTGATAATAAAAACTGAAAAGAGGCTAGGAAAAATATTTCATAAAATGCCAAAATGCAAATAGTACTGCTGTGAAACCCAGGTGAAACTATGGAAATTCTGTATAACTGCAGAGAGCACAGTGAAGTTTTGAACTTGAGGACTTTGGAAATCAAAACAGTTTATCACCAGTGGCCCCAGTGAGGAAACTGAAAGGCAACAAGAGCATATAATGCCCCTTGAAGAAAGGTAAAGATGTCCAGGTCAGGTGACTTGTGCTTTGGGATGGGTAGCAGTCCATTAGACATCACTGGAAGACATGTTTTGTGGCATTTTAATGCAAACCTCCATAGAGAGTATATAGTATGAGAAAAGGAAAGAATAGGCAATACTGTACTTACCGAGTCTTTAGTATGGCAAATGCAATGCTCTTAACCACAATTCTAGTAGAGTTTTTGTCAGAAAAGTCTAAAGGACACAGAACTCAAGCATAAATAGAAACTAAGTAACTTCTCAGCTTGCCTCAGTTTGTTTTCACACACAGCCTCATCTTGGTCCTCTGAAAGATGCACTCCCTTTTTTACCTCATCTAGCTCCCGGCATCCTTTGTTCGCCTTCTTCCCTTTCCCAGCCAGCCCCACTTCCGGCACATAAGCTTCTCAGGCAAGTGCAGAATGGCATCTCTCCAAAGAAATGAACGTTTTGTTATTAAATCCCCAGTCATTGCTAGTGGATATTATTTATAACAAAAACTGTTTTATCAAAGGTTTATGGTAAACACTAGAAAATCTGTAGTAAAATAACCTGAAAAGAGAGTTAGAACTTGCAATCTATGACGGATCTATTTATGGTTCTTGGACATATTATGCTGCTTCTTATGCTGTAGCTGAGCTAAATGGATGAGAAAATTAACTCTTTTCCACTCTGTGATTGGTAATTACCAGTTTTTTTTTCTTTCACAGAGAAATATCTCAAGTGAAATATGATACCATATTAAAACATTTTATAGTAAAAGAAACATTCCAAATGGCCCTTCTAAAATTTTTAGTTTTCTATATTACCTCAGACTTTAAAACAGGCTAGTGAAACTCAAGAAACTGTTAAGTAACAACTTGAAAATTCACAAGAGAAAGATAAAATAAAATAACGAAAATACATTTGAATTAATCTCAAATTCTGAATTGAACTGGCACCTACACTACCTCTAAAGTAGTTTTAGTTTATCTCTGAGTAAGCCAGAGTTTTCTCTCAATCTGTAGCTGAAGCAAGAATAGAAAAATAACAACACAAAAGAACCTTTTGACAAGTCTCTCTTCTAATCTTTACTATGCTGATTCCAAAATAATAGCATTATACATCCAGTTTTAATTGTTGATCACATATTAAGTCTTCTCTATTAAAGACAAATAGGAAAAAAAATCGACACAGACATCTCCCCAAAGGGAAACTCTTAAATTCTATTCTAATACAAAACACTTTATATCTAGAATTTTAGTCTTCTAAGGGAAAAGTCTTTTAATTTTATTTCCCAAACAATGCTGGAATGCATTCTACTATTTATTGGTCAAATATTTCTGAATCTGCAATGGAACAGATCTAGTAACAGAATTCTGATGTATTTTCAATGAAGCAAACCAATTGTTAGGGTGCTATTTATTTTATGCTGTCTACCCTCCCTGCCTGCCTTTAAAAAAAAAAAAAAAAGGTGGTGTTTTTTTTTCATTTTTAATTGAAGTGTAGTTAACATATAATGTTAAATTAGTTTCAGGTGCACAATATAGTGATTAAACAATTATATACATTACAAAATGCTCATCATGATAAAGGTTCATTATATTGTACTTTCCATGCCTGTGATATATTTATTTAATAAATGGACATTTTACTCCTTAATCCCTTCACCTAGTTTGTCCATCTTCTTCCTTCCCCTTTGACAACCACTTGGACAAAGAATATAAGGTATGTACACAATGAAATATTACTCAACCCTAAAAAATAATGAAATCTTATCATTTGCAATAACTTGTATGGACTTAGAGGATATTATCCTAAGTGAAATAAGCCAGACCAGAGAAAGACAAATACCATATGATTTTGCTTGTATGTGGAATCTAAAAAACAACACAAATGAACAATCTTCCTTTCTGACTTTATCATTCATTGGCTTGAGTTATAATCTCATAATCTCTGAAGCCGAATAATAAATCTTGTGTGTGTGCGTGTGTGTTATTTATCAAATATTTTAAGGAAGAAGTTATGCTGTCTCACTTCCCCCTCATTTACTTTTATCTCCTTAATTCTAAACATGTCTTAAATTGTATTTCCCTATATACATACACATTTTTACATTCATGATCAACTTTTTCCAAATGTCCCAGTATTGTCAATATCCATTTGAAATTTGTCAAATGATACAACCCAACCACAGAAAATTACCTTATACAATCCAGACACTTCTATACTTGAGACTACATCTACAATTTTAAACACTGTATCATAATATAGCCATATATACTCTCTTTTAAACAAAGCTCAAGTATTTCATCATGTTAACTATTTTCAGAAATGTGCTTCCTCATCTTTCCTTTTTCCCCTATATTTATTTAATAGCTATGTATTAAAATCCCGGTTTGAATCATATATTATTCTAGAAAAGGATGAAACATTACTGTCCTTTCCCTGTAGTTATGGTAGGGAGAGAAGATTAGACACCAAACCATTATAAAATAAGAAAAAATATATTGTAATTAAGGTATGGGCAAAGTTCAATAGTAGCATAAGATGAGGCATCTGGTGTGTCCGTTGTGAAGATTAGAGCTAGAAAGGCCTGGAGACTTGGAGGCTTATTGCACACATCAGTTAAAGGCTGATGCAAGGCTGAGCATGTGTAGTGACAATGTGGATGAAGAAGAGAGGATAGAGGCATTATTAGTAGGATGAAGAGAATTTGGTGGTCATTAATTTTTGTAGGGGATAAAGAAGAGGTAAGAAGTAGCAATTTCTCCAAATTTCTGGTCAACATAGTAAAGGAGAGTGAAGAGGGGACAAAAAGGGATGCTCAGGAAAACATCTGATACATGTTGCCATAGAGGGAAGCAAGGCTTCTGAATGAGACACCGGAGATGCATCCTTAGTATTGAGGACTCTTGTTAGAAGTGAGAAGGGCTGTGTGTATGGGGTCTAGGAAGACAAGTTCCATAAATGAATCCCAGGGAAGCTGAGGAGTGCCATGGCTTAGGACAGAGCCTGCTCTGTAACCACCAACGGACTCTCCTTCTCATCTTTTCTCGACCACTTCAGATGTCAGCTTTGTTTTTATTTTGGTTTGCTTGTTTATTTTTTTCTTTTAGGATGACACGTCCCTGAGTCATTGAAGCAACTTACCTAGTTTGGAGATCAGCTTCTACTATGGAAGCCCCATGGAACAATTCTGCTTGACTTCACTTGAGTCACATGTTCATTCTTCCACCAAAGTAGCCAGGCATAAGAGGGCTGGGTTATGGGTGACCCAACCTGGTTTGGATGCTTAAACTTAAACAATCTCTGTAACATATGAGGTGGAGTTTACTTAACCAGATTTCAGCTTCCATTCCATTGGCATGACTAGAACGGGGGTCTTAATGATTTCTGAAAAATGAGGAAAACTATTTCTCAAATAAGTGTTATGTGCTAGATAGGCAAATGAATGTATGTGCATGGCATAAATTACAAAACCCAAGCGGGCAAATGGAAAGTCCTATTGAAGGCTTTCTTGGGCAGAGCAGAAGCCTAAACTTAGTTCTAATGGTCAAGCCAGGTTGAACAGGCCATGGACTAAATGGAATCAGTGAGTAGAGTTGGGTTTAGGAGGAAAAACATAAAGTGATGTGTCTGATGTCTTGGGATTGTAAAAAGTTCAGAAATGCCAGATTTAAGGTAAATGTAATAAAAAGCTGCAACTGGAATTGAAAACGAGTCATCTTATAAATGATCTCATATCTTACCTTAAAGATAGTGATTTTACAAGTAGTTGGTCTCAAAATGTTTTGATCATTCACCTCTATATGTAAAATTTTTCATGCATAAGCCACCATCATAAATATATGCATTATTTGCAAAGAAATATATGTACAGTTTTACTATTCCAGTACATAATATGTTATAAAAATACACAAATAGAAATATAATGAAGGAGCATCTGGGTGGCTCAGTCAGTTAAGTAGCTGCCTTCGGGTCAGGTCATGATCCTGGAGCCCCTGGATCTAGCCCCAAGTCCTGAGTTTCATAGTGCTCCCTGCTCACCAGGGAGTCTTCTTCTTCCTCTTCCTTTGTCCCTCCACTCACTCATGTTCTCTCTCTCTTACTTGCTCACTCTCTGTCTTTCAAATAAATAAATAAAATATTAAAAAAGAAAAACATAATGAAGTAAAGATGAATTAAATATTTCAAATAACTATTTCACTTTTAAATATTATTATTAATTATGTTTTTTTTAAAGTCTTGCTAATCATGATGGCTTTGTGTTATTACCTTCTTTTTTAAGGCACAATATATACTTAGGTAACATCTATCATTAACAATAAAAGATATAAATCATATTTTATATGGCCTTTTTAATAATTTCACCTTTTTCTCATCAAAATAATTTCACCATTTTTCTGATCTTACTGATCAGATTAGGCTGTTAAGGATTTTACCTATTTTAGTGGCTTAGAAAGAGATGTATCACACACAGAAAAAAATATCATTATGACAATTTTTATTGTTTGGTAATTCTTACATTGCATGCTTTATTTCCAATTGTGGTTTCTTTGCAGGAAATTTTGCCAATTTCTTATCTATTTAGTTATAGTAGCCTTGGTCAAAACAAATGTAATCAATAAAAATCTACCTAGTTTATGTAATCTGAACTATAAAACAATGAGCTGAAAATAATTAAATATCTGAAAACAACACAATTTAACATTTTTTGGAGCTCTTACCCCTAGCTTTGGTGTATTCCACATAATGCATGTGACACTTGGTTGTCTGATACATGGACCAAGAAAGGACGCTGCTGTCAATGTAGATGAATATTATTAATGAACAATCTTTTTATTAGTTTTATAAAATATATATGCAAATACTAAAATATTTTTCACAACCTAATAAATAATCTTGGGCATTATTATGGGCTAAATGTTTCTGTCCTCCTCAAATTCATATGTTGGAATCCTAACTCCCAAAGTGATGATATTAGGAGGTGGGCTCTTGGGAATTGACTAGGTCATGAGGTAAAACCTTCATGAATGAGAACCGTGTCCTTATTAAAGAGACACCAGTGGGTTTTCTTGTCCCTTTCACCATAGGAGAGTTCACAGCTAGAAGATAGAACCAGGAAGTAAGCCTTCATTTTGCTGGCGCCTTGAACTTTGACTTCTCAGCTTCTAGACTTGTGTGAAATAAATACTTGTTGTTTAAGCCATCCAGCCTTGTTTTGTCACAGCAGCCTGAATAGACTAATAGAGGCATGTATCCAAATGCTAGATAGGGAAATGGTATTGTTAAACCTTTTTTCAGAAAAATGTTTCTAGTTATAGTATAGAGAACTTTTTTTTTTTTAAAGATTTTATTTATTTATTTGACAGACAGAGATCACAAGTAGGTGGAGAGGCAGGCAGAGAGACAGGGAGAGGGGGAGAAGCAGGCTCCGCACTGAGCAGAGAGCCCGACGCGGGAGTCGACCCCAGGACTCTGGGATCATGATCTGAGCCAAAGGCAGCGGCTTAACCCACTGAGCCACCCAGGCTCCCCAATATGGAGAACTTTGAGACTAGAGAAGGACACTTTCATATGGAGAATAGTGGGGACTTGAGGGAAGTCAGTGACTTGAAAGAATTGGGAAATAGAATGGACTGCTGGAGATATTAAAGACATGGTCTGACCAGATATGGTTACCGGTTAGATGTCAGGCTGAGAGACAAAGAGATGTCTAGGATGGTTTCTATGTAAACCATTGGGCCAAATAGATGATGACGATGGCATTCAATGAGATGAAAAATAGAAAAAGGAGATAGAATCTTAATAAAGGCAATAGAGTTTCCAGTCTGACCCATAAGGAGTGTAGAAGTTGCCACTCTGTCCTAACAACAAGTAAAAGCCTGAACAAACTGAAAAATCAATAACCCCTCTTAGATCTGTCAAAGAAGTGAGGTCACAGGCAAATGGCTGCTTCAGAAACTAGAGCGATAGACAGGTAGATATAAAGAATCACAATTAAAAAAAAAAAAAAAGAATCACAATTTACAAAAGCAGAAACGTCCATAAAAATCGGTGCCAGGGTAGGAAAATCTAACACAGAACTGAGGATTTTTGAAGGATCACAGTGGACAAGTCTAAGAGTTAAAAACTCTGGGGGCACCTGGGTGGCTCAGTGGGTTAAAGCCTCTGCCTTCAGCTCAGGTCATGATCCCAGGGTCCTGGGATCGAGCCCCGCATCAGGCTCTCTGCTCAGCAGGGAGCCTGCTTCCTCCTCTCTCTCTGTCTGCCTCTCTGCCTACTTGTGATCTCTGTCTGTCAGATAAATGAATAAAATCTTTGAAAAAAAAAAAAAAACTCTGGAGGCCTGGTGCCCATACTTTTGTGAGTTTTGCCTCCAAGATACCTATCAGATGCTCACAGAGAGCATCTGAGAAAAATCCCTTCAGAACTCTGGAAGGGGAAGGAAAAAGTAACTATTTTTTTAAAAAGTAACTATTTTGAAATATTCCTTCTGTTTTCTTGACAAGACCTGTACTCAGGAGAAACTCAGAGCCAAACCTGCAGGAGTTTATCAGAGCCTAACTTAACCTAGTGTAGGGAGATACCCATCTCTAGCCTCCTCTAAGTTTCCTGCCCCAATTAAAGTGGGGAAGAACTGAGAAGCCTTGGTGAAGTTCACAGTGCATGGCATAGGCTCACCAAAAGACAGATCTAATAAAAAACTATAGAACACTTCTCCCCCAAGCCTCAGCATCACATTACCAAAGGCCCATTTATAGGAGTTTCTTTTACTGGACACAGCCTTTCCATATTTAAAAAAAAAAAAAAAAATTACAAGGCATACCAAAAGGCAAAAACTAGAGTCAGAAGAGACCAAAGAAGCATTAGAACAAGAGTCAGATACGACTGGGACACTTAAAACAACCATAATGAATATGTTACAAGCTGTAATGGAAAAATAGTAGACAACACATAAGAACAGATGAAAAGTATAATGGAAAGATGACAATTCTAAGAAAGAATCAAAAAGAAATACTAGATATCAAAAACCTTGTAGTAGATACAAAGAATGACTTTGACGGACTCATTCATAAAATTAAATAATTCAGTTTGAGGTTTGCTCAATTTAAAGTGCTATAAGATGTAGAGGTGAAGAAATTCAATTGTCATCAGTGTAGCTCTGGAGAGAAGTCCGAATTGGAAAATAAATGTAGAAGTTATCTACACACAAACAGCAATTAGAAAAATACACCAGGATTAAAATATACAGGGAGTGGGGTGCCTGGGTGGCTCAGTGGGTTAAAGCCTCTGCCTTCGGCTCAGGTCATGATCCCAGGGTCCTGGGATCAAGCCCCGCATAGGGCTCTCTGCTCAGCAGGGAGCCTGCCTCCTCTCCTCTCTCTCTGCCTGCCTCTCTGCCTACTTGTCTGTCAAATAAATAAATAAAATCTTTAAAAAAAATGCACAGGGAGTATTAGAACAATGGTTCATAAATTTTATTGAGTCACCTTCTGACTTTAAAATTCTGGATCTCCTGTTCAGAAAATAGGCGTGTGTGTGTGTGTGTATGTGTGTATGTGTGTGAAAATACCATATATATATATACACATATATATATGGTATTAAAGGCATAGCTTCAGGAGTTTTATTGGATCCTTAAAGGCCAATTCAGAATCAGAGTTTAAAAATCTCTGATTACAGCAAAAAGACTTGATGCCAGATTCCTGAGAAAAACATGAAATTTAATTATACTCTAATGAGTTTCATCATTTAAGAAAAAGAGGCACTTACAAAACAAACAGAAGTGGCTGAAAAGAGAGAGACTATACAAAAATTTGTAAATAAAGGAATGAGTCTTTTAAGAAGGTAGCTGAATTGAATCGTTATCAAAAGTTGAACAAGCACATATAAATGTACACATATACATGTACTCTTATATGTTTGCACATATATGTATTCAAATTTTGATGTATGTACATTTGTATGGGTGTGGGTATGTTTGTGTGGTGTGTGTGCTTAGCTTAAAAACACTGCATACAATAGGAGTAATTGATGGAATAAGACGGACTCTACTGGGGCTGTGCATTTAAAGAAAATGGAGAAGGGCTGGAAGAATTGCTGAGGGGAGTGGGAAATAAGCCAGATAAGAAAAATGCACTAGGATTGCCAAGCAGTTGTGGTTACCTCTGAGCTTGGATACCATAAATTTGCTATGGTACTAATCTGCAAGATCATCTGGTTTTCTCTAGTGTACACAATAACATGGGTGCAGGTTCAGAAGCAGAGGAGGCAGATGGCTGGATTAATCCAGTGTTTCTCAAAAGGTGAAAAAGAGGAGAATATCAGAATTATCTGGGAAACTTTTTAAACTGCACATATCTATAACTCAGGACCAGGAAAAAAAATGTTTGCAATAATGTACCAGTGAGTGTTGAATGGATGAAGCTGGTAAAACAGAAGAGGTAGAATGAATGGAATTAAAGAACAATTTATTACTGAGTTTGTGATAGTAAAATGATTAAGTTAGGTTCAAACATCTTTCACATTAAGAAATGTAGTGGAAAATCAGATGCTTTTAGAAGTTAAAGAAATGGATGTGGAGAATAAATTGGTTATGTAGTACAATCAGATTGAGCAACTAGTTTCTTTAGAGGTGACATCATGCTTTGTCTTAACATGTGCTGGAGCCATTCTAGCCGTTTAGTTCTCAACTATCTAGATCTCTTACTGGAACTCCAGCAAGTTACTCTGCCTTTTTCTGTCTGGTTTCCTCATCCTAAAATGTATGTGTTTGTTGTGATACTTAAATGAGTTAATATGTTTAGAACATTTAGCATCATACCTGATACCTAATGCACACTTGAAAGATATTAGCTACTATGATTACTAAATCTCAATTTTACCTTTATTATACAGATTGAAGTCCAACTAATAAAAACTCCCACTCGATGGAAAAATGTGTGTTTTTGTGTTTTTAAAATAAAAGCTGAAATCTACGCAGAATTATCCATAGAGATCAGTTTTTCCTCAAACGTTCACATTTCAATCAATTTGTAAAATAGATGATTGACAGGTTTATCTCCCAGCCTTTACTTCCCAACAAGCTGTTAACTATACTTATCATTTCATGTAAATCAGATCCTTCAAACTTAATTCCACATAGCATTCTCATCTTGCAGCATTGTGACATATATCAACCATGGTTCTTTGTTGCCTTCATGTCATCCTTTGCATAATCCCATGATAGTAGGCTATAAGAATTGTTTTCTGAATGAATTGGGTTTTCTATTTGGAGATAAGAAAACAACGAAATCATCATTAAAATATATCACAGAAAATAAAATAAAATAAAATATGTCACCTAGAATGAGACACAAGACATATGATTTCCTACCACACTTTGGTCTGGCTAATTCTACTACATATCTATGTCTCTAATGTCTGTTAAAGCATAAATCTCGTTTTCTTGTCTCCATTCCCAGTCATCTTAGAAATTCAAATTTATCAACTTAATAATAATTATCTATGATAATGGTTACTCCTGATAGGCTTCTGAATATTGACCATGTGTGAGGGAGATAACAATGAAGTGGTGCAGCTATATAAAAGCCTAAGTACATGCACAAAAAAATCTAAAACAAACAAACCAAACTTATTTTCATGCTTTTCATTTTATTTTCTTTGTTTGTGACCTTATACCAGGTGTTATATTTCTGAATAATAGAAATAAATGGGATGCCTACTCAATCTCTTGAATAAATGTAAATATGGAAATATGGATATATCATCTTACTTTAAACTTCCGGGGAACAGAAAAGCAGAGGATCTGGCAGCATGTAAGGTATTCCACAAGGCCCCTGATGTAAAAAGCCAGCGCTGAAAAATCAGTCTTTGTGATCCACACAATGAGGAAAAAAAAAGAAAGAATGATTTCATTCAAATGAAATTATTTCATCTCCACATTTCTCTTGTTCTCATCTTTACAAAAATCTTTTCTCTTCTGGGCCACAAAATTATAATATTTTGAAAATAAATTTTAGCTTTCAATTAATCAAGGAAAGACTCTCAGTAATTTAGCACATATTTGTTTGAAGAATAAAACTTTAAAATGTTTTTTGTTTTATTTTTACAACCTTCTCTCTTGTTTGATAATATCTCTACTAATTTGTACATGGTAATGATTTCCTATGATACTTTTCAAAAGAGACTTAGAGACACTCTGTCCTTTAGAATTTCAAATGAAAAATGGCATTGTTGAATCAGAGTATATGTCCATTTCTTTTGGTATCTTATCCACAAGATATAAATACACCAATAAACTCAGAGACAAAAACTGTGAGTTTCTAGTAGAATCTCAGAATCTGACCTGAGGTCATGCAGAAGTTAGTCAATATTCTGATTTTCATGAAATATTTGAGTCATAAAATACAGAAGTAAGAAAAATCAGATATTTTTAAGAAATGGTTTTGATAAATTACTTCATTTCTCCTGATGTAAATTTTAAAAAATGAGTATAGTTTTATAAATAATGAAAAGCAGAAACTCTACATAGGTTGAAACAACAGAGAAATTATTTTTCATGGACAAGTTGCATCTTAGACAATAACATTAATAATTTGCCCATGAGGGAATTAAATACCAATGGCAACTCGGAGCTTTCCATGGGACACAAATGAAAATGTATTTATTAACAAAGGATCAAATATCCTTCTAAACATTCAAAGTCAGCAATACTTAAGAGAACCAACTCGAACAAATATATATATATAACTCTTTCAGATATGTTAACTCATTTAATTGTCACAAAACCAATCAAGGCTGATTTAATTATGTCCATTGTACAGGTTAGAAAACTAGCACACTCAAATTAAGATTTGCTGTGTTCAGATGGTTATTGAGAAACACAGGTAGAATTTAATACTATCTTGTTATTTTTACCTTTGTTAATTTACAACAGTGTAACAGCCGGTTCAAATTTTGTAAAAATGGAGAGGTATATAAACAATAAAATCCCTATAATAACTTGCATTTATATTTATATATATATGCAAATATGTCTATAAATAAATAATAATTAATATATATGTATATAATTTTATTTACATAAAATAAATTAATGCCATACAAACTAATCTGAAATTTGTTTTGTTACCCCATTTTTAATGGCTTATATTTTTTGGTATATCACTAAGAAGATCAGGGATCTTTTTAAGTGCACCCGCTCATAACTTTGCTCATACTTTTTGCGCTTTATTTATAATGGGCTATATGCCCTATTCTTATTGATTTGTAGGGTCATTTTTCATTATATTAAATACTTTGGTACCATTTTTGTTACATATTTCACAAATATCTTTCCAATCGATCATTTGAGGTTTTCTGTTTGTTTTTACTTTGTTCATTCATAATTCAGTTTTGCATTTAAAGAATCAAATCAGTTTTATATAATTGATGGCATTTGTATTTTATGTCTTACATAAGAAGTTTTTTTAACTAAGTTATGATAAAAAATAGCAACTTAAATAATATTTTAGAATTAATTTAAAATTGCTTGTGGGTAATTTCTAAAATTATATAGTAACTTATAAAAAATAAACTTTATGTTTGCTATAATGTGAGGTAGAGCTCTAAATTTATCTTAAAATATACAACCAATTATCACAATATCAATTGTTCCCTTCTTTAATATTAAGAGGTTAAAAGGTAATCTTCAAATATATTTAAGTCTATTTCTGGACATTCTCTCTTGTTCCAAGGATCTGTTTATCTATTTCTATGCTAGAGCTGTATTGCTTTTATTATTGCCAATAAGTGGGTTAAAAAAAACCAAACTAGCATTTAATAAGAGGACTAGGTACCCTTTGGCTATTGGGGGCTGCCATGTTTCTTGAGAGGAGAAACAAGTTACTGCCAATAGGTGGGGTTTAAAGAAAAACTAGCATTTAATAAGAGAACCAGGAGCCATTTGGCTAGTGGGGGCTGCCATGGTTCTTGAGAGAAGCACCAGGATGGAGTGTGCTAGTGTACAGATATGCCGCCATGCAGTCTAGATGCAGATTTTCACATAGTGATCAAAACCCACCAAAGAATCCTCATTTTTACATATAAAAATATTATAAACAAACAAAGCATAAGGTGATACAAAGCTTGTATTTCAGCTTGTATCCAAAGAAAAAATACTTTCTATGAGGCTAATTGTGGTGGATTCTGTGAAAATGAGCATTCCTATAAGCACATGCTGCTTCCATTAAGAAGGAAGTCTATTTTTCCTGTTATTTATTTTCTCAAACCATGTGACTTTTTGGAGTAATTTAACAAATAAATGTGATGATCTGGGACTTCTGAACTTACGCCTTAAGAGATCTTAGGTTTCTGATTTCATTCTAGGAAGGCAATTGCCAGGTTAAGAATTCCAACTATACTGCTTCAGAAAACAGCTACATATAGAAAGAGAGAGGCTGAAGATTAAGAAAGTACAAAAGGAAAGAAAAGGGCCCCCGGATGTTCCAACACCCATGATAATCTATCAGATGAGTAAGCGAAGCGATCTCACAGCTTCCAGCTAGTTGAGCTACCACAGAGAACATGGTAAGAAGGAAAACCATGCTGTACCGCTGAGTCCTGCTCAAATTGTAGACGAAATAAATGGATGTTGTCAAAAGCTAAAAAGTCTTAAGATGATCCTTCTACATGGGAGTGTACATCTAGAAAAAAATATGCTACTATATTATTATTTATCTGGTTTTACTTATTTAAACTTCCAGATAAATTTTATTTAATTATTTATTTTATTTATTTTTATTTCTTTAAAAGATTTTATTTATTTATTTTTCAGAGAGAGAGAGAGCACAAGCAGCAAAGTGGCAGGCAGAGGTAGAGGAAGAAGCAGACTCCCTGCTGAGGAAGGACTCCCCCCCTACCCCCACCAAAGTGGGACTCTATCCCAGGACCCTGGGATCATGACCTGGGCAGAAGGGAGCAGCTTAACTGACTGAGCCACTCAGGCTTCCCTTCCAGATAAATTTTAGTATTAGCTCTGAAGTTTTGCATAATATCTCTTAGTATTTTGTTTGGAGTTGCACAAAATATATACATTATTTTGGGAGAATGGGATATCTTCATAATGCTCTTAGAGATTTTCCAGCGGGGAGTATGAGCTCTTCTGTTTTAGAAAAGAGGGTCTAATTTAGTTTTGCCTTTTTTGCCCCTGTGTATGCCTTTTGTCTGGCTGGTGAGAGGGAAGAGAGATCGAAATTTATGTCTCCTGATATTAATAAGATCTGGAGGCAAGATTTAAGAAAAAAAAAAAATGGACTCCTCAAAGAAGAAATATGTAAAAGGATTCTTCCTCATTCTTCACCAGCTCCTAAACTATGAATGCACAGGATGACATAAAATGAGACCTAGCATAGAACATCTGCTGAGATGTGGGAGCTGAAAAGCAATTGAAGAGTTTCTACAGAGCTGGAGAGATACAGTTCTGGCTAAGTCATAGTAGAGAGACCTTAATAAAGTCTCAGGTGATTTATTTAAAAGCAAGAAAGTCCAGGCCCCAAAAGAAAAGAAGGTATACAGTAGCAATGAAGGAAAAATTGAATTAGACACTCCTTATTAAAACCTTAAGCCAAGTCTCAGCAAAATAAAGTAAGCTGCCAGTAATTTAACTGCTGGATGAATAAAATACAATATGTGATGCTCAAAAATAACAGACTCCAAAACCTCTACAATATATCATGCAAAATACTCAGTATACATTTATTTTTTCAAAATATGTTTAAAAATTACTAGCTGGGGCGCCTGGGTGGCTCAGTGGGTTAAAGCCTCTGCCTTTGGCTCAGGTCATGATCTCAGGATCCTGGGATCGAGCCCCTCATCAGGCTTTCTGCTCAGCGGGGAGCCTGCTTCCTCCCTTCTCTCTCTCTGCCTGCCTCTCTGCCTACTTGTGATCTATCAAATAAATAAGTAAAATGTTTAAAAATATTAAAAATAAAAAAAAAATTACTAGCTAGATGGAAAAGTGGAGACAATTGTTTGGTGATTAAAAAATAAACTAGCTATTAGATGCAGATACAGAATAATTTAAAACTGAAATTAACAGACAAGAACTTCAAAATAATGACTGTTTTGTTTTTAAATACAGAATATATGGATAAGATTAATGCAATAAAGGGATTTTCGATGGATATCTATAATCTACACAAAATAAATATACATTATAAGAATTCAAATAAACTGCATCAAATTAAGCAGTGACTATATGAATTTAACAGCAGACTAGAACACAAAATTCATAAAGTCAAAAACTAGTTAAGAGAAAATATAAACTACTGAGACAAAAATATTTTTTTAAGAAAGAACAGAAATAAAAGAAATGTGGTATAGCATCAATAAGCTTAATTAACTACATGTAATTAGAATACCAGAAGAGGAGAATAACATGGATGTAATTTTTTTTTAAAGCTGTAGGGTTTTTCTGACTTGATAAAAGTACAAACTCATGAATTCAAAAGTTAAGCAAAAGTCAAGTAGGTAAAGAATACAGCTTATAACCATATCACAGTAAGCTTGAAGAAAAGCAAAGATAATGAAACAAATCTTAAAAATAACCAGAGGAAGAAGAGATGGTCTTCTTTCTCAGTGGCTTGGTCTGTTAAGTGTTTGACTTCAGCTCAGGTCATGATCTTGGGGTCCTGGAGCCCCACAACAGGTTCCCTGCTCAAAGGGGAGTCTGCTTGTCCCTCTTTTGCTCCCCCTCAAGTAAATAAATACAATTAAAAAAAAAAAAGAATAACTAGACAAAGAAGGCATTTCATGTTGTAAAACAATAATATGTGATCTCTCAGCAGAAATTACAGAAGTCATGAGGGAACTGGCTGCCTTAGTGAGTACAGAATGTGACTTTTGATCTCAGGGTCATGAGTTCAAGACCCACACTGGGAGTGGAGCCTACTTTACTTGCTTACTTACTAAATAAATAAATTTGTAAATTTATTTATTTGTAAGTAAATATTTAATTAATTTAATTAATAATAAATAAATAAATATTTATTTATTTAAAATTATTTGTAAATAAACAAATTTGTATATATATATAAAATGTGTATATATACACACATATACATATTTCTGACATATATATTTATGACATATATACATATATATGTCATAAAATATTAAAATGTATTCTTAATGTATGGGAAAAAACCAAACTGCCAACCTAGATTTTTATACTCAGGAACAATAATCTTCCAAAATGAAGTTAAACGCAAGTGTTTTTAGATATTAAAAAAAAGGGGGGGTGCCTGGGTGGCTCAGTGGGTTAGAGCCTCTGCCTTTGGCTCAGGTCATGATCCCAGGGTCCTGGGATCAAGCCCCACATCGGGCTCCCTGCTCATCAGGGAGCTTGCTTCCTCCGCTATCTCTCTCTCTGCCTGGCTCTCTGCCTACTTGTCATCTCTCTCTGTCAAATAAATAAATAAAATCTTTAAAAAAAAAAAAACGGGGGGGCTAGTATAAAAATGACCAATGCATCTGAACTACAGGAAATATTAAAGAAAATTATTCAGCCTTAAGGGAAATGATCACAAATTGAAGACAGAGTAAGAAGAAATAAACAGTTCCAGAAAGAGTAAATACAAAGAAAACCGTAAAAGACTACTGATTGTTTAAAGTTACAAAAAAGATAACGCATTTTGGATTTTTACCAGAATTAAAAGTAAAGTACATGGCAACAATAGAAAATAGGCAAGAATAGGATAAATTAACTGTTAAAAGATTCTTGCATTGTTTTGGATATATAAGCCTACTAATTTGAGGCAGACTATAATAAGTTAAGGATGTAATAATTTCTAGGGTAACCAATAAAAGAATACTGAATTTTTAAAATGTGAGTAAAAATGAAAGATGGAATAATAAAAAGATGCTTGTTAAAGCAATAGTAATTAGATAAGGAAAAATAAAGAAAAAAAAACCTAGATGAAACATATACAAAACTAGTATCAAGGTGATTACTTAAACCCTAATACATTAGTGATTCTAAAAATTCTTCATTTTTATGCTGTTTATAAGAAACATGCTTTATAAATCTTCTACAGGTTAAAAAGTAAAATTACAGGAAAATATGTCATGCAAATACTAAGAATTGGAATGGCTATGTTAACATCAGAGGGGAAAAGACCTTACATCAAAGAGTATTTTCAATGATAGAAAAGGACTTTTATAATGATAAAAAAAAGTTTATCAAGAAGACGTAACGAAATCCACTAAAGTGAATGAATACCTATTCTATTTTCTAAAAAATCTACTCCTAGTTACATGAGAATTGAGTGCATATGTCCACCAAAATACACACATGAAAACATTTATAAGAATTCTATTCCTAAAACAGAAAATGGGGCAATACTAAAATTGAAATATAATCATATAATGCAATACTATAAAGCCACAAAAATATGAACTACCAACATATTTACTAACATAGAAGCTTCTCAAGAATATTACATTAAGCAAACAAAGCCAGTCACAAAACAGTAGAGCTAGCATAATGTAGATGAGGGATTCTACCTTTCGTGGGAAACCCAGGGGTGTTTAACCAATGTACAGGAGTATGGCTTTCTTCTCAAATAATGAAACCATGGAGTTTCTTCAAAACAGATCATGAGAGCTCCACATTTACCCAATGGAAAATTCTCATTCACTGCAGTCATTGACTGAAGACCCTGGGAGAGTTCCCTGAATTGTCCCTTTTACCTCATCACAACTAAATTTATCCAAATGAGAGGTGCCTGGGTGGCTCAGTGCCTTCAGCTCAGGTCACGATCCCAGGATCCTGGGATCAAGCCCTGCATTGGGCTCTCTGCCCAGCAGGGAGCCTGCTTCCCTTCCTCTCTCTGCCTGCCTCTCTGCCTACTTGTGATCTCTGTCTGTCAAATAAATGAATAAAATCTTTAAATAACTAAATAAATAAATTTATACAAATGAGTTGAGAATAACAAGTAATTCCACCCTCTAAAACCTATTATTTTAAGTAACCAAAGATTTGCAAATAAATCTCTTATGAATTAATTTAGTCTGGGTGATGTAAAAAAGTTAAAACATAATTTATTTATTTATTTTTTAAAATTCATTTATTTGTTAGAGAGAGAGAGGAGCAAGCACAGGCAGAGTGGTAGGCAGAGGCAGAGGGAGAAGCAGGCTCCCCGCTGAGCAAGGAGCCGCATGTGGGACTCGATCCCAGGGTGCTGGGATCATGACCTGAGCCTAAGGCAGCCCCTTATCCAACTGAGCCACCCAGGCATCCCTAAAACATAATTTAAACTGAAGAAGTTCTAGAGGACATTTTGTCAGACACTTTCTAAATAACACCAGTTTTCTTCTAATACAATTCTATTTATTTATTTATTTATTTATTTTTAAATTTTTATCTAATATAATTTTAGACAAAGGATTTCCTGCCTTTTCTTTTGTTTCAAGATCCCAGAGACTGCAATTAATTTTATCCTGAGACACTGTTAAATATTAATTGAATTCTTTCAAGTGAATATGTGTTATTAGGAAATGGTCTTTTCTAGATTAATGTAGCTCTTTAATTTAAAAATGCTTTAGTCAATATGTTTAAAAATTTATGAAGATTAACTTTCCCCTGTTTCCCTGTTTTCATTGTTTTTTTTAAATGCACAATTAACCTGAAGACAGATGCTAATTAATGATGACATTAAAATTTGCCTTCATTTATTACATGAGCTATTTATATCAATTCTGAAGGAGTGAAGAGATGAATTGAGAAGTTATCCTGTTTTGAAATGTAAAGACTCTTACCATTGTGTTTTGTGTTTAGATCTCATTACTGTTCTACTTTATTTGCTTAGTCATTTATACTATTTAGTATCAGTTTTCCTTTTGATAAAGCAATAAAAAGTCATGTAATGGGGTAATAGTAATTTAATGACTAACTACAAGCTTTTAAAACCCCAAGAAATTTGTGTGACAGGTTTATAGTTGATATATTACTTCAACTAAATTTCTTCCCGAAGGCACTTTTGTAACAAAATTAAGTTCCCTTAAGCGTCACCATCCCTAACACAAAAAATTAGTAACATATTGTGTTGTCAGGATATATTTGTATTATGATGATTTCTAATCATATAAACACAAACATAAACACATATTTTTTTCCCTCAAAACACATTTTGTTCCACCACACTACCACCAGATTATTCATTTACCTCTTCTCTCGATGTTATGCACAATGTTTTTTCTGCAACATGTTGATTACAGAGGATACTAACTCAAAAGAATGCCCCCTCAGGCAACACTTACAGAACAATGGGAGCCTCGTAGCACCAGAGAAACCAACCAGACCAAAACCATACTACAAAAAATCCAGAACTTTAACTGTCTTTAGAACAGCAACAAAAGCAGACAGGATCCACATTTTAAATCTAAAGAGGATGACTGTGTGTGCCAGGAATGGCCAGCAACCCCTGTACTGACCGATGAAGGATTACTACTCCAGACTTTGCTGTGAAAGAGAGGAGAAGGCCATGGGGGTCAACTCTCAGAGATGAACACCGTTTGCTCTTCTTTCCTCCTGGTTTTACTGGTCCTTCAGGATAATCACAAATCTTTATCACTGTTTCTCAAGCTTGTGACGTGTGAATAAATGAATAAAAGTTACCATTCATTACTAAATGAATAAAGTTATATGTGAATAAATGAATAAAGTTACTAAAGTGGGTCTTACTGGAACTAGGAGGATCTGTTTACCAGAAAGAAATGATATGCTAATCTGCATGTTCTAGCAGTTCTTCTAAACATAGCCTAAGGGACAATGCATCTCTTAGATCACAGGGTGGCAGTTTGGGCTAAGAAAGCTTCAAGGAAGGCAACTCCTCCAAGGCATTCCAACAGCCCAGTGGTCAAACAGGCCTCAGCCCTTCTCTGAAAACTTCCTTGTCCTTAGGTGCCGCTGCATTACATTTTAGCAAGCCAGGTATTATGGCTGATTTTATCCTACCTTAGCTCCAACATGCCTGAAAAAACAACATATTTAAAAAGGGTTCTGAATATACAATCCAAATAGATAAAATGTCCCGGAAACAATAAGACATCTTACAAACTTCTTACAAAACTAAAACTACTCTTACATATGATCTAGCAATCACAATCCTAGTTATTTACTCAAAGAAGTTGAAAACTTATGTCCACACAAAAACCTAAGCAACTTTATTCATAGTAAGTTTATTCATAATTGCCAAAAACTTGGAAATAACCAAGATGTCCTTCAGTAAGTGAATGGATAGGTAAACCACGCTACACCTTAAGCAATGGAATATTATTCAGAGCTAAAAAGAAATGATCTATCAAGCCATAAAAAGACATGGAGAAACCTTAAGTTCATATTGCTAAATGAATTAAGCCAATACAAGAAGACTCCATACTGTATAATTCCAACTCTAAAACATTTGACTATGTCTAGAAACATTTCTGACTGTTAAAACTTAGAGGTATTCCTGACATCTATGAGTAAAACCCAGGGATTCTTCTAAACATCCTAATATACATAATATAACCACTCCTTACACTCTAGAAAGTATCTAACTGGTCTCAATGTCACAAGTACTACGTTTGTGAAACCATATGTGTTTTTTAAATGTAAATAAAATAGCATTTCTTCTCTGTCATCTTTGTGTGTGTGTGTGTGTGTGCGTGTGTGCACGCATGTGAGAGTTCTTAGAAGACATTTAAAGAAAAATGTTAATTTGTAACTTTTAATGACCTAAGATGTATTTCATACTTAGTTCTAGAGAGATTGATTACTGTGTATGAAATAATACATCTAATTAAAGAAAAAAAAAAACACAGCCAGTTTCCTGTATAGCTTTCTGAGTACAATGGCTTCAGATTAAAACAAAATGGATATAAATATTTTCTTTTGAGCATTAGCAACTAAACACTGCAGCTGTATTTTGGCTTTTATTTAAATATTTATAGTTACTTGTGAACTTTGTCATCAGCAATTTCAGAGTTTTGGGCATGTATGCAACATCTGTATTTATAAACAATAATTCAATTAATAATTCCAAATACTATAATCAATGAAGAAAAATGGTCTGCTAATATGTAAAGAATATTTGAATGTAAAAATGTCTCCTATGGTTTATAAGCAAATGAATTTTCTCTAGAAATTAATTTCTTAGTAAAAAATCCACCTGTACTTTACCAATTAATTGTTCCTATTATTGATAGTTCTTAAATTGATCGTTCAAATTGTTGACATATGTGAAGTATTTAGAAAATATATGAAGCTTATAAATACAAATGATCTCCATGACATTCTCCTCATGATGTAAAAATATGAAATATGACCATCACTTACATGTGCTTTTGCCTTGAAAATATTTTTAAAATAATAGTATGAATTTTATTTTTAAGCCATAGCATTTGAATTGCCCACACATATTCCATCCATCCTGTATTATTGATTTATTAATTTTTAATTGTTCTTCCTTTTATTTCTATTGTTTTGAGGATGAATGTCAGATTTAGCACATGAAAATATAGTTATATTTGTATTTCAGAAAAACAAAAAAGGTAGTGTAAGTATCACAAATATCGTATGAGGCATTCTCATAATAAAAACATGTTTTTATTTATGTGAAATTAAAATTTAAGGCATATTTTATTTTATATGGTAACTTTATTTTGAATTGTTCTAGTAAATGCTCTTTTGTGTCCTTTCTTATTGTGATGTTTCCCTTTTCTTTTCCATTCTGTAACTTATGGTCTAGATCCAGAACTTTTTGCTTGTAACTCCTTGATAATTGTATCTTTTCCCTACTGTATTTTAAATGCTTAGTATATAAACCACCTCCCATGTTTAACAGTTAAATGCACTAAAAATAAATAAATAAATAAATAATAACCTTCATGTAAATTGTATGACTTGACTATTTGGATATATTTTTGTAGCTTTAGATATTGACTAGTAAATTATTTACAGTTGTTTTTGTATGAAGTTATAACATATAGTGGGAGAAAATATTGACCCTGAATTGAGACAAACTTTGACCAGGCAACTATAACTTACTCTTCTACATCTTATAAAATAATATATATGATTTGCAGAAAAATGTCTTGGGCATTGGGGTTTATATTAGGACAGAGCAATTGTAGGGTTGGAATGAATTCTTCTATGTCTTTATTAAATCTGACTTCAGTCTGTGGGTTATGAAAATTATTCAACATAGCCTTTTTTTTTCCTAGATATATAATTCCTGGGATCTTTTGCTGTATTCCAATTGTTCACTGGCCAAAAGTACATGAGGAACACTGTTATAGATAATCTTGGACACTCCAAGATATGAGCTAAAATTTGCAAATCAAATCATTTTCTACAAATAAATCTTGTGTTCAGTAATGATGATTTTTATAGTAGCTACTCCTTTACAGATATTTGAAAGCAAATCACTATGATGATAACATTGTGTCCCATACTATTTTTGTCACCCACATACTCATTATTGGTCTTTCAACCTGTGAGTGGATTGCAAATTTTATGTAAATTACAAAAACATTTATATAAAACATAGACATTTCTTTTTCTTACCAATGAAAAAGAAGATACTGATGGCTATATTTTACCTCAGTTTAATGACGACAGTTTCAAAAATAGGTGAATTTAGACATCAAGTCATTTTTTACTGTATTTAATCTCTACTAAATTTCTACTAAAATAATACAATTCAAAATCAAGAGTGTAAACATTACAAAAACTGTAATAGGATTACTATTTTATATAGGATTAAATTAGAAGCTCCCAGAGATAAGCTAACATTTATTAATACCTATAAATCAAATCGTTTTCTACTAATCAGTCTTGTGTTTGATTATATTAACAACAGCTAACTTTTCTTAACTATTATTCTTAACTATTATTTCTTACCTATATATATTTTATGTACATTGTTTCACTTAAACTTCTTAAAAATCCCTTCAAAATAGATATTAGAGAAGTCACATAGCAGAGCTGGCTATCAGCAAGGCTCTTAGAACGCTCATCTTTTGGGATGAATAAATAACTGTCTCAATCAATATACTATCAATTAATTAAAACTTGCAATATTGTTTTTTGTGGGTTTTGTCTCATAATTGAGAATTATGTAGCTTTTTCATCACAGGCTTTTTGGAAAGAGCAATTTCCCAATTATTATAAATTTTCACTTTCCTTTAGTTCAAATCAGATCAGGATATAAATCTTAAAATCCTATAGATGAAAATCAGTTAAGGATAAAGAAATCCTTGAACCTTTCTGAAGGCACAAACATTTCTCCAACAAGCCCTCTAATCTTATTTATGTTTTACTTACCTATACCTCATATTAGCCATGTCTTCAAGAAAACCGTAATATGATTAATGGGACAAATGTTGAATTCAATATAGCGGTCAAATGATAGAATTCTTTGAACTATAACTTAATGCAACACTGTTGTTTTGTTTCACATGTTCCTGTTTTTTGTTTTTGACTATCTGATAATATCTCATCTGTTCCCCAGCTGATGATCGATAACATCATAGCCTTTGGTGTTTTGGGAATTCCTTAAGTGGCTGACTTTGTTACACATAACCCATAAAAAGTTTCTGCCGCTATAGGATATTTCTAATCTTTTGATTTAACTTACTGAAAGCAACCAATTGTAACACATTAAAAATTAGAATAGGATTTCAACATATTTTGAATAACAATACATTTTGCTATAAATGTATTATCACATTGAATCTGTGTTCTTTTAATATATAGCATTAAACAAAAAACTGATAATATTCCCTATATTCAGAAACTTCATTTCATTCATAACAAGTGGCTAAAGTTTTTAAAGAACTGAAAATAAATCAAAATCTTAGCATTGGCTCAGTCTCTTTATTTATATAAGACATATTTTCAAATTTGTTTTCATATTAATCCATATAGATAAACTAATCGCTTAAGTTTTGGAAAGCATTATTAAGGACTTTATGCTTCTGACATAGGAAAATTTTTATACATGTAGTTTTTAAGACAATCCTCTTGAATTAAATTTCAAATGAATATGTTTGAGACAGAAGGCTGTAAATCTGTAAATCTGCACTTGTCTCATTATCTTATTCTTTGTGCCAACTCAATAAATTCCAAATGAAATTATAATGTTTCCGAACATTTGCTAACATGCCAATTGAATCTACACTGCATCGAGTAAATTATTGCTCCCGGGAAGCAATATGATGAATAACAGATAAGGCATTATTTTAAACAGAACAAAAATTATGAGTTTAAGGGTAAACCGCTGACCTCTACGTCAGAAAATATTGCTGAAAGTACTTTCTAAATTGACTGTTATTTATATATATATATATATATATACACACACATTTTTTTAATTTTTTTTTTTTTAACTTTTAGTCACTTTCTGCAGAAGGGTCAATTCCTCCTGACACACGCCACCACCCAGTATGAAATTGCAGTCAAAATGGGTGGTCTACATGAGCACTAATCAGTGCAACTACAACTTAGTACATTTTACCTCCATATCATACTATCTCTGCTGTATTCAATTTTATACTATATGTTGTACCAAGAAAACTATGAACAAAAATGCATACATACACACATACATGTGTATATATATACACATATGCATATATATATACATAGATATACACATACATATATGTGTATATACACTTTTTAGATAAAATGGCTTGCCCTGCACAAACTTCTTGAGAAGTATTGATTCTAAAATTGTTTTATTTACACTGAATCTATCTTTACAGCCAAGCATAATGTCTGGCACTCAAAAGAATTAGATAAATATTTGCTGAGTGACTGTTGAAAAATTATTCTGTGTTTCTTTTTTAATTTGAAAATGCATAAAATAGAAATATTTTTTCTGTACAATGGGAAATTAAATAATTAACTGTGATAGACATATAATTTAGGATATTATGCTGTCATATGCTATTCTGAGCAAAACACACAAATGATGCACATTTTGAAAGTCACCATTTTCCCTTTTGCTGTGTTGACAAGTAGAATAGGAAAAAAAATGGGTTATATCACATTCAGAGGTAAAGTAACTATGCATTCACAGCTTCAAGATGAAGTCAACTTTTAATTGTTCATCTTAATGTAAGATATAAGAAAAACGTAGACTGTAGAAAACAGATGTCAAAAATGATTTGTATCAATCTTCAGAAAGTAGAAATATACACAAAGGCATATAAACAAGCAAATGTTTAGACAAAAAAAAAAAAAAAAAAATACTGCACTTCATGATTTACTGGCTTGATTCTACAGGCTTTCTCCAAAATATCTGAAAAGAAAAATACTTAAAGTGCTGGAGTTAATCCACTGGCAAGGAATCAGAATCAGATCATATTTCAACAATTAAATAAACTGAGCAAGCAGGGATAGCCCCATAACAGAGCCTACTCATTATTTACCCAATATCTGCTTGGTCTCCTCTGTCCCACCAACATCTAGGTCTCTCCTCCTTCTTTGCACATAGGTGATAAAAATGGTTAGATGAAGCTCCTGGCCAGGTGGGGGGGGGGGCTTTTAAAGACTGGGGGAACTGGCATTCTCCCTCCGTTTCTTTCTTTTTATCCTTCTTTCTGTCTGGAATTTGGGTGTGAAGACTGGGGCTCTAGAAGGCACTTCAAAGAATAAGGATGAGAATCCAAGTCTGAGAATAACAGAGCAAGTATGGTGTGAGCCAGAATGACTGTTAATATTTGGTTTTTCCAGGTAGCTGGTCTTGCCAGCTTCTGTCCCATTTATGCCTCTGTTTTCCAGGTCTGTGTAATTACTTTTTGAATTAAATATCTAATTGATACATCCAATGTATCTTCAGTCAAATATACCAAAATATAAATCTTTATCTTCTCCTTTCTATCTCATTTAAAGATAGTTAGGAAGATAATTTCTCTTAAATGCCTGCAATCCATCATCAGTTCAACTACCTTTTTTCTTATGCAAATTTGGAGTGCCATGGTTAGCTTTTCATTTCTTAGATCAACATAAATGTGTAGATTTTGTGAATGCATTTTGTCCATTCTTCTTCTTCTTTTTTTTTTTTTTAAGATTTTATTTGTTTATTCAACAGACAGAGATCACAAGTACGCAGAGAGGCAGGCAGAGAGAGAGGGGGAAGCAGGTTCCCAGCTGAGCAGAGAGCCCGATGTGGGGCTCGATCCCAGGACCCTGGGATCATGACCTGAGCTGAAGGCAGAGGCTTTAACCCACTGAGCCACCCAGGTGCCCCTTGTCCATTCTTCTTTTTAAGGTTTCTCAAATCCATTTTATTTATTCTCATTTCAAATTTCATCATCATTATTGCTTTATATCTTATTACTATTTGTTTGGGACACTTCACATCTTCCTTCTTCTCATCATTTGTGTCTTCCTTCTTTTCTCCCTCTTCCCTCCATTCCTTTCCCAGTGAATCTAGTTTTATCCATTTTTAAACTCCCAATCAGTTTGGAACATGCTTCTAAGACCCCAGGCTTATCAATGTCAACCCCTGATTGAAAACACTCAATGGCCTCTTGTTACCTATCTTACATTAGGACTTCCCAGTTCTATTCCCATTTTCTTAAATTTTGGTTTAGAATTAATGAATTTTTGAGGAAAGTAAAAGAAAATCATAGGTAGTAGTCAGTACTTTGGAAAGTCTTTTTTTAGAGCAATGTATTCATTTCCTAGGGCTAATGTAGCAAGTACCACAACTGGGTGGCTCCAAACAATACAAACATACTCTCTCACAGTTTCAGAGGATAGAAGTCCAAAATCAAGGTGTTGGCAGGTTTTCTCTCCCTCTGAAACCCACAGCAGAGAACACCTCCTGTTTCTTCCAGCTTCTGGAATCCTTGATATTCCCTGTCCTTTATGTGAATGATTCCAAAGTGCCCCCTTGACATGAAGAAGACATGGCTGTCTTCTCCCTGTGTCCCTGTCTTCACAAGGCATTCTTCTCCATGCATATGTCTATGTCTAAATTTCCCTCTTCTTGTAAAGATACTAGTCATCTTGGGTTAGAGATCTCTCAAATGACCTCATATTAACTTGATTAAATTGAAAAGACTCTATTTCCAAGTCAGGTTACATTTATAGAAACAAAAGGCTTGGACTTTGAACAGTAATTTCAGAGGGAGACAATTTAACCCATTGAAAACTATATTACGCATCTATTCCTTTGAAAAACAAACACAACATCATAGTATGTTTTAGATTTGTACTGTGAATAGATTTACAGCAAAATGTGTAAAGAATTAAAGAGTTTACATTGGCCAAAGAGGTAAGCTATAAAATTATAATGAATTTGGACATTTTTTCTCCTAAATAAGCAAAAACATTTGAGTCAATGACTTTATACCTACCACTCTTCTGGCAAGGTCTTCATAGTAAATAAGTCAACAAAAATTAGTCTTTTTCTTATTTAATAGTCCTGTTTGAGTTGGAACAGTCAGAGGCAGCTTGTTTCTAATTGGTTGGAGAAACTGAGGCACTATGGTAAGATGCTGAGTCCCACTGAGCATGAAGTGTTGCTGTACAGAGTTCATTGGTCTGAATGATGCTTTGAAACCCAACACCATTTCAACCATTCTTTTGTAAACAAGCTAAGTAAACTAGTGTAAAGCTAGTGTAAACACTAGCTGTGACAGTGAAGCCACAACTCAAGAAAAGGATGAACATGTCCTCTATCATCAACCACATCTGTTTGAAGAGTAAGATCACACAAACTATGGGTGGTTTCTCAGTGGTTTCCTTTTATTGGAGGTAGTGATCCTTAAATAAACAGGCTTTTTTTTTTTTTTTCCATTTCTAAATGTTTTGTGGAAAATTCAGTCAATCTCGCTGAAAACTGTGGACAAGCAAGGAGTGATTGGTATAGACTAGTCAGCAATATTACTAACAAAACTGGGAGATAAATGGAAAAGCAAGGTACTTCCTGGTTAGTTATAGCAGGAGAGTTAGTTATAGCAGGACCTTGAGACCTATGGCAGAAAAAGTGTTTTAGGAAGCTCTGAACAGTAGTAGTTACTGAAAGAATATTAAGCTTTTTATATAAACTACATGGTTATAAAGTCTTAAAAAAAAAAAAAAAAACCTATATTGTTAGTGAGTTGGTGTCTGTAACAAAGTCAGTGTGTCATTATGTCCCAAGAAAAGGGTAGGACAGAGAAATGGGGAATGAGAAAAATAATTTTCACGTCATTTCCCCCACTGGAGAGCCACCTCCTGGATTACCCATTTACAACCTACTCCCAAAGCCATATTCTGTCACTCCGTTTTATCAGTAATCATAAGACACTCTGCTTATTGTGTTAACTATTTCATATATGACTTATCCTTACAACTCATTTATGAATCCCTGGACCATATAATTTGCTTGCTATTTTTGTTTGTTTGTATTTCCTTAGGTTCCAAGACTCTATCATTATAGAAAATATCAATGGAAAACTATTATAGAATTTTTGAAAAATCTACTTCTTATCTTTGAGGGGGGAACTTCATCTACTTTAACAGTAGACAAATGTTAGAAAAAAAGAAAAACTCTTGACAAAAATCGTTCTTTCCCTATTTCATTTGATATGAAGCACATAGATACTATAGTGGGTTGACTTGTGTCTTCCTCAAATTCAAGTCCTTACCCCTGGTACCTGTGAATGTGACCTTATATAGAAATAGGGTCTTTGCCAATGTAATCAAGTTAAGATGAGGTCATACTGAATTAGAGTGAATTCCAATGACTAGTGGCTCTATAAGAAAAGGGAACTTTGGATACAGAAACATGATAGAAGGTCATGAAGACAGGGACAGAGATAGGAGTAATACATCTACAAGCTAAGGAATGCCAAGGAATGCCAACGATTTGGAGCAACTACCAAAAGCTAAAAGAGGCAAGGAAGGATGTTCCCATAGAGTCTTCAGAGTAAGCATGGCTGTGCCCCTCTTTCTGACCACAGGGAAACTAAAAGAGAAAACTTAATTACTCACAGATCCTGGAGGAGGTTCAAGTATACCTCAAAGGGCCATAAGGGAAAGTCGAGGCAGTGTGCAGGTAGAGCATGTGCCTTTATTAGGATCCACCAGTGGAGTGCTTTGGGGTTCCTGGGGTAAGTCTGGATTAGTCAATACCAACCAAAAATAGCAGAGTTTTGGTAAACTCCCTGAGGGTCTTATCTATGGAGCATCACGGGAAGGAGTTCAGAGGCAGGGGAGGCTGTTTAACACCAAGGCGCCCTGGGGAAGATAATAAGGAACCTACCCGTACTGGTGACTCTGTGGGCTATTATCTAAGGCATGCACTCCAGGGAAGGACTGGTGTCAGTTCAAGGCCCCTGCAGGCTGCTTGGCCACACAAGATGAGTGCTGAGGCAGCAATATTATGGAGCTGTTTAATTAAACTCTCAACACCAGAAATTTATTTCTCACAGGTCTAAAAGCTAGAATCTGAAATCAGGGTACTAGCATGAACATTTACAGTAAGAACCTTCTTCTGGGTTAAAGACTGATGCTTTCACATCATATCCTTACAAGGAGAATAGAGAGAGAGGAAGCAAGTTCTCTCATGATATTTATAAGGGGACTAATCCCATTCATGAGGGCACCACCCTCATGACCTCATGTAATCCTAGTTACTTCTTAAAGGAAATAATACCATCACGTTGGGCGGTGGTGAGTTCTGTGGAAACTAAAATAACAGACCATAACCCCCTGATTTTAGATGTTTATCTTTCAAGACTGTAAAAGAATAAATTTTTGTTGTTTAGTCCACCAAGTTAGTGGTATGCTTTTACAGCAGCCCTAGGAAACTAATACAGACTCCAACAAGCCTTTTCATTAATGGATTTGAACATTGGTGATTAGTGGTTATGAAAAACCCTTCCAGGTCTTTTGATTAATATAAAACTACTGAAAATGGGCAGGCATTACTAAAATTCTTATGTAAAATATAATAATTCAAATGCAAAGTAATACTTCAACTATAAATCATATAGATATAAACACACAAATATAATATATACATATTTCTTATATATTAGAAAAGTTATATCTACATGTATATGTGTCTCTATATACATATACAGAACAGGACAAAAGAATTCCTTACTACTTTTTATTGATCATTAATCATTTATTACCTTTATAAATAAAAACTTCTCAGCCAGACCCCACAATTTACAGTTTGGAGCTGGCAGGATAGAAATCTGCTTATTTCTTCCCTTCCAAGAAGTCCTGCTACTGGTAGGTGATTCACAAACCACCAGAGATGAGGAATTTCAAGAGCTCCAGATAAATACAGTTAAATTTGCAAATATAAATAAAATTTGTTTCACATACCCCAAATGCAAAAATGATGCAATTAATCCAACATGACATTATTTTCTAGGGATCTAACCACAAGGGAAAATGGGTGAGAAGAAAATCAGATACTCAAGCTCAAGCTCCAGATAAGTAAAAATTCCAAATCTTTTTTTTTTGTCAGTTGGGAAAGTTCACTTCATAGTATAAGCATTGTTGTTCTGACTAATTACTGCTGTCTATGTCAGTGAGAATGCTAACCATAAAACAGCAGGAAAGAACACTCCCCTCTTATTCCACTAGAGTTTTAAAAAAAATCATTTAAGGCAAAGACTTAAGAAATCAACTGAAAACAGGCAGACTCATTTGAAGATTAAATGGCTTATTTTTCTGGGAAGTCAATAAAAAATAATTTTCTTCATTTGTTTGCTCTTATATTTTTTAATAAAGAACCAATGGTGTTAAATAAACCAACTCACGGTCACAAATGCCATTGAAAACAAGCTCTTTAGATTTGCTTTAATTCCTGTCCATTCAAAAAAGAATGATCCTCTTCCACCTTATTTTATTTTTGAAAAAAAAATCTGTTACATTTTCCAACTGAGTTCTAGTAAGCCAGCCAACATCTCACTGATATCTAGTGTATATTTTGGAATTTAAAGCATAAAGTCAGCAGTGACTTGCTGTGGGGTTAAGGAAAATAAGTTATTTCAGATTAAGACTCCAATTAGATAAAAATCACTAAGAAAATAAGTAATTTGGTAATGTCAGCTAAATTTACAAAAGCTCATATTCATCTTTAAGTCAAAGGTTGTGTGTATAATGGCAAGCTAAAATGAAAAATTGAGTCAATTATTTAGATAATTCAGGTCTAAAATTGCTGCTATTTAGGAAGAGAATATTTAGTTAATAGGGTCATGATTTATGTAAATAAACTATCAACATTGACCAATTAACAACCTTTCCCATTTCATTGGGAATATACAGCACTGTCTTAATGATTTTCATGGGAATATGTTACAAGAAACCCTCCATGTTAAATGAAAACAAGAAAAGATTTCATAAATCAAGCAAAGTAAAACTAAACAGCTCAGTGTGTACCTTCTCTTTGTCCCTAGTAAGATCAAAGAAAATAGGACTCAACAGGAATTATGTTGAATTCTGAATATCTACTTTTTTCCCCATTTTTTTTGAATCTTGAAAGGACTCCTTTTTCTCCTCATTTCTTAAAGTAAATTGTAAAGCTTCTAATAAAATGTAGTGTTTCCACACAATTTCTTTTTTAAAAAAATCTTAAAATAATAGAACCAAATTTGTAAAGCAAGTATATTTTGCTTATTTCTCTCATTGTTTGCCCTTTCACTGATCACTCTTTTCAAAATTAAGGCAGGGCTAATAAATATGTATTAATAATACTTTTACTGAAATGTATTGACACTTAAATCTCCATAACCAGATATTTGTTATACATTTATTTTAAAATAAAACTATCGGTGTAGTTACAAAGTTCCTAACATTATGGTTAAAAAATCTCCTTGTGTTATCTTCAAAAGTTTGTAACTTCAGTTAGCTTCATTCCTGTCCTATGCATCAACACTTCAACTTTTCAGATTATATACCTTGAGTTTAGAAAGGTTAGATAACTCCTGGGACAGATAGCTAGTGGTGTTAGAGCTCAGGTTTTAAACTCTGATGTGTTTATGCTTTGCTTGTTACTTCTAATTGTTGAATGAAAAACATTTTAAATACCAAACTAAATAAGGAGTTATGTGGAAAAGAAAAATTGTGTATGCTGGTGTGTGGGTGTGTGTGTCTAATGGGAAGTGACTAGATGAATCCTGATGTCATATGGAACTCAAGTTACTAGCTTCAGGTTGAAAATTATGTACTTTTCTTTCCTTTTTTTTTTTTTTTTAAGATTTTATTTATTTACTTGATGGACAGAGATCACAAGTAAGCAGAGAAGCAGGCAGAGAGAGAGGTGGAAGCAGGCTCCCCGCTGAGCAGAGAGCCCGATGCGGGGCTCGATCCCAGGACCCTGGTATCATGACCTGAGCCGAAGGCAGTGACTTTAACCTACTGAGCCACCCAGGTATTTCGGAAATTATGTACTTCTTTAAACTTAAATAAGCCAATTTATATTAGAATTACCTGGGCAGGTTATAAACTTAAATAAGCCAATTTATATTAGAATTAGCCTGGGCAGGTTAAATAAAACACTAGTGTTTTGAAAAAGAAATGAATTAAAGAAACTACTTTTTAAAGACTTAAGATTTAATATTATCTACTTTCTACAATTTAGAGGCTAAAACTGGCATGGCTACGTCCCCTACCTGCCCCATTTACTTCATCTCATCCTCTCATCCTGTAGTGTCTACCCTACCGCCCTGAACTTTGAATTGTCTCAAACAGGTCAAGATCATTCTTCTTAGAGCTTTTTACCTTTGTTGTGTTTTCCTAAAGTGCTGTTATTTCTGGTGTTTGCTGTCTTTTGTTCCTTCCCTTTATCCTTCTTACCCCAGTTGGCCACCCTTTCTTCTAGCCCCAGACCATTCCATTTTTTTTTCCATTTCTTCCCATTGCTCCTCCCGTCCTGGAGCACAGCACCCTTCCCACACTTCCTGGCCCTCTCCTTTTCCCACAGCCTCCCCTTACCTCCCGTCACACTCCTGAACCTATTTTTCTCTAACATAGTCCAGATTTTCTACAATGATGAAATGGCCAGTTAACAGTAATTTGGGGGCTCTTCCCAAAAGGTTATCTGGAAGGATGTAGACACAAATTCAGAACATGGTTTATACACTTGAAGATATGCTTGATACAAGTAAATTTTTTTTAAAGATTTTATTTATTTATTTGACAGAGAGAGACATAGCGAGAGAGGGAACACAAGCAGGGGGAGTGGGAGAGGGAGAACCAAGCTTCCTGCCGAGCAGGGAGCCTGATGCCGGGCTCGATCCCAGGACCCTGAGATCATGATCCGAGCTGAAGGCAGACGCTTAACAACTGAGCCACCCAGGCGCCCCTTGATTCAAGTAAGTTAATAATTTTGTGTCATATCTTATTGGATTTTAGTGTTAAAATTGGAAATCGTCTTTCTTATTATCTTATATTTATTACATATTACTGTCTTGCTTAACTAATCTACCAGCCAGAAAACTAGGGAATTGGCAAAGTTCAAGTTGGATTTTTATATTTCTGGTATCTAAATGTTTACTTAAAAGGAGCGGCTAATAAATGGCTGACAAAAGTGGCTATCCTACTCAAAAATAAGAAGGGTTTCCTCAACCAGTGACTGATGGGGTTTAGGATATAAATATGGAGCTCTTGTCTCCCGGATAGGTTAACTCTGAGTTGCTTGGTTTACACTGGTTATCTGAATATCTCAAAGGATTAAAACTCAGTTGCACACAAAGAAAAATAGAAGATAGCTTAAAAAGCGTCACTAGAAAGCTGATATTTCCTATGCTCCCCAAGTAGTTTTCTTCTCCTTTCTCCTCTTCTCTTGTCTTCTCTTCTCTCTTCCTTTCCCTTCCCTTCCCTTTTTCCTTTCTTTTATTTTTCATTCCATTCCTTCCCATTTCAATTTTTGGGCAGAGGTCCTTTTTATATTTCTGTGTGTGTGTGTGTGTGTGTGTGTGTAATCAAGAATGGTTAGTCATTACCATTAATTTTTTAGCTGCAAATCCTCCCTCCCTAGTCCTAATTGTCTGCACAGAAAGACAATTACAACCATGTAACGCTTGTTTGTTCCATTGCATTACTGAGTACAGAGACAATACAGAAAAGGGAAAATTACCTTTTAGCAAATATCACAGCATACTCTAAGAGCTTTCCTCGTGTTTGTGTTGTCTGAAGTCTGGCATGATCTTAACTACTATAAAGAAAAAGTTTTGGTGATTCAAAGAATAACAGCATATGCATTAAATAAGCATAAAGGAAAATTTTAAAAAGGAAATGCATAATGCAAAGCATTATACTGCTCTGTTACTGCCTTAAATAAGTACACGCATGTGCATGTGCACATTCTCAGAGCATTGGCTTAGCAGTTCTTAACAGTTTCCCAATAGAGAACAGATGGAAACAAATGTCACTTTTATATAAATTTATGTATTTTCACCTTTTATTTGCCTGGTTTTGAAATTTTTCACTTATTTCTTAATCTCTGCTTTAACCGTTGTATTGTTAAGATAAATGAATTAAACAAATGTTATTTTATAACCAGAATGAAATTTCAAATATGACTTTGTTCCAAAAGTTAATTGCTAAGCTTGTTTTTTCAAAGAAAACCAATCAAATCAGAATTCATTATTTACCTGTATATCTAACTCTTCTTTCCGAAATCTTTAGTTCTATTAACATTGCATTTGTTTTGTCAGTCACTCAAGCTCAACTTCTTAGGGTCAGTATCTTCTGCATTATCAAATGTTGCCATTTTTTTTTTTTTCCCAAATGTTACCTTCTGACATCCATTTAGTCTCCATCTGTATTTCTGAAATTCTTCTCCTTGTGCACTGTTCTGTTCAAATATCACTCCAGCTAATTTGATTCTACATTAATTAATTCCAAAAGATTCAATCCAACAAACAGTGTTGAGTGCCTAATATATGCTAAGTACTATATTGTACACAAGGAGATTACAGTCTCAGTGAAACACACGTAAACAATGACTCCAGAGTTTGTTCAGTGAAACAGTTGAATTATGTGCAAATGTGCAAACAGCAGTCTGGGGAGTAATTTAGAAGGAGGAGACAGAGAAAATTTCACAAGACAAGGGACAACCAAATTGAATTTTGAAGGTTACAGAGAAGATCTACCAAAATGGTAAAGGAAACATTTATAGAGGGAAAAAAAGTTTGAGTCCTAGGAAAAAACACAAACAAACAAACAAACAAAAAACCAACCTGAAGATACGCTTGTCACTTAGCAAGAGTTTTCGCTGAAGATAACATAATAGTTAATTACAATTATTTAAATAAATGGGGATCACTCCTATCCCCGAGTAGGAAGTCCAGTGGGGCCCCTGGGTAGCTCAGTCAGTTATATATCAGACTTGGTTTTGGCTCGGGTCATAATCTCATGGGTCGTGAGATGGAGCCCTGTGTGCGTCTCCGTACTCATTGTGGAATCAGCTTGAGATTCTTTCCCTTGGCCTCCCTTGCCCCCACCCTAGCACACATTCTCTCTCAAATTAATAAATAAATCTACAAAGAAGAAGAAGAAGAGGTCCAGAAATACAGTTCCTAATTTCTATTAATGCCCACCCCCTATATTGAACTGAGGCTGAAAGTAGCAAATTGAAAGCTTCAGTGCATGTCTTGGGGATTTTGAGATACATGGGAAAGGAACAAACAGAACTAAATATGGCCATCTAAATACAATATAAAAGCCAATAGGGCCAGAAATAGCTCCCAAAAAAGGGTGTGTAAATGTAGGAATCTAAGAGTGAGAATAGCTCTTCCAAAGGTGGTTTGTTTAAGTATGTAAAATGAAGCCAGGAAGTGCCTATCCTTTGCATCAGGCTTTACATTCCAGCCTAGGTACTAAAGGAGGGTGGCTCACATGACTGGTAACATCCAATAGCCGGGCACATTCTGGGAGCCACTGAAGGATTTGAAGCTAAATGATCAGACTTATACTTTAGAGTTATAATAGTTACAGCACAAAGATTGGCTTGTGAAAGAGGGACATCTAGGAAAACAAAGCAGTTCAGAAATAACACAATGGGGCGCCTGAGTGGCTTAGTGGGTTAAAGCCTCTGCCTTCGAATCAGGTCATGATCCCAGGGTCCTGGGATGGAGCCCCGCATCAGGCTCTCTGCTCAGCAGGGAGTCTGCTTCCCTTCCTCTCTCTCTGCCTGCCTCTCTACCTACTCGTGATCTGTCTGTCAAATAAATAAAATCTTTTAAAAAAATAACATAATGGCCCATGTAAGCATTTGGTCTAATTCTTCCAATTTATTTTAACCCCTCAAAAGAATGAAATTCCTATGCTTGTTTTTCTGGCATAATACTCATAACCTTGTGTCATGTCAGGAGGACTTCTATCTTCTTCATCTTCTTAGTTTCATTATTTGCTCATTTATTTAACACTTGAGTACCTACTATGTGCTGGTTCTTGTTGTAAATGCTAGGGAAATAAAAATAAGCAAGAATTCTCTTCTGTTTCTGATAGTGTGTTCACATTCTAGTGTAGAGAGAGTTAATAAACACAAGTAAGCATATGTCATAGCAGGTTTTAATGTTATATAAGGAAAATGCTAGGTAGGTTAGGAAAATAAAAGAATGGGGAAGATCTTATTTTATATTAGGATGGTAAGGTAAAATCTCACTGATAATCTGAGACCTGAAAGAAGTGAGAGAGTGAACCATTTGGATATATGGAGGGAGAGGAATTCATGCAGAGGAAACAAGTGCCAAAGCTCCTAAGGTGAGCATATGTGTGATTTTTAATTAACAACAAGGAAGCTAGTGTAAATGGTGCATAATGTGTAATAGAAGAGTAGTAAGTTATGATATCAAAGAATCAGTTATGGGCCATATCATAGAGAGTTATAGGTCATGATAAGGATGTTACCATATTCTTGGAAACCATGTAATAATATTTATCAAGAAGTAGATGAGATTAGATTTAGGTCATACAGGGTCACTGTGGCTTCTGTGTGTTCAAGACTGCAGAGAGGTATGAGTGTTCAGTTCACTGAAGTGCCCTCCTACTTTGTTTCCTTGCAAGGAACTGAGATAGAAATGGTGAGATTCTGACTATATTGTGAAAATACAGGCAAAAGATTGATGGGTAGAGGAGAGATTTAGTGAGAACAAAAGAGAGGAGTCAAGGATGACTGTCAAATTGTATACTTGAGCAACCAAAGGGATGGAATTTCCATTAACTTAATGGAAGAGATAGTCAAAGGAAGATTAATAAAATTAGGAATTCTGTTTGGATCATTTTATTTTGAGATAACTATTAAATATCCATGATGTTTAACTCTTAAACAGTATTTTTTTAATCTCAGATACTGTAGTTTCTCCTTTAAAAGTTTCTGCTTATCATCAGCTGTCTTTCCTCTAGTTGTTAAACCTGTGAAACCTAATTGTAATTATTTTATTGTGCTTTTCTACTAGTTCTATCCACTGTGTTATTTGTCAATTGATTGAATTTTATTTTCATTCAGTGTTGTATTTTTCTGCTTTGTTGTGTGCCTTTTTTGTTTGATACCTGATACTGTGAATTTTACTTTGTCATAAAACGTTACTATAAATACTATTGAGCATTGTACATGGGGCAATTTAGTTATTTGAAAATAGTTTTGAGCATTTTGGCTCTTGCTTTTAAGATTTATTAGTATCAGAGTGGTATTTTGTGTCAGGTAAAATTTTTCCTGCCACTAAAGTGAGACCCTTTTTAATACATTAGGCTGATGCCTTGTGAATTACACTCTTCATCCTGATTCTTGGGAATATCAGTCTTGTGAGTTTCCTCACAGGTGCATGCGACTCAGACTCAACTAAATACTGAAGTGGGCCCTCTGTAGATCTTCAGTTTTCTTTGCTCAGTTCTCTCCTTTCTGATGCTCTGCTCTTATGAACTCAAGCCATCTTAGATCCCTCAGACACTCCCTCCATTTCCCTCTTTTAGCGAGAACATTTGTTCCCTATCACTGTGCTGTGTGCCCTGAGAATATTTTCAGGATATTAAGTGGGGAAATTTTAGGACTCATCCTCTTTGTTTCTCATTTCTCTGGGATCACTGGCTTTTACTGTCTGATGCTTAATAATTGGAATCATTGTTTTATATATTTTGCACATTTTCTTTTTAAGCAAGAGACTAAATACAAGTCTTTTTTACAAAGTGGAAGTCTATTCAGTATAGTTCTTTTTTTCTTGTCATTTAAAATCAGCATTGTTAAGGAAACTATATTACATTATTATATTACATTACATTATAGTTCAATGACTTGACAAACGTATGCACACATAAGCACCACCAAAATCAACCCAGAAACCATCTCCATCATTCACAGTTCTCATTGCCCATTGTAGTTAAGTGTCCCTCCAACCCAACCACATACAACCACTCATCTGCAATCTGTAGTGTAGATTACTGTGTATAGTCTAGAATTTCATATAAATGGAATCATATAGTGTATACTCTTTTGTTTCTTACTCTTTTCCCTCAGCATAACGGTGTAAACATTTATCTTTGTACATGTTAATAATTCTTTTTGTTGCTTCACATTATTGCATCAAATGACTATGATTATCGATAGACATTTGGTTATTTTCAGTTTAGGGTACAATGTTATTATTAGCATTTGTACATAGATCTTTTTATGATTATTTACAGATTTTGCCACTTCCAGTTATAGTTTTTATTCCTCTCTGCTATGTCTATCTTGGAAAACTTTCTAATATCTTTATTTTTTTTCTTGGTACAGATTTTATAATTATCACTGATAGGGTTTTTATAACCACTTCTCTGCATTGTTATTAATAGAAGTTCTTCAGTTATAATTCCTGCATGTAATTTAAACTAAACTGAATTTTAATAACTAATTGAAGCTTTTTTTTTTTTTTTTTTTTTTTTTTTTTTTTTTTTTACATTTTAAACACTGGAGGGTAGTTTTTTCCTAAGTAACCAAACAAAATATAGAAAACAAGCGTGCAAGACCTATAAACAAAGATTTTCTACAAACGCTACATTTTTTCCCTCTTACAAAAAAATATAGCTCAGAATTTGGAGCAACTTATGAACAATAGTCATTAGTCATACTCCGTTAATTCCATCTGCTTTCTCACTAATGTATGTAATTATATAGTAATGTCAATGTTTTATATCATCTCTCTTTATGTATGGTCTCTTAGATCCTTGAGCTTTTCCTTCCATATATTTACCACAATTGTAAGCATATTCTTTTTTTTTAATTATTTAATTTTTTATTTGACAGAGAGAGAAATCACAAGCAGGCAGAGAGGCAGGCAGATAGGAAGGGAGAAGCAGGCTCCCTGCTGAGCAGAGAGCCCGACGCGGGGCTCGATCCCAGGACCCTGGGATCATGACCTGAGCTGAAGGCAGAGGCTTAACCCACTGAGCCACCCAGGCGCCCCAATTGTAAGCATATTCTTAACATGACTTCTTTACAAATGTATCAGCTTCTCATAGAAAGTCTTTAAAGTTCACAAATAACTATTTTGTTCATTACTACATTCCTCATTGCCTAGCACAAAAGATAGCACATATAGAATTATATGAACATCTTGTTTAAAAATGGTGTTAACCATGAGATGCCTGGGTGGCTCAGTCAGTAAAGTGTCTGCCTTTGGCTCAGGTCATGATCCCAGGATCCTGGGATTGAGTCCTGCATTGGGCTCCTTGCTTTGCAGAGAGCCTGCTTCTCTCTCTCTCTCCCTCTCTCTCTCTCTGCCAATTGCTCCGCCTGCTTGTGCTCTCTCTCTCTCTGACAAATAAATAAATAAAATATTTTTTTTGAAATAGTGTTAACTATATTTTACTTGTTATAGCATGTTTCCTAGGTAATATCCATGGCTTCTTAAAATGAAAGTATGCTTTCTTTTCCTATATTATCTTAAACATTGTGTTTCATTAGTTAATATTATATTCCAGTTCTCCTTCACCTTCCCAGGGTCCAGCATACTATAAATTTACTCCAAATATGCTTTTACTTTATTATTCTTCCTCAAGACAGATAGGATTGTATTTTGTCATTGATGGAAAACACAGAGAATGTATGCCCCAAAGAGAAATTTCTAAAAGGTGAGTAAGAGAAAATATAGAAAGAGACAGGTATCAACCTTTAACTGTGACGGTGACCCTCTGCTGCTGGCCTTTTTTATTCTTCAGATTTATTTATTTGAGAGAGAGAGATCGAGCAGGGGAGAGGGGCAAAGAAAGTCTAAATCAGCCTTCTGCGCTGAGCACAGAGCCAGACACAGGCCTTGATCTCAAGACCCCAAGATACCACCTGAGTTGAAATCAAGAGTCTGGCACTTAGACACTGTGCCCCTCTGCAACTCCTTCTTACACATCATCATTCCAATTCTTTGTAAAGGTAACATAGCCCAACTGTCTAATAATATTCAGATCATGGTAGTGACCACAAATTTCTTCTTGAAACTGCAAAATCAAAAAAGCCTTTTGTTGTACTTGTTGGTGAGTCTGGAAGAGGAGATTGGAGAGAGGAGATAATTTGGAGAGAAGGATTGCAGGTATCCTCTAAGTTGCAGGTAAGAAATATTTACAAATAATTAATCATGTATTCTAAGAAAACATATAAGTTGTTAAAGGCGACTTTTTTATAAAGTTCACAAATTCGGTAGGAACAGTGTTAGTCCTAGTTTTTGTTTTTATTACATTAATATTGAATTATGCTTTCTGGCTTTAAAAATCCCTACAGGCCAACAGGCATATAACATAATCTTATTTGTAATGAAACACTAAATATTTCATATTTCCCATATTAAATATTAAAATATTAAATAATCTTAGTCCTCCTTTTACCCCAATTAACAGTGTAATTATATAAAAGAGAAGCAGTGTGTTCAGCTGATTTACAACTACTTTCCCCTACAGTACATATTTAATGTTATTTTTACATCAGGTACTCCATGCAAATTTGAAGTGTTTGATTTTTTAAGGCAATTTAAAGTGAAACCAACTCTCAAAGTGACTAATATTGAAAACAAAACCAAGAGAAAATGTTCACTTATTTTTGTGAAAAGTTGCTTTGGTGATCTCTCAAGCAAGTTATAAATACTGTATGTAATAACAAAAACCTGCCAATTATGAGAGATGCAAACAGTTACTTTCAACTGAAGATGGTTTTTAAAAATTATCACTGGCTCACCCCAGGCTTTAAGGATGCTTTTTCACAGTATTTAAAAGAATGATTTTGCAAGAAACACATTTATCTGTATATAAATTATTAATTAAAACAGACTCCAGGCAAAAGAAGAAAGCTAAAGATAAGATATTGAAAATTAATAAACTATTCCAATTTATAGGTGGACAGTCACTTCTTTACTCAATGACTTCTTGAATCTAAATATTATGCCTAATGACACTTGGAGGGGGTATATTTAGTCTAAATAGAATAAATTGCCATATGTTATAGAGAACATTTGGGTTTTCATAACATTATTAGATATTAGACATGTTATTGTGGGATACATTTGAATTTCCTCAGGTACTATCTAGGATGAAAAATTTACCTCCCACAAAATAGATTTTGGGAATCCTAGTCTATGCTAATTTGTACTAATCAGTTGGCTGTCTAATCATGGAGGTTATGTTTTTATGAAAATGATTTTCAGGGACACCTGAGTGGCTCAGTTGGTTAAGAGTCTACCTTCAGCTCAAGTCATGATCTTAGGGTCATGGAGTGAAATCCTGCACCAGAGTTCCTTGCTTAACATGGAGTTTGCTTGAGTTCCTCTCCCTCTGGCCACCCCCCACCTGCCCTCTCCACCATGAATATTCACACTTCTCTTTCTTTGTCCCTCTCAAATAAATTTCAAAATCTTTAAAAAAAAAAAAAAAAAAGATTTTCAGAGTGACCCAGGTTAGTTGTACATTTCATTTACTTATGACTTTTTAATTAATTTACATTTATTTGTTATTTACACTGTTCTTTTATATTTTATCTCAGTTGATCTTCCTAATAGGCCTGTGAGCTTCGTAGAAAAAAAGAAAAAAAAAAGTATTCACATCCTGCTAAAATGAAGACAGGGTCTTAGAATATTTAAGTAACATTTAAAGTTGTAGAGTCCAGATCATTGACTAAGGTGGTGTTGTTAAATAGATCATACAAGCCAAAGCTCAATTTTAAATTACCTCATCACCACATTAAAAAGAGTACAAAGGAACAGATAAAATTCATTTTATAACATTTCCCCAAAAATGCCCAACATTTTCTTACTTAAGCATGTGATCAATACAAAACTACAAATAATGTTTTACAGTCTTTTTTTTTCTTACTAAGTCTTCAAAATCCAAGTATATTTTACACATAAAATACATCTCAACTTAGACTCGTCTCATTTCAAGTACTCAGGTGCTACATGCAACTAGTGACTACTGTACTAGACAGCACTTATCTACTATTTCGCCTTCTTAGACAATTCTTTCCTCTACACCGTGAAATTCTTTTTATTTATTTTTTTTTCAGAGTTCCAAAATTCATTGTTTATGCACCACACTCAGTGCTCATGCAATACATGCCCACCCACTACCAGGCTCTCCCAACCCCCCTACCCCCCTCCCCTCCAAAACCCTCAGTTTGTTTCTCAGAGTCCACAGTCTCTCATGGTTTGTCTCCCTCTCTGATTTCCCTCAACTCACTTCTCACCTTCTCCCAATGTCTTCTGTATTATTCCTTATGTTCCACAAGTATGTGAAACCATGTGATAATTGACTCTCTCTGCTTGACTTATTTCATTCAGGATAATCTCTTGCAGTCCCATCATGTTGATACAAAAGTTGGGTATTCATCCTTTCTGATGAAGACATAATACCCCACTGTATATATGGACCATATCTTCTTTATCCATCTGTCTGTTGAAGGGCATCTTGGTCTATGGCCATACCACCCTGAGCGTGCCCAATCTCATCTGAAGGGCATCTTGGCTCTTTCTAGAGTTTGGTGACTGTGGCCATTGCTGCCATGAACACTGGGGTACAGATGGCCTTCTTTTCACTACATCTTTGAGGTAAATATCCAGTAGTGCAAGTGCAGTGTCGTGGGTAGCTCTATATATAATTTCTTAAGGAATCTCCACACTGTTTTCCAAAGTGGCTGCACTAACTTGCATTCCCACCAACAGTATAAGAGGGTTCTCCTTTCTCCACATCCTCTCTCTCTTTTGTTTTTTTTTTTTTTTTTTTTACATTCTATATGCATGTATTCATCTCAACTATCTCTTAATTCTTTCTTTGATCTCTACATTTATAGCCTTAATTCATGCACTGTCATCCTCACCCAACTTGGGTCAGTAGTTCACCCAGTGGTATGCTTTCTTCATGTCTCATCCATTCACTGTACATCCTGATGCTCTGATGACCTTCCTTATTTGTGTACTTGATCGTGTCACTCTCTGGTTCAGAGGACACCCCTAGTTTTGTCTTATTATGAGGTAGAAACAACGTTTATACATTTTTTAAGTGTTCTCTAGGTGATTTTGATTACTAGGTATATTGCAAGGATACTATTTCCTCTCCATTGATATGTGCCATTATTCTGACCTATCTCAGTACTGTACACTTTTCTATAACTGTTGGTTTTGTGCAGGCAAAATATGTTTGGAAATCTAATAATATATTCCCCTAATAAAATTATTTCAGTCAGTTCACAGTGAAAGAGCTGTTAAATGCATTCATGTTAGTTTCTGAGTTGATTTTTTTTTCAATAAAAATGTTTTTCTTCCTCAGAAAGGATATTATAATATTAGGCTAATTTGAACTGACCAACTCTGAGCTTGAATTCATGATTTCTGTTCCCTTTAAAGTAGGACTATGTAGGAGTATTAGAGTATGAGTTTTAAATTATGAATATTTAGACAAAATAGGTCAACTTAGATCTATCTTTTTATATTGAAATGCAGAAAATGAGATTGCTAGAAAGAAGTCATAGAGCTATTTTTTCTCAGTAAACCACTTTTTATGTATTGTAAAGTTCTTTATGATGTGGCTAACAATTTGTATTCTAAAGAAATATATTCCTCTAGGCTTTATTTTTGTGATAAAGGGATTTCCAACCCATTCTTATTGGAAAAAAAATATACATTTATACATATAGTGCCACAATTAGATTGTTCTTTAGTCAAAATTAAAAAAAAATCTTATCACCAAAGGGGAAAATTTTTAAAAATACTATTAAGTTTTCAGCTATGATCAAAGTTAAAATAAATAAATGTGTCTCTGCAGGCATTAAGCTGTATCTTCAAACTGAATGCAAAATGAGAGCAACCTTAGGGATTTTTTTTTTTCAATGAAAAAGACCCCAGTAATAGGATAAAAATGGAAATGGATTTTATACATACTTCTCAAGGCTTATATTTGATAAGACTTTATAAGGAATTTAGTAGGATGAAATAAAATGGCAAGATCAAAGCACACACACCCCGAAAAGGATTTCCTGCTATGAAGCATGTAAATTGGGATGATGTGGCTAATGAAAAGTCTTATTTTTTAGATTTCTTAAATTGTGCCTGGAGAAAAAAAAAATTAAACATTTGATTTGATTAGTATGATCAAATAATTTAAGCTAGGCAAAGCACTTATTTTAAGTCATTTTTTAAAAGCTTCTTTAAATATCATGTCTTTTCCACAGAATTTATTGGAAGTATGTAAATGTGCCACAAGTGTGTTAGAAACTGCAGTGTTATTTGTTCTGTGTGATTGCAGTCATCTCCACTCCATCTGTTGATGGTTGTGCTCCTGCAACATTGGCTTTTCAATTCTTCAAACACACCAAACATATTTCTTATATATGTGTTGTCCCTACTATCCCTAATAGTTTTCTTCCCCATTCCTTACAAGATTGGCTGTATCTTGTTTTTAGGTCTCAGCTTAAATATTACTTTTCTAGAAAATTCCTTTTATCATCCAAACTAAAGTTGGTCTCCCTCTATTATTTCTCAATTTTTTCTAATTTGAGTATAGTTGGCATATAGTGTTACCTTAGTATCAGGTGGACAACATAGTGATGCAAATTTTCTACAGGCTATGCTATGCTCACCACAAGTATAGCTACCATCTGTCACCATACAACCCTCTATTATTTCTATCTTAGTGACAAGTTTGTTTCTTTTTACAGCTTTTTACAGTTTGTGATTCATTTACTTTTGTTTGATTACTTGCTTATTTGTTTTGTCTCTCTTCTTACCTATACTATAGCCTTTTATGAAGAAAAGCAAAATGTCTATTCATCAATGATTTACATTAGTGTATAGGACACTGACTGTCACATTAGCACCCAACATTTGTTGACTGATATGAATAAATAAATGAGTCACAATATTAAGTTAGTTTAATATATTTTAATCTGTTTATGATTAATTTTAAGGAAATTTATAAATTCACTTTAATAATGTGAGAATATTAGCCATGAAAAGTCTCATGATTCAAGTGAAACAGATTTTAATTACAATAGAGTCTAAAGATTAGTATTAGTGATAATTTACCCAAATAACCTAAAGAATTTTCAGATACAGCAAAAGAATTTGCAGGAGAATACCCAGAGCACCCATGAAATTGGTAGAGAGATTTGAGACTATTCATTCATTACAGCCTCTTACTTCCACCCTAATCTCTTCCTTGTTGATTCTACAAGTTTCCTTCACAATTCATGAAGATAATACTCCTGGTTCAGGAGGTATTTCAATTCTTGAAAATTAATAGATAATAAGTAAATAGGCCAATGATTATATAGCATGGCGTTGGTGTTAAGTGTTATATAGAATTAAAAGGGAACACAACGTATTGATGGTCAGAGAAGGTCTCTCTGAGAAGATGACATTTAAGCATAGACCAGAAGAGTAGAAGAACATGACAGGCACAAGAGAGGGTAAACAAGTGCAAGACCAGAAAGTATGGATAGATTTTTGTGTGCTCAGGAAGAAATGGCGTTATGGATTGAATTGCAGTCTTCTCCCCACCAAAAAAAAAAAAAAATTGAAGTCCTGAGCACCTGTAGGCTCATTATAAATGTAATTAGTTAAGTCAAGACAGAGACATACTATAGTAAGATGGGTCCTTAATCAATATGAGCAATATCCTTATAAAAAGAGAGAAGGTGATGTGAAAACAGACACATAGGAAAAGAAACCTATGTGAAGATGAAGACAGAGACTGGAATTATGCAGCCACAAGCCAAAAAAACATCTGAGGCTACCAGAAACTAGGAAGAAAAAAAGGAAGTTCTTTCCTGACAGGTTTCAGAGGGAACATAGCCCTGCTCACTCTCTGATTTCAGACTTCTAGCTTCCAAATCTATAGGATAATAAATTTATGTTGTTTTAATCCATCCCATTTGTAGTACTTTGTTACTGTAGCCCTTATGAAATTAAGTCAAGCAGGTGGGTCAACATACATGCGCAGGAAATGATTTGGAAATGTTGTTTATAATTTTACAGGTGATTTAAATTCAGGTTGGCAATGACTTATATAACCAAGAACATATTATTTTGTTTGTAAGTTGCTAAAGGTGGTGACAAAGAAGAATTCAGATATCCTTGCTAACATAAATCAAAGATAGAGGTAATATTACTTTTTTTTTCCCCCTCTGAGTGTTGAAGGCAAAAGAAATTAATACAAAAGCAAGCATGTGAGAAGACCTAACATATAGAGAGAACATACTAGGATTCCTGTTTTAGGTGAAAGTTTCATTTCTAGAACATATGATTTAGTCTTCTCCCTAACTGCTATGCTCAGAGCAAATTACATAAAAGAGAAGAGAGAAGTGTTTATATCTTATATTCAGTTAAAGGAGATTGGAATAAAGTGGAGGAATAAGGAAGTAGTACCTTTTACCGCTGGAACATTTTTATTTGAAATTTGAACTCATCCACTAATAAAAGTTCCCTTTTAGCCTAGTTTCTTGAAACAAACTATAGTCTACCTATATTAGAGTTCACCAGAGAAAGAGTCCAATGTATAGATTTATTGAAAGGAATTGGCTCAAGCAATTATGTTGGCTGAGAAATCCCAAGGTCTGTAGTCAATAAGCCACAGACCCTGGAGTGTCAATGTGAGTCAGAAGGCCTAAGAATCAGGAGAGCTGATGTGTTGTTGTAGTGGCAAGCAGGCAGGCTCATGGCTCAAGAATAGCCAATGTTTAGAAGACCAGAAAGTGTAGTGTCCTGGCTCAAGCAAAACAGCAAGAAGAGTTTCCTCTTGCTCAGTGCTTGTCTCTTTACAAAACCTCACTTGATTGGGTGAGGCCCACCAGCAGTACAGGTAGAAATCTGGTTTACTCAGTCTACTAATTCAATTTTAATCTCATCCAGAAACACTCTTACAGACACACCCAGAATAATGTTTCACCATTTAGACACCCATGGCCCAATCAAACTGATACATAAAATTAATAAAATTAACCATCATACTATCTTTGTTTTTATTCTTTTTAAAAAATATTTTATTTATTTATTTGTATTTGAGAGAGAGAGATTGAGTGAGGCTGTGAGAGAGTGAGAGAGCATGAACAGGGGGAGGGTAAAGGAAGAAGCAAATTCCCCATGACCAGGGAGCCCCCATCCCGGCTCGATCCCAGGACCCCAGGATCATGACCTGAGCCAAAGGCAGATGCCTAATCCACTGAGCCACCCAGAAGCCCCTCTTTGTTTTTATTCTTTAAGAAAAGTATTTTATTATTGTTTTTCTATTCTCAACTTTTTTTTTTAATGTTTTATTTATTTTCAGCGTAACAGTATTCATTGTTTTTTCACCACACCCAGTGCTCCATGCAATCTGTGCCCTCCCTAGTACCCACCACCGGGTTCCCCCAACCTCCCATCCCCCGCCCCTTCGAAACCCTCAGGTTGTTTTTCAGAGTCCATAGTCTCTCATGGTTCACCTCCCCTTCCAATTTCCCTCAACTCTATTCTCAACTTCTTATTCAACCTATTTTGGTCTGATTTGTTTGCTAAGATTATATTGAAATGATGTCTATAATAATAAGCATTGAATTCCTAAAATAAATTCTTAGGCATTTTTCTGTTCCCTTAGTTGACATCTCTGGAGTATCTGACTTTGAGATCATTCTTTTCTCTATAACATATTGCCTTTCCTTGGCTTCTGTGGATCCTTATTTCTATGGCTCTTCTTTAATATCTCTAACTTCTCTCCCTTACTGAATCTTCTTTCCTGGTTTCTCTTCTTCTGTCCAAATTTTAAAATCTCTCTATTCTCAAGTATTGTTCCTTGTCCCACTTCTTTTGCATTGTAAAATTTCCATGAATTCCCTATTTCATATCTATAACTTTCAATGTCCTGTGACTCAAATTGTTTCTCTCATTTAGGGCAACTCAACTCTCTGTTGAGTCCTAGATCTACCTTAAACACAACACATATACACTTAAACACAACACATATAAAAGTAAACTAAAATACTGGAACAGAGTTTGAGAAGAAGATGTTGATGAGCCCTGTAGGTGTCAGCAATTTGGGGGATAAAGGAAGCATGAATGACAGAAGAAGCTGAGCTACTTGGGCAAGTACACCTTGACAGCAATCAGTTGTGGGACTCAGGTGCCCTCCAAGAGGATGTGACTTTGGGCACATGGTTCTCTTTAGTCTAGGGCATTCTCTGGAGTGAATTTTGATTATAATCTGTCAGTCAGCAACTTTTTTAACCACTGGGTAAATGAGTTCTTCTCTCTTGAAAGGGATGAAAGTCGTTTGGACAACATAGTGCACAAACTAATCTCTCTAATGTAATCCCTACCTCAGTAAATGGGACTATCACATTACCAAGAGGTAAAAACAAGAAAACTTCCCTCACTCTGCGCTATTTCTTCTTTTTCCGATTGGAAACAAAACTGCTTCAACTTTACTTTCCAGAATTTACTTGGGAGAATTTATACTATATAATTCTCTGTATGATGTCTCTCATTGAGAATCCTCTTGCTAAGGCCTTATCAAGATCTTGGTTATATCACATTTGGATAATTTGATTTTCTTATTGGTCGACCCTCCATGTTGTTACTAACAATCATTGAAATATATAAAAAAATAATTTATCTTTTGAAAATACAGTGGATAATTGTGTCCCAATTCACTATAAATTGCAGATACTTGTTTACATGTCTACTTTAAAAAACCCACAATATTTACATTGTATTTGAAGAAAACATCTAGTAATAAGCAGGTTTAATGATTGACATCTGTTAATTTTCCTGGTTAACTTGTGTTCATGTTTCTTAAGAAAACAATAAAAGAAACCACAGATATTAAACAATTCCAGCATTTTACCTTAATAAAATACAGACAATAACTTCACACTAGGAGTTTCCTATAACAATTGACTACAATCACTACAGTATGTCACAGGCCTGCCTGGATGAAGGTATGAGTTGACAGGTTGACTAGAAATTAACTTATTTGAAAGAACTAAGAGCCTTCTGGAGGAAAAAAGGAGGAAAAGAATCCCCAATAAATGATTGGTCTAAAATAATGGTTTGGTGACAATATATATGATTCAAAATGGGAAGGGAGATATGGAAGGAAGAGGAGTAGAAAAAAGATGGGAGGGGGGTATTTTTGTAACTAACTAAATCTATCCATTTTTCTGCAGAATTATAACTGAGTTCAAGGGAGGGAGATCAAATAAAATAAAAAACACCATTTGTTCAGAATTGTGTATCTCTGTGAACTGAATTTTATCTAACTTGTTTAAATACAAATACATCACTGTTTTTAATGACACAAATAAAGAGATTAGGTACAGATTTGTATAGTTTAAAGAATTACTTGGAGAGGGGCCCCTGGGTGGCTCAGTAGGTTAAAGACTCCGCTTTAACCAGAGTCCTGGATCAAGCCAACATCAGGCTCTCTGCTCAGCAGGGAGCCTGCTTCCTCCGCTCTCTCTCTGCCTGCCTCTCTGCCTACCTGTGATCTCTGTCAAATAAATAAATAAAATCTTAAAAAAAAAAAAATAATTACTGGGAAAGCTAAGGAAACAGACTCTAAGATCCACGGTGACTCCAAAAATCACACCATAAAATTGAATTGCCAGGAGAGTGGCTTGCTCTGCCACAATCTGGAAGCTTCCAAGGCAACTTCAGCCCTGATGATCATGCCACTTCTGCCATCATCCATACCAAGAAATATGGGCTCTCGTGTTCTGTCTCTCTCCCAATTCATTCATTTATTTACTTATTTTTCTCCCAGTTTCATTCATTTCCAAATCGGTGTCTCCCAGGACCTACCCAGGGCAAGTCACATCCAAAACTGTGTCTGCAGAGATTTCTGAGAAATGACACTTTAGCCTTCTCATCTCTGAAATTCTGAAGGCACCTTAGAAAGAAGTTAGTGTGTGGTGAGTCTCCTCAGCATATCTATTACAGTGTGTGTGTGTGTGTGTGTGTGTGTGTGTGTGTGATACTGGGAACACAAAAGAGGTGTGTGTATGTGATTCTGGGAACACAAAAAAGCATGACTTTTGATCCAATATGACTGAAACAGCACAAAGTCATAGTAAAGAGACTCCCATGCTTCAGTGGAAAGCGATATGCTAGTTTGAAGGAATGAATAAACAGCAGCGCCCACACCAGGAGGCTATTGCCTTCATGTCCTCAAAAGCACAGAAATACCATCGAATTTCAAAAGGGACTGAGGCAATGCCAGTTGTGAAAGTGTTTTGTTTTCTGATGTTGGTAGCAGGGGCAGAGGTGAGGTGCATTTATTTGGTTCCCACTGGCAGATAACTCATTCATTCACATAGGCTAAAATGATTTGCTTTTGAACATATGTAAGACAGCAAGTGGAGAACCCCATAATAAAGAAAAACTAAGGGAAATTAGAGACCTATGGACTACTCTGATAAGGTTAATAATAAAGAAAACACTAATTCTCGAAGGTTTTTACACGGGCTGGTGGTACAAATTATTCTAATTGGTCAGTGCTTTGTGACCAACAACTTACATATGAAGCAATAGCTACAGAAACATTGAAAAAACTTTAAAACCAAATCAGAGTCATTTGACTAGTTAAGGTACTGGTTATTTCAAATAACTGCTGGAATCTCATATCAAAAGTTAATTAAGGAGAAGGAAGGAAAGAAGGAAGGAAGGGAAGGAAGGTAGGACAAAAAGGCTACAGAATCTCAGAAAAAGAAAAGTCACATAGTTGTTAAGTACCTAATAATTCCAGCAGGTAAAGATATAGTCAGTAAAATGCTAAGAAAATATATAGTACAAGGAATGGAAATAGTTCCATCCTCAAACAGTACAGTAAGGTGATGTATTGATGGCACATAACATATGCTGAAGAGATTTATGTAAAAAACTTCTATACTGAAGATGATGAGTGAACAGATTTCCCCAGGAAATGTCTTGCCTTGCAAGATTTGTAAATCATGGTTAAATTCAATAAAATATTTTCTGCTGTGAAAGCCAATGGAAATAAATAATGACTGAAACATATTTAAAATGTGGCCTTCATATTTGGAAATAAAAATATCTGTCAGCATCTGTACAGATAGTACTACATCAATGATTGGCTTTATGGAGGGTTTCACTTCCCTTGCAAAAACAAAACAAAACAGAGTCCTCACATCACATTTTTCACAGAGAGGTGCTAGCATGAAAAATTCTCAGAAATGAAATGAAATATTTCTTGAGGATGTTACAAAATGTTTTTTTAAACAAAGACAAGTTCACTCAAGAGCATTTAAAGAAGTATATGAAAACCTAGACCAAGAACATATAAATCTTGTGCAAAGCACAGAAATTTGATGGCTTAGCCAAAAAGGCATTCTCTATAAGGTGTTTGAGTTGAAAGGTGAATTGGAGAAATCATTTTCAGAAAAGTAATGTCAGTCTTTGCTGAATATTCAGAAACAAGCTTACTATCAGATATTTTTCATCACATGAACCTATGAAACAAGAATCCAGTGTCCTGTGGAATATGTTCTTCCATTGAGTGACTACAGCCTTGGCTCTAAAGGGAAATTTAATCTTTGGGCAAATCACGTTGCAAAGGAAATGTTGAAGTGTTTCCTGTTTTTTGATCTTCATGGGGAAGAGAATATCAGACCATTCTAAGTCTATTGAAAACCACCTGAGGGACTCCTGGGTGGCTCAGCTCGTTAAGTGCCTGCCTTCAACTCAGGTCATGATCTCAGGATCCTGAGATAAGAGTCCCACATCTGGCTCCTTGCTCAGCAGGGAGCCTGCTTCTCCCTCTGCCTGCCACTGCCCTTGCTTGTGCACTTGCTCTCTCTCTTTCTCTATTATATAAATCAACAAAATTAAAAAAGAAAACCTCCTGAAAGAACTGCATATCAAAATTGAAGATAATCACACCCCACTTCATTCACCCCATACAAGTGAATGAAAGGGTTAGGGACCATTTATCTAAATTTTCTGTTCAGCAGAGAATTTGACTTTAGCAAAGAGGAGGAACTTTGAGAGCTAAAGACTGTTCAGTCGCTCAAGATGAGATTCATTGATCCATCCTAGACAAAGTCTGGGTTTCTATTCCACCATTACTATGAAACCAATAAACATTTTGCTGCAGTTTACATACTTTGTATAAGTAGACAAGCGTTTTTTATACTAAGAATCATGAGCAAAAACAGTAATAATCTCATTTCAGTTAAAAATGAAATATGTATGTGTTTAGCTCAGATTTGGCCTCAATTGAGTGTAGAGAAAAAGGAAGCACAGGTTTCATATTACTAAGTTATATTTCATTTTTATTTTTAGTTTAGAAAATACTTAAAATGTATACATACACCTATGAAAGGCTGCATATGTATATGATAATTTTTGTACTGCTAAATCTCTCTTTGAGCCTGAATATATCTCTTAGTATGAAAATATTATTTTGAATGTCTTGTGTCAAATTTGTCATAAACTATATATTTTAATTCAAATTTCTTTGGTTTTAGTTATGTTTTTCAACATAATCAAAATATATTATAAATAAAATTCATTCAAATCAATTTATAATTTTTAGTTAAATTTATCTTCTTGAGTCTTTTGAAAAAAATTAAATCCCATTATGACTTAAGATAGCCATTTAACCAAAATGTGTTGTTTGCCTTATACATTTATAAAATTTATGACAAGGAAAGAAAGCAGTTGATTAAAAAAATAAATTAACTATAAGTGCCTGGGTGAAGGCTCTTAAAAAATTGGCTAAAAACTCATTTTATAAATATAATAAACTACTCCAGCAGATAACACATGCCATGTACTACAAGGCTCTTGTAGAGTAGAAACTTATAATATGACAATTAGGCCTATTTGGGTAAGAAAATATATTTAAAATAGTAAATTCATTTAAAAAAATTAAGAAAGAAAAAAACTGGAAGGTTGTTTTTATCATAATTTCTGATCTTTATTGGAGTGATGTCCATGGTGGGAATGGAGAATCATACAAATAATAGGTCAATAAACTGGGCAAAATAAACAGATCCACAGAAAAATAATTCTCTTTGTAATTATGATCATATTATAATCTCTACAATTAATTGATCACACTAAAGTATATAGGCATTATAATTTTATGCAGGCACTAAAAATATTTAAATAGCTCCTTTATGGCAAAAATATTGAAGCTTGATATCCAATATCTAACATTTATTTTAAGCTTTAGTCATCTTTGATTTTTTTTTAAATTGAAGATATTATGAACAAACTGGAAGGGCAAAGCTTGTGAATAGATGATCGATATGGATAATAGTATTACAGTAGGGTTATTTTTTAATGTTGCATAGTATACATCCTTTGATATAAGAAATGGATTTCAAATAACCTTACAAGAGTTGCTAGCATTTCATTAGTCTATAATTTTTGAATGAGAAACGGATAGATAATCTGTTGTAACAAAGATGAAAAGACTCTAGAATTTCTTATGTTAAAAATACACAAACAGGGGCATGTGGATGGTATCTGCCTTCAGCTCAGGTCATAATCCTGGGGTCCTGGAATCAAGCCTCGTGTTGGGCTCTCCACTTGGCTGGGAGTCTGCTTGTCCCTCTCCCTCTGCCTCCCCCTCTGTCCTCTGCTTGTGCTCTCTCTCACTCTTTCTCTCTAATAAATAAATACATAAATATACACAAATCAATACTTCAAAGTGTGAAATTCACCCCAAAATAAATAAAACCACTTATGTTATTTTTGACCCATGAAATTAGAGGAAGAAATGCCAGTAGACACAGAAATCATGCTTGAAAGAAAAACATTGCCTAAGATCTCACAAGGATTAAAAATAAAAACAAAAACAAAAAAGTCCAGACAGGAAAGGGAGTGGGTTGTCTGAAATGGCACAGCTGTTTGCAGAGAAGTTGCAAGTTTTTCATTATCACATACTCTTCAACAGCCAAAATGTGCATCTCGACATAAAAATCACGCAACCCTCTAAATACAGGATGGGAAGCAATTTCTCACTCCAAAACTGTGTCTTTGAAAAGCTACCTATAAAACAATTTGAGTTCTGGAAAGAGAGAATGTGTATTTATTGTTGACTCAGGCTCTGCTTTATTTTGCCAAGGTCAGACTTTTTCTTTAAAAGGCATTAAGAAAAGAGAAGGGAAAAAAAAGCATTAAACATCAATGGTGGGGCCATGAAGCTTGATAATTTGTAACTTTAAAGAAAGTAGTACATAAAAGAGAATCCTTATGCATAAATTAATACCAATTCTATTAAAATATGTATAGAGCACTTACATAGTACATAATCTTAGAAATTGTTTTAGAACCTATTTTATTTCTTTGGTAATGAATTCCTTGGAAGTACTACACCCAGAATCTATTCCTCAGTAAGGCAAACTTTAGGCATACATACCTACCACCTTTCCATTCTCATGGTTACAGGTGACTATAAAAATCACATTTGCTGCTATTGTAGGCTTAAAATATAAAGGGGTAGATAAAATTTCCTCAGCCATGTGGTTAATGAAAACTTCTCAAGTTGAAATTACACTCTCCTTCCAATCTAAATGTTTTTACTTATTCAGTTGATGTAAATATCAACCACTAAAAGTTTACCTCAGTGTGTGCTGGTTATGTGGATAGCAGAGGCTGGAGACAAATGGGAGTGGAAAAGCGAGAAATTTTTAAGGGAAAGGATGAAAGAAAAGGAAGAAATAAAAAATGGAGGGGAATATTTGTCTCCAACATAACAAATGTCAACTAACACAAGACTCTTTCCTTTAGGATTACTAAAAACTACGCTTCATTTTTATTTTAGATGCTGTTTATTATTTGCATCCTGGTAACATGGTAATCCTGAAACTTCAAGAAGTATTATTAAAAATGCTGAATGTGTCTGGAATTAGTAAGTAAAACCAAATGCTATAAATGTGTAGCTCATTATCATATAATTTGGGGAATAGTGAAGATCAAACCTGATGACATGTATCCACATACCATTAAAATCTGTTATGATTAGCTTAACTATTGCCAGTTTAAGTATCATTTCATGCCTGTGGGACTATAGAGATGACCATAACACATAAATACACTATATTCATTTTAATGTCCTAATTAGAATAATGAAAACAACCCAAACTCAGTAGATTTACAATGGGGAATAAGAGAGGACATTAAAAACTCTCAAGCAATAACAATGCATTTTTTTTTTTAAAGATCCCATTTATTTATTTGGGAGAGAGAGAGAGTGAGAGAGAGAGCATGACAGGGGAGAAGATCAGAAGGAGAAGTAGACTCCCCAGGGAGCTGGGGCCCTGATGCGGGACTTGATCCTGTGACTCCAGGGTCATGACCTGAGCCACCCAGGTACCTGAATCTTATTTTTTAATCCTTTTATTGAGATACAATTTATGTGCCATAATGTTCACCCACTTAGCTGAACAACTCAATGTTTTTTAGTATATTTACAGAGCTTCACACCATAACCGTAATCTAATATAAAACATGTTATTTACAACACAAAGAAATCTCATACCCATTTAGCTGTTGCCCCATTCCTAACCCCTGGCAAGGACTAATACACTTTCTGTCTTTACAGATTTGTCTATTCTGGACATTTCTCATAAATAGGATCATATAACAAGAAGTCTTTTGTCACTCTTTTCAATTAACATAGAGTTTTGGGAGGTTTATCCATGTTATAGAATGTATCTGTGCTACATTCCTTTTTATGACTAAATAATATCCTGGGTTATCTATTTATTTGGATTAGTTTCACTTTTAGCTATCCTGCATAATGCTGAATAACAGTGTATACCTTGAAGAATGAAACAAAAAGGGTGTCTGGGTGACTCCATAGGTTAAGTGTCTGACTCTTGATTTCTGCTCATGACATGATCTCAGGGTCCTGGGATGGAGACCCTCATAGGGCTCCCTGCCCAGTGGGGAGTCTGCTTGAGGATTTTCTCTCTCTCCTTCTCCCTCAACCCCTCCTCCTGCTCATACTTTCTCTCTCTCTCTCTCTAAAATAAATAAATAAATCTTTAAAAAAGAATGAAATAGTAATACTAATAAACAGCCATATGCTGCTCATCCTAGAGCAGAAACTTGTTTCCCAATAACACTGTTATGAAGACACAAATCAAGGCTATATTAAGATATAGTTTAACTTTGACTTGATATGATTTATGTAGGGGACATAATGTCTTTTGTCAAATTCTTAACTTTTCACCAATTATTTGGTGTTATACTGCACTTCTGAGAATTTATTTTTTTAGACTAGAATATAATATTTTTTCTGAATCCCAAGTTCCATTAATGTGTTAAAGAATATTTTTCAAAAGTGAAAAACATTAATCTCATACAAATATAAAAGCTGCCTACATCAAAATTGTACTTAACTCATGAATGAGGAAACAATAAAATAGTAAAAGTCGTTCCAAGAGCATTTTAGAAACAGAATTTATAGGAAGTAGAAAAAGAGTGTTAGAATTGAGATTCTGTCAGATACTAAACTAAGGACAATAAGATCATTACCTTTGCAATTGTTGTTTTATTTTATTCCTCAACAAAAATCTTTAGGTTAACATAACAACTGTATGTTATCTTGATTCTAATCAAAATGTAAATAAAAAGTCGAACAGGAGTAAATTTTCCTAGAGAATAAAATAATCCATGAAAATACCCTCCTATTACATTGAAGAAGCATCCTGACACTTTTTCTCCCCTTAACTATTTTCTGACTTTCGGAAAATTTTTCTTAATAATGCCTTGGTGCAGGAAGAAGATAGATGTAACTCATGTTAAGAGCTTTATTATTATTGAAAATAACTTGAGCTTCTGAGTGGCTCCATAATCAAGTGTTCAACTCTTGATTTCAGCTGAGGTCATGATCTCAGGGACCTAGGATCAATCCCAGCATCAGGCTCCTTGCTCAGTGAGGAATCTGCTTCTCTTTTTTCTTCTGTGGCTTCCCTTGTTTATGCTCTCTCCCTCAAATAAATAAATAAATAAATGTATTTTTTCATTTTTGTGTTGTATTTCTATATGTTTTGGTACTCATCGAAAGAGTAATACCATATTACCTTGAGGAAAGCACAATTGTTTTGCTAAGTTTCCATGACTTTACTTATTTTCCAACTTTACTCAAAAGTATTCCTTTTAACAATCAAATTTAGTTAATATAATCAAAGGTTTGTCTTATCTATAGCTAAGCACCAAATCTTAGTATAAAAAGAAACATGTGAAACTCTTTAATAAAGTGGGCCATGCCATGTGAAAATCTCTCTCTGTATTTTAATTGACCTCTGTATTATCCAGGACATGATTAAAGGTCTATCGTATCATGTCAAATTAGTAAGAGAATGAGACAAAAATTAGTAATAACCTGTGAAAGGAAAATGACAAGTATTTATTAAAGCAAGGTATTATGTGGGGTTATTTATATACTCCTGCCCTAAAGAATGATTTAAAAAAAATTATAGGAAGTTTTGAGATGTGCACCTAAAATATTATTGATTTGGAAGTAAACTTAATAAATTATAATTTGTAAGTCATATAAGTCACATAAAATCACATGGCATGTGCAATGAGCATCTATATGGAGGCAATCTTCTCCACACAAGCTATATATACTCTAGTACTAATAGAAGGTCTAAATACTGGCCCTGATCCTTCTCCACTTATCCTCTAATTAACAACAATATGAGCAATAACAGGGATACCCATTGATTTACCTACTTTTCTTTTCTTAAACTGACAGACACACCCAACTATTTCAGCAGAGGAGGTAAACTTGCTCACACTCTTTACACTCCTCAGCTAGTATGACAATGAGTTATGGGACTTCATTAATTCGTCTACAGTCCCTTTATAAATAAACCTGAACAAAAAAACAAATTCTTCCATGAAAAGAACTACAAAAGAAAGGCTTGAAATAAAATGAGTGACCTACTCTCCGCCAGCCAGACAAGTAGACAATCCCCAATTAGTCCCCAAGGAAATAAGACGTTTTTATATATGGGGCTGCTGAAATAGTATTAAAAATAGACAGTAGGAGTCTATGCTTAAACTTACATGTTTTTTCATGAAAAATCATATATTTAACATGGAGACTGTGTCAGAGAATTAAATAGAAGCTATAATTTTATTACTTTGCTTTTTTCTCCCTTTTACAGTGGTTTTAGGGAATTATAATTTCCTCAATTCATTTTTTTCCCCAAAAAGTAATAGATTTATATTAAAAATGAAAAAAAAGGTGTGAAAGGTTATATTTTTCTCCCTTTGGTGCCACCATTTTGTTGCTACTGAGGGACTATAGAAGAGGTGGCTACTACTGTTTCATTAAACCAGGGTCTCTGTGAAGTTCAGCTGCAGAACATGTGTTCTGCTTTTCTTTTGAAAATGTGCTCCATTAAAACCACATTCTTTCACCAGTCCAAATTCATGAAAGTCTACATGTCTCAGCTCGAATTATCCAAATTCTGCCTCTGAGGCAAAGGACGTAAGTGAAAACGATGATGCCACACAACACAACATTGAGAGATGCCAGTTGCCTATGGCTGACTGAGAGTAAGCAACTGTGCTGGCTGAGGGAAGAGGCAAGCAGATGACAATGGCCAGAATACAGCTGTGTGGAATCAGCACTCCCAGGCGGGTGCCTGGTAGAGTCTGAAAGAGTATTTAGATATTTTTACTGGCCTCAAACCTGGAAATGGCATCTTGTGTCCTTCAGTTGAATCAGGGATTAAGATCTGATTAAGAATTATTAAGATAAACCGTGACATAGTAATAATAGGCTAATACAATTATAATAACAATATAATAAAATCATTTGTCCCTATTCTACATAATCTTTCTAATTCCCCAGAATGAATGGGAAGAGAAGAAACTCTCATGTCTAATCATTTGTAATTTAGAACAAATCATAACTTCTTGAAAATAGAGGTCCTAAGTTACTGGAAACTCACAAAAGACGCAATGAGACAGCATCTGGACTATTTCCTCAAAGAGAGATTACACAGGTAAAATAAATCTGATTACTCTTTGCAAAGTGTATAACTTTGTCTATAACATGTTTGGTTGATAGTGTGTGGTGGCAGTGTTGGAAGATGGGCAGGAAATGAGAGAGAAAAGAGAGATTGCTGCCGGATTGCAGGCTTTTCGCTTTCCTGAAAAATTTGCAATTATTTCTGGGAAGTCAGAAAAATTTTGGAAAGGGGAAATGACATGATCTAAACTATAGTTCAGGATCCTTACTGTTGTGCGAAGACAAATAAAGTACAAGCAGTATTTCACTCAAATGGGGCACTCATTTTTGCAAGCAGCACAGTAAATGTGTAAGGCAGCCTGGCTTGATAAACCTGAGCACGACTGAAAATAAGGAAAACACCAAAAAGTTACATGTAGATCCCATCTGAAGAGAGGATTAAATTTTCAAAGGAAAACAAAGCTTCTAAAAGCTTTGATCTAAGGAATGATTTTAGAATTGGCCACCTCACAACGTCCAGATCAGTTAATGCAACTCCTCCAAGAGAGCTCAGAATGGACAATCTCTGAGGAGCCTTGGAAATTTCACCCTTCAGAGGGAACCAGGTAGAGGAGACTGTCTCCCTGTACATGTGGACATCAGTGATAGCAAATTCTCAAAGTCACCTAAGCGGTGTATTTTCACATTCTGCAAGCTTGACAACTAGTAAAAATACAAAGTTTAAAGACAATGCTTCTTCAAAGCCACATGTAATTGTTAAACATTTATGTAAGCAGGGAACGGAGTAGGCCACCTGGCAATTTTACAAGGTGAAAAAATACTTTCCTCAAAATGACAGTTTTTGCTTCCACTTCCCTGGTGTGAGAGTTCACTAATTATTTGCTGCTGTAAGTGAGTTTCATGGTATTAAGGAACTGTCTGAACTTAAATTATTATTGTTCATGTTAGGACTTTTCAAGATCATCTCTGAAGTATTTGTAATTTCAAACACATTTATTAGGCCAGTGTAAATCTTTAAATTTATTCATGAGACTATACGTATTAGCTCACTAATCTTTAATCCTAGATGAAAAAGCCAAAAAAGCATGTAAGAGAAGTTCATCTTAGAAGTGGATAATGACTTGAAAAGAAGTAATTTCAAAGATGTTCAAGAAAACTACCATCTACAAAAAAGTCAGAAATACTAACTAAAAGAGAGTGACAACACTTCTAAATGGAAAATGTTTAAACCAAGGCTGATCTTTGAAATAGATGGCACGATTTGAAAAAATTAGTAAACAAGCCACAAAGTGGATTTCTAAAGTTATTAAAAGTGCTCTAAATTCCAGCCATGGGAGTTAGAAACAGGATGGTAATAAATCTTGGATAGTTCAAATTGTCCCAGTGTAATTAACAGTTTTTGCTTTCACTGTCAAAGACATTCCAGCTTGGATTAATAGATTATATGAGCACCCTACTCATAATACATACCTGAAAATTATCTTAATTATCCAGGAAATGAAATGTAGTTGAAGAAATAGGCTTATCAAAATTCATTTTCACTAAAAGTGGAAATTTTAAAAATATATGTATTTTATCATAACCTGACCAAAATCCCCAACAAATACATATAATCATAATTTGGCATTTCTTTTTTACAAATAAATGCATTTAATGTTATAAAATTAGTTTAAGGATCACTTATCTGCTTCTTAAAAGTTTAATATGCTGAAATTAGCACATTTTTCATTAACTATATCTTATCTCTGATGTTATAATTTTGTACCAGTTTTCTTTTGTATGTTCCATGGATTTTCATTATTCCCCCCAATCTCATCTTATAAATTAAAAGATTAAAACAGAATGTTTTTAAAGCATTCAGCTAGATTTTCATTTCTTCAAGTAGTCTGTTAATCTATTTCTATAGATTATCAATAATTTTATAGTTATTTATATATTTGTACTTAGTACTATGTTTGCTTAATTTTTGACTACCGATTTTTTTCCATTGTTGTCCCATCTTTCAAATCTTTCTTTTTTTTTTTTTTTTTTTAAGAGTTCATTTTTAAGTAATCTCTCCACCCAGCATGGGGCTCGAATTTAAAGCCCTGAGATTAAGAGTCACATGCCCTACCACCTGAGCCAGACTGGTGCCCTCTGCCTTCTATTGTATTGAGAACGTTTCCACATTTACTTCCTTCAGATAATTTTGAAGTAACAGATTTGATTTTTATAATCTCCCGAATACCATTTTAAACATAACCAGTGTAACCTAACAAATGTATATTACTTGTAGCATGTTTATTTCCAAAATTCCCTATCCTCAGATTCATCTATTTACATGTTATAAAGTGTTGGGTTGTTTTTTACTTTTCAAAAAATCAAACTCAATAATAACAATTTTGATATTAAACAGTAAGATTTACTAATATTTAATCATTTACTTTTTTTCTTGAATTTCTTTCATAACATTCTCGGATTTTACTTTCTCCTAAAAGAAATTATTTTAAAATCATATAGTGTGTTTTTAGCTTTAAAATCTTCATGTACTCTAAAACTAGCTTTATTTTGCTTTCACCTTGAATGATATGTCCACTAAATATTAAACTTGAAGTTGACTATTATTTATCCTCAGTACTTCAAAGATGCCATCATTGGTGGTACAAAGTATGTTGTGTATTTTTTTGGGAGGGGGCTGGGTACAGTATACTTTATTGATGGTACATGAGAAGGTAGGGATCCCCAAGCCCCTCCCCTTCTTCAGGGGTCTGGGATGAAAACAGTGGAGGTTGGGAGATTCTCAGTGTTCTGGGGGATAAATTGGGACAAGGATTCCCCAGCAGCTGAGGGCCTATCTCTTCTTCTTCCTCTGGCTAGAGCTGGTGGTCCAGGGAGCTCTTACACCTTGGAGGACATGTGGACCATAAGGTCCACCACCCAGTTGCTGTAGCCAAATTCACTGTCATACCAGGAAATGAGCTTGACACAGTGGTTATCGAGAGCAATGCCAGCCCCCCATATTGAAGGTAGAAGAGTGGATGTCACTGTTAAAGTCACAGGAGACAACCTGGTCCTCAGTGTACCCCAGGAAGCCATTGAGGGAGCCCTCTGATGCCTGCTTCACCACCTTCTTGATGTCATCATATTTGGCAGCTTTCTCCAGGCAGCAGGTCAGATCCGCAACAGACACACTGATGGTGGGGACGGAAGGCTATGCCAGTGAGCTTCCCGTTCAGCTCAGAGATGACTTTGCCTACAGCCTTGGCCACACCAGTGGAAGCAGGGATGATGTTCTGGGAAGCCTCTTGGCCATCATGCCACAGCTTCCCAGAGGGGCCATCCACAGTCTTCTGGGTGGCAGTGATGGCATGGTCGGTGGTCATGAGTCCCTCCACAATGCCAAAGTTGTCATGGATGACCTTGGCCAGGGGAGCCAAGAAGTTGATGGTACAGGAGGCATTGCTGATGATCTTGAGGGAGTTGTCATACTTCTCATCATTCACACCCATCACGAACATGGGAGCATCAGCAGAAGGAGCGGTGATGATGACCCTCTTGGTCCCGCCCTTCAAGTGAGCTCCAGCCTTCTCCATGGTGGTGAAGACCCCAGTGGACTCCACAACATACTCATCACCAGCATCACACCACTTGATGTTGGTGGGATCTTGCTCCTGGAAAGTGGAGATGGACTTTCCATTGATGACAAGCTTCCCGTTCTCAGCCTTGACTGTGCTGTGGAATTTGCTGTGGATAGAATCATAGTGGAACATGTAGACCAAGTAGTAGAGATCAATGAAAGGGTCATTGATGGTGACAATATCCACTTTGCCAGAGTTAAAGCAGCCCTGGTGACCAGGCGCCCAATACGGCCAAATCTGTTCACTCCAACTTTCACCATTCTGTCTTGGGCACACGGCTGGCACTGCACCTGAAGATGCGGCTGTTGAATGGGGAAGAGCAGAGAGCCTGTTGTGTACTTTTTTTTTTTTTTTTTTTAGGATTTTACTTATTTATTTGACAGACAGAGATCACAAGTAGGCAGAGAGGCAGGCAGAGAGAGAGAAGAGGAAGCAGGCTTCCCGCTGAGCAGAGAGCCCAATACGGGGCTCGATCCCAGGACCCTGGGATCATGACCTGAGCCGAAGGCAGAGGCTTTAACCCACTGAGCCACCCAGGCGCTCCCCTGTTGTGTATTTTGATGATGAATTTTGCCATTTAATCTTTTAATCTTCATTATTTTTCAGTTTCACTCTGATGTGACCAGATAAAAGATTTATATCTTTTATACTCTGGTGGGAATTCTGAAACAAGGTATGATGTTGCATATATAAAAATTTCTTTATGCTGGTTTAGAGGTTACTTTCATATGTAGGTCACACAAGGCTAATACTATTTACAGACTTGTCCATTCAGTAAACAATTTTTATCAGAAAAAATTCTGGTTTCTTAATTTACTCTTTCCCTTATTTACCGTTCTTATTTATGACTGCTTATTTTTTGTTTCATACATATTATTTATGTTTGCTGAGTGTATGACTTTTTTTGAGCATCCAAACACTAATTATATTAAATTCTCAGACTGATTATAACACTAATTTCTTTTGTAGTAAATGTGTATTGTGTTGTGTGATTTTTTAAAAAATATTTTATTTATTTATTTGTCAGAGGGAGAGAGAGAGAGCACAAGCAGGCAGAGTGGAAGGCAGAGGCAGAGAGAGAAGCAGGCTCCCCACTGGGCAAGGAGCCTGAGGTGGGACTGGATCCCAGGACCTTGGGATCATGACCTGAGCCGAAGGCAGTGGCTAAACCAACTGAGCCACCCAGGCATCCTGTGTTGTTTGATTTGACATTGTATTATTATTATTTAATTGCTTGGATGATCTAATGAGTGCAGGCTATAAGTATGTTCTGAATGGGAACGTTTGGGGGATTTTGATTTTGGTTTTGTTGTTATTGGCGAGTGTGTGTAGTATGTGTATTTGCTTTCCTTCGATTTTTATTTTGTTATTATTTTCTCCCCCCTCCAGCAACTCTGTACCTTTGAAGTTGCTTCCTTCTAGTCCATACAAGATGCAGTTATTAAAATAGTGTTTGACAGTTTCTATGTTATAAAGATATCCAAGATATCAGAGATCCAATCATAGAGTCAGCTGACAACTTGACTCAGTCCTTGAAAAAAGGTTGTGTTTTCTGTACCTGGATCCTTAGGTCAGCAGCTTACTGTAAGGGTGCTGTGGTGTTATAATTCCATATCAGGTCAACAGCCATTTTTTTTTTAACCCTCTTTTCACAATAAAGGGGGAGGAATCTATTTCTTCCCAGTTCTACACTTCAAATGCTGAGAGGGAGGTGTGCCTGGGTGGTTAAATCACTTAAGCCTCCCTTTCTTGGTTTAGGCTCAGGTCATGATCTTAGGGTCCTGAGATCAAGCCCTGAGCAGGGCTCCATTACCTGGAGGTCTTCTTGAGATTCTCTCCAGCACCCTCTGCTCTGCCCCCACACCATGCATGCGCTCGCACTCTCTCTCTCCCTCTTTCTCTAAAACAAATAAATAAATCTTTAAAAACAAACAAAAGGGTGCCTGGGTGGCTCGGTGGGTTAAAGCCTCTGCCTTCGGCTCGGGTCATGATCCCAGGTCCTGGGATCGAGCCCTGCATCAGGCTCTCTGCTCAGCAGGGAGCCTGCTTCCTCCTCTCTCTCTCTCTGCCTGCCTCTCTACCTACTTGTGATCTCTGTCTGTCAAATAAATAAATAAAATCTTTAAAAATAAATAAATAAATAAATAAATGCTGTGAGGGAATAGTAAGAACTGTGTCACAGAAAGCGATCTTAGTGCTTTGCTTTTCTGGAGCCCCACGTTGCGTGTTCACCTATCTTCTAATTCTTAAATTCTAGCAGGTCAGTGGCATATCCAATAACAGCTTTGCAATTCTGGGGACTTACTTCTTGATGCATGAAAATGTTTATCATGTCATTGGATCTCAGCTACTAAATATGAATATATAGTTTATATATATCCAATATTTGTGTGAATACATATATTTGGTATTTTTGGATCACTGGGTCTTTTTAAGACTGATGCAGCTTCTGGCATGCCTGCCTGGCTCAGTTGAAAGAATATGCAACTCTTGATCTTGGGGTGCAGTATTTGAGCTCAACATTGAGTGTAGAGATTACTTAAAAATAAAATCTTAAAAAAACAAACAAACAACCTCATTGTATCTTTTGACCAGTCATTCATATTTCCAGTGATGGAATTAGTTGGAAGCTCAGTTATGATCACTATGATCTCTGCACGATTAGCAGAAGCCCACTTACACTGTAAAAACTTAGAAATCTGTGTTTTATCATTTTCCTAAATATCATTATTCTTATACATACAAAATAACAACTAAAAAGTAGAAAAACAGAAAATTTATAAATTTATAAAATAGCATTAAAATACTAATAAGCCTTTTCAATCAAAGGATATTATAGTAATTCGAAGGTTCAAAAGTTCTAGTTTTTAATTCACTATTCATTTTTTTAAAGATTTATTTATTCATTTTTACAGAGAGAGAGATATCCCAGGTAAGCAGAGAGGCAGGCAGGGGTGGGGGGGATGCAGGCCCCCGACTGAGCAGAAAGCCATGATTTGGGGCTGGATCCCAGGACCCTGAGATCATGACCTGAGCCAAAGGCAGAGGCTTAACCCACTGAGCCACCCAGGCACCCGTAACGTGTTATTCTTTAAAAAATTAATATGTGAGTAGAGTTGATTTTTGTTTTTGGAATCTTTAAATAATGGATTAGAAGTATCTTATAATTATTCTCTCATGTTTAATTCTAAGAGAAACTGTCCCGTAACTAACGCTACGAAGGACTGCATAGTTGTCTTGAGCTTTGTTCGATGCATTTTACAAAGAAAGTCTTAATAATCTTCACACTTCTTATGAGGTAATTACTATTTCTGAGTTTCAGAAAAGCTAAGATGCGGAAAGACAGTTATTTGCTGATAGAATAGCATGTAATAAATGACAGAGTCAGAATGTGACCGTGGGCAGTCTGACTCCAAAGGAAGATACTATGCAGTTTTGCTCATTTTACTTTCAACGTAGACATCATTAGGTACCACATGATAATGACTGACCTCTTGTCTTTGTACAGTTATGAAGGAACTGTTTCCTTTCTGCATTTTTTTCTCTCCCCAAATGGCCTTTCTTCATTATCAAATGCCTAGTTATACAATTGATTTGTAGATCTTTAAAGATTTCTGCTTTTGTATTTGATGTGGTATATTTTAATGATATATAACCTTAAACATACTGCTTACAGATGGTTATGTTAGTATTAGAAAATGCATAATAAATTTGAATTCCTGATACACATTTTAGAACAATACCTGAACATGGAAAACAACCAAATATCTTTCTCATATAATTCTCCTGACTATAGATTACTATAAATAAACAGATTCTAAATTGTGACAAAGACTACATAAGTAAACTGTGTTTGACCTTGAGGATTTAAAAATCAAAGTGAAATTATCACCAATATTATCATTACCAAAATTCAAAAACATAAGAATCAAGAAAAGCAATGTAATCTCCTAAGCCCAGTAGATGTGGCCCAATATAAGTGGTTTTATTACTCTGCTATGGCAAAGAAAACAAATCAAAAACAAGTCCTCAATATTTTGCCATATGGCTAAATTTCACATTTCTGTTTATCACCTTCAGTAATGTCTATGAAGAGGACATTCCTGATCTCTTTTTACTTTGAACAGCTTTGCTTCCTTTGCTCTCACTGGACTTTAGTTAGGCTACTCTTTCATTAAGTTCTCAGTAATTAATCTGTTTATTAGCTATAGACTTTTAGAGTGAATCTATATAGGAATAATTTTCTTTAGGAAAGGGAAACTATATTTGTAAATTGCAACAAAGGGCCTCCTAATATAAAAGAAACAAAATAAGTGTGTGTGTGTGTGTGTGTGTGTGTGTGTGTTGGGGCATGTGTGCATGTATATACAGTCAAGAACTTAACTTGAGAACATGTGATATTGAAAAATGTATTATGTGTGCTTTTGTTTTGAACTCAAAATTAATTATCCCTTAAAACAATATTATTAGATTTCTAGGTTAGGTTAATATAGACCTCATGTGTTATAGAAATATATAACTTGACTGATGAATCCTAGGATTTGAGAACCAAGAGGAAGGAAGAAGGGAAAAGTAGAGTCAAGTACAACACGAGTCAAAATATTGTGACAGGTGAAATTGTCCTTTAAGCTGACATCATTTCTGTACTTCTTCCCAACTTCTGTTACAAACCTGCTGACATGCGCATGAGTCTCCATTGAATGTGGAAACAGTCCTGGCACTAAATGAGGGGTTAACAAGCAAATATCCATCCCTTCATTTACAAAGTGATTAAGATCACAGACTCTGGAACCAGACTTCTGGGGCTCAAATTTTGTTTTTTTCATTATTAAGTTTTGTGACCTTAAGCAATTTACTTAATCACCCTGTGTCTTAGTTTATTTATTCATAAAATAGAAATAGTACCAGTAACTAGCTAGCAATTAACTCATACAGTTTGTTTTGTTTTTTTCTTTTAATGAAAATAGGCTGAATAGTGTTTTACAAATTTTAGAACAATGATTGACAAAATATAAGTGGTATGGAACTTTTAGCTATTATGATTAAAGTTGTTATTACTACTATTTTAAAAAAACAAACAAACAAACAAATATGCATTAAAGCATCAGTTTTTTGTCAAACACTATACCAGAGGAGGAACATATAAGATAAATAAGAACAGTTCTTGCATCAAAAAGTTTCAGGCTAGAGAAAATGCAGACTGGCCAGTTTTAAAGTTGATCAAATAGGGATGCCAGGAGAAATATCCATGAAAGGAGAGTTTAAAAAAAAATTGTGGGAATGCTTCAATTCAAAAGTACCTGTGTTTAAGACAAACATAACTATCCAGACATCGAGAGGGTTAACAATCACAAGCAACTAAAGACCAAGAAATCAATTTAGATATTAAGAGATGCGCACACACAAGAAGATGGCATTTTAGATGTTAAGCAATAGGTATTCAGATAAAAATTTAAGGGGCAGGAGTCCAGGAACCAAAAGACTACAAGGTAAAGAATGGGAAGCAAGCCACTAAAAAACCAGAAAACAGAGAATTAAGCTCATTTTGGAGCAAATAGAAGCCAACATGGCAAGACTGACTAAATGCAATTATTAAACTACATCCTCTAGAAGTTAATTATTCCCTATGCCTAGGGACATGCTTAGTCTCAGAATCCGAGGGTATAGTTTAGAACTGGGGGAATTTAGATGGAATTCACAATTAACATAAGAACATTTGGCTCCAAAATTTATCAGGTAGACAATCTTCCTGAGCAATAGATTGTCCATTTACAAAATGAAATTACATTAAAACATTTTTTTTATTCTCTAAACAAAAAGAAAGGGGAAAATAAGTTTTAAAGTATTATATAAGCCTAACATATACCAGTTATCTTAATTATCATATGACCACAGTCACAAATCTAAAGATTTTGGAAAATTGCCATACAGAGATCAAAATATTAGGATGTGCCAATGTGTTGTTGTAGGTCCTAACTGTACTGCTTCAATACTACACCTTGTCCAAGTTATTCTCAATCCCTTTTATTCACCTAAAATGCTTGGAGCATAGCAGGAAATTAATCAATGTGCATTGAAAAAATAAAATGGGGGCTGACCAAATTAAATCACATTAACCTGGAAAAGATTATCAATACCTCACTCCTTGTAAAGCTATTTGCATTTTCCAGAGGAGACCTTGTTGATACAAAATTAATGTCCAAATGGTAGAAGCCAAACTGGCAAGAGTCAAGATGTCTTTCAAGAGATGAATATATAGGGGCCCCTGGGTGGCTCAGAGGGTTAAAGCCTCTGCCTTCGGCTCAGGTCATGATCCCAGGGTCCTGGGATCAAGCCCCGCATTGGGCTCTCTCCTTGGCAGGGAGCCTGCTTCCTCCTCTCTCTCTGTCTGCCTCTCTGCCTACCTGTGATCTCTCTCCTTGAAAAAATAAATAAAATCTTAAAAAAAAAAAAAAGAGATGAATGGATAAAGAAGACATGGTTCATATACACAATGGAATATTACTCAGCCATCAGAAAGGATGAATACCTACCATTTACATTGACCTGGATGGAACATAGTATTATGTTAAGTGAAATAAGTCAATCAGAGAAAGCCAATATCATATGGTTTCAGTCATATTTGGAATATGAGAAATAGCACAGAGGATCATAGGGGAACAGAGAGAAAACTGAGGGGGAAGAAAGAGAGGGAGGCAAACCATAAGAGAGTCTTGACTCTGAAACAAACTGATGGTTGGTAGAGGGGAGGTTGGTAGGGGTTGGTGTAACTAGATGATGGGCATTAAGGATGCACACTGGGTATTATATGCAACTAATGAATTGTTGAACACTACATCAAAAACAAATGATGTACTATATGTTGGCTAATTGAATTAAAAAAAAAAAAAAAAGAACCCAGAACTTTGCAACACACCCTAAACTATGAAATTTTGTTAATAATAATGTATCGGGGCACCTGGGTGGCTCAGTGGGTTAAAGTCTCTGCCTTCAGCTCAGGTCATGATCCCAGGGACCTGGGATGGAGCCCCGCATCGGGCTCTCTGCTCCGTGGAGAGCCTGCTTTCTCCTCTCTCTCGGCCTGCCTCTCTGCCTACTTGTGATCTCTGTCTGTCAAATAAATAAATAAAATCTTTAAAATAAAAAAATAGTGTATCAATATTGGTTCATCAGTTTTAACAAATGTAAAATGTCAATAACAGGAGGAACTTTGGGCAGAGGAGGGTAATATGGGAACTCTATACTTGCTGTTCAATTTTTCTGTAAATCTGAAACTGCTAAAAAGTTAAGTGTATCAATGTTAATTGAAAAAAAGAAGAGTTGTTATTTCTGAGATGTTATTTGTATAACACTTTTATTGTTAAAATGATTTATAATTGCTTACTTGAATTATTCTGGTGTCGTTAGCTATGGTCTGTGGTGCCACATACAAAAACAAAACTGAGATATATCTGAAAAATTATATGTACTTTTCCATTTTATTAGTATGTATAAAACACATTATCATATGATTTATTATTAGCTCATTAGAAGGAATTTTAAACAAGGAGTTGATAATTTCACTCTGGGTATTTACAATATAGGTATTATAGCAACTAGCAATCTAAAATATGAAGTAACTAGAGACATTAGCACGGAAAAATATACAGTTATATGTCTTATGTGAGAAAGTAAGTCAAATACAATTTTATGATACGATAAACAAGTTCATGTTTACACTAGATATAAATATCCTATCTACTTATGAGTCAATTGGATAGATTTCTTGAGACATCCAAGAACTTCAAGAGTTGCATGATTATTGGAAAGAACACAGTTAATTCAAAGGACAGGTAATCCAGATAAAGGGGTAATTTTGAATAAGCGTCTTACTCTAAAACAGCTCTAAATGACCTCAAGGAAAAGTGGAGGACTTCATAAATGTACTTAGCCTGGTAAAAGTGAAAGGTAGAAAAAACAGATAACAAAGAAACAAAGATGTCATTGGAAACAGCACAGAGAATTCACTGGAAAGGAAAAGTTAGTGGAGAGAAGGTTAAAATGTTCAAGTGAGAAATGAGTAGTATTTGACCTAATGTTATTTTTATAGATTAGAGACTGTATTACATTCCTGGAGCTGCCACAAAAAGTAACCACAAACTTGGTGGCTTATAAAAACAGAAGTTTATTCTCTCACATTTCTAAAGGCTAGAAGTCTAAAATTGAGGTGTCTACAGGGCCACTCTCCTCCTCATAGCTCTAGAAGAGAATCCTTTCTTTCTTTCTTTCTTTCTTTCTTTCTTTCTTTCTTTCTTTCTTTCTTTCTTTTTTTTTTTTTTTTTCCTTCTCAACTCTAGGAGGCTCTGTCCAGGCTCCCTTAGCTGCTAGTAGCATCATTCAAAACTGCAGTTCAGGGGTGCCTGGGTGGCTCAGTGGGGTTAAAGCCTCTGCCTTTGGCTCAGGTCATGATCCCAGAGTCCTGGAATTGAACCCCGAATCCGGCTCTCTGCTCAGCAGGGAGCCTGCTTCCTCCTCTCTCTCTCCCTGCCTCTTTGCCTACTTGTGATCTCTCTCTCTCTGTTAAATAAATAAAATCTTAAAAAAAATAAAATAAAATAAAAAACTGCACTTCATCTTCACCTGACCTCCTTCTTTGTGTTCTGTGTGTCCTTTTTTTCTCTTATAAGGGAACTCTGGTTTTAGGACCCACCCTAATCCAACATCCTCTAGTCTCAATTCTTTCCTTAATTATACCTACAAAGACCCTATTTCTGTTTGTTTGTTTTTTTTTTTAATCTTTCTTTAAAGAATTTATTTATTTATTTATTTATTTATTTAACAGGGAGAATGAGAGAGAGACACAGTGCAAGCTGGGGGACCGATAGGGAGAGAGAGAGAGAAGCAGGCTCCCTACTGAGTGGGGAGCCCGGTGAGGGGCACTATCCCAGATCCCTGGGACGATGGCCTGAGCTGAAGGCAGACACTGAATCAACTGAGCGACCCAGGCACTCCAGGAATGCCATTTTTTATGAGGACCTATAGCATACTATCAGTGCAATTGTGAAAGCTATTAGGAAGAAATAATAAATTATATCAGTAAAGGCATCCTCATTTAAAAGTGGTAGAATTGAACACACATACTGTTCTGTCCCTAGAACCTCTGTAAAATGACACTAAAGATATAAAACTACGTAAACTGAAAAACAGATAATAACAGGTACCAATATAGTATATGAAGCAGAAGATACCAGTGAGAAGCAAGCTAATTCATGCCTCAAAATCACAGAAAATATGGGATAGAGGAACTAGAAAGTACAGATCATAAGGTAAATTTTGACACTGGAAACAGGTGGTAGATAATGTCCAAATTAGACAGATTGAGAAACAGAAGTATAAGCACATTATTTAAAAGTTAGAAGTTCCATACCAGAAGAAACAGTAAAGTATTGTGGGAGGGTGACACAGGGATGGGCAAGGCATCTGCAGAACACTGCTGTTTTTCATTTTATGCTTATTAGCGTAGTTGATTTTTAATCTAGAATTATGAATAATATTGATAAAGATTTTTTTAAGTGTCATGTTAAACATACACAACATCGCAACTAATAACTGCCTCCATTGAGCATTAACTTGAGACAGGCACAATGCTTAGCGTTTTATTTGTTCTAAGTCATTTGGCATTCACAATGGTCCTCAGAGGTAGATGATGTTATTTTTATCTAAATTTTATAGATGAGGAAACAGGATAATTTGCACAGATCACACAGTTCTTAAGTAACGAAGATGGGATTCAAACCGAGGGCCTTCTGCTTCCAGAGGCTCTTAATTGTTAGACTGTGGAATACTGTGGAACTGAAACCTTTGTCTGAGGACACTGAACTTAGTTACTCTGACTGGGTTATAGTTACTCTGACTGGGTTATACTCTGGTGGCATCATGTTAACACTAAGTTTAAAGGGAAGGAGCTTACTTCGAAATGCCCAGTAAGATATTCCCAGTTAAGAAACAGCAAAGATGGGGAATTTTAAAGCCATAGATCATTATGCTATAAAATGTAAGTGTGTCATACATATTGAATATGAGATTCTAAAATACCTAATAATCGTTGTCTTAGAAAAGAGAAAACATAACTAATAAATATTCTTTATGTTTCTACCTAAGGGTGATCTAATAGGGGATTCTTATTATTTTCCAGTTTTCATTGGCAGCCCCATTTCAAGCTTCTTATACTGTGAGAAATTTTACTAGCTTAATACTTTGATGTCCCAACATAGAAATTAATGCAACCCCTATTTATTCTCAATAGTGTCTCAATATATGATAAATTATATAGTCCCCTATAAAACTTATGGAAGCTGCAATCACTGGCACTTATATACTGACAATCTTGGAATTCTGGAAGCAAGGCACACGTTCTTACTAATTTTCCATGTACTGTAGAACCTATACCTGCTCTGAGAATCTTCTGGCTCTTTAATTGAAACATTTGATAGAAAATGGGACTTGGGCAGCTCAATCAACTCTCCCCTTTAATCTGGGTAGATGGTTTAAATCTTGGGATCAGGCCAGACATCTTCCTACTCCCCTTCTAACTCCCAATCTAATTAGGTTTCAAACAGAGGAACACCTAGGTGTCCCTTAGCCTTAAATATTTAAATATACTCTTGGGTTTCCCAGCAATTTACACCCCAAACTTCAGCACAGACTTGTAAATCTCTAAACTGTGAGGTTCCACCCCCCTTCCCTTCCTGTGAGATTAGTGGCTCCTGTGGGGAAAGGGACACTTGTAAGTTCTAAGATTTACAAGAGTGCTGTGCTTTCTAAGGTGTAAATTGCAAGGAAACTCCAGAGTGCCATTAAACATTTAAACGTGGTAAGCATCATGCCCCTTTATCCTCTGGGGCAGCAGTTACTGAGAAAGAAAAGAACAAGGGGGAGCAACGCTTGGGTCTCCAAGTCCGGCACCAAAGTGTGAAGCCAGGATTGGAGGCATCCTGGATTCAGTAGCAGTAATACAAGCATGTCCTTAACAACGTGTTCTTTTAGTTGTCATGTTAAGAATTTAACATGATCAATTATTTAACACCTAACTGGCATGAGCCTAGTCTGCAAATGGTTGAAGCACATACATCATTTAAACAGCGCAGTTATTAAAAATGTGCTTAATGTCTATTCCCTCACCGTTAATTTCATCCACATTATTATAAGTCCATGTAATAACCAAAACTTGAAGCAAATGGTCTCACCTTAGACAATATACCTATAGATTGAAAATGGAGAGGACCATGGAGAGTGACTTGCTAAAAGTCACAAAGGTAGAGAGCACCAGTTGCATTAAATAAATAAAGTTCATAAGGGAAGGTCTTTCAAATTTATTTTGACTTCAGAGCATGGAATACATGCTCTGCACTAGATTTTCACAGCCATCCGAGAGAATGTCGAAAAGTCTGTGGCCAAAAATGCTGTTCTTGACCCAAAGATATTCATATAAAGACCAAAATGCAGGTGTTACTGTCTCAGTGCCCATTTTGTGCTGTGAAGTAGGGCCCCAGGATTTTCTCTAGAAGTCATAGTTCTACTTGCCAAATTTATCACCTAAGACTCCCAGGTGCAAATATATACACACAGAGAAATAACCAATTTCAGCTGAAATGTTTCTTGCAGTTAAGTCAATGTTGTTGCCTTTGGCTCCTGAATCTCCATTTCTCCTTCACCGACTTTGAATGAGAAGGAGGTGACAAACTGTACTATTCCGAATGATGAAATCCTAACAACACAATTTCTCCATTTTGGAGAACAGGATAGAATGACTTTATTTTCAAATAATCATACCCTCACTTTTCTAGGCAGGATTACCAAGGCATAGGATAGAATTTACTGGAGGTTTGGAGTTTCAAATCCAGCAGCACTAGAAGTAAAGGGAAATGGAAAAACAGATGTAATTCTGAAGCTTCTTGTTGCCAAAAGAAACATGAAACCATGGACATGTTCTCTCTCTTTCTTTCTTCCTTTGTGTCTTGGTTTGCACCAGGATCTCCTCATGGCCGCCCTGGGCTTTTCTAGCATCTTGGTTACCTTCATGTGGAAAGTCTGTGTGTTCCATATTAAACTCTCCTTGTTCTCATATTGTCCCATCCCACATCTTAATCTCCAAACTTACTACTCCTACTGAGGAATTCCGATAGTTCAGTTTTCCTCCCTTGTTCTCTTGTTTTAGTTTAGTTGTCTATGCAACTTAAAATTTTTCTTTTTCGTTGTTATATTATTTAAAAATTTTCCTTTCTTGATTCCTGCTTATGGTCTTTGGGTGCTATCTGAAATAAATTTTAAAATATGGATTTTAGTCCTTCTAGTTTCACTTACTTGTCTACGGACTACCTCATCATTTTTTCCTTACACATCTCCCTTTTCATTTTCATTTTTCCAGATGTTTTCAAGAATGTTTGAAAACATGGAATTTGGAGTTGATTAGTATGGTTCAAATCTATTACCGTTCACCAATTCTGTAATTTACTTAACCACCCAAAGCCATATTTTCTTCATGTATTAAATTGAGATAATGATACTTGACAGTGCTGTTACAAAGATTAAGTATAATAATGTTTGAAATAGTCAATCAGAATAGCTGGCTTGTAGTATACACTCAGTATATAATTATTATTATTATATTAATTTATAAGGCAAAAGGAAAAAGAATTTTTTTTTATTTCTAAAGAAAAGCGTGACATTTGGGAGATGTTAATATTTAACTGAAGATGGAAAAAATCTTACAGCATGCATCTAGTGTAATTTTAAGAACCATTTTGAAGGTGTGTTTGGAATATTATTTGCAAAAGAACTTAAGTTGTTGACCCAGATAAGTTTTTGTTCAAATGACTATTCTCTCCCTTAATTTGCTATGCAGATGTAGCCAAACTACTTAACTTTTTGACCTTCAGTGTTATCATCTTTTACATAGAGATAATAGTATGTATCTCATGGCTTGTTGTAAGGATTCCATACAAGACTTGCAAAGCTGCTACTATATTGTCTGATCGATAATGTTATATAATATTATTGATGTGGGAAGTGAGTCTGAAAAGTTTTCACTCGTATTGAGAAGAATACCCATATTAGTATGAATACCACTGAGCCAAAAAGACACATTTATTTCTGTATGCATTGATATTGGTATTATTTCCACATATTCTGTATAGAGGTATCTGAAGTGAGTAAGTTTTACTCGAACTTGGAAGAGCAGCTTGATACGTTTTATAAACTATGTTATTCAACAAATGCTTCGAATTGGACATAATCTAACTATATATATTTATAGACAGTCAAAGAATTACACTGAATGACCGACCCCTACTGGTTCCTTCCTATGGGTTTCTGATTTATTTTCAAGAGGAATTTCCATGGAACTGCCCTATAGATCTTCTCAGCTTTCTGGATTTGATAACCAGCTCTCTGGTTATATAAACCTGCAGACAAATTCTTACATTACACATTTTAAAACTACTCAACACTTAAAGGATGAACTGTTGTCTTGGGCACATCTTAAAATCACAGTAGTATTTAAACCAATGAACACTAAGTTGAACCACAAATTTTTGGTTTGTTAGTTTTTTTAAGTCAGAATTTGGCATTCATACTGATAAATGTTTTCTCTTATACCGATATTTTACTGCCATAAGAAAAATTAAATATTTCTGAAATAGGTGAATTAATATTTAAGATTGCAGGGGAGCCTGGGTGGCTCAGTCATTAAGCATCTGCCTTAGGCTCAGGTCATGATCCCAGAGTCCTGGAATCGAGCCCCTGCATCGGGCTCCTGCTCAGCTGGAAGCCTGCTTCTCCCTCTCCCACTCCCTCAGCTTGTGTTCCCTCTCACTATCTCTCTCTGTCAAATAAATAAATGAATAAATACATGATTTTATAAAGGCATTCTAATTCTAATGACTTTGTATTAAATGTGTAACTAAATGATAAAATTGACTTTTTAGTGACAAATACTAAATATCAATCTTCTGTTTTTGTAAGTCCTGGAAATTTAAAGATAACATAAAGATTTTAAAGTTTTACTTTTGTAAAGAAATGAGGTGAGTGATACTATCACTCTGTAAAATAATAATTAGATACTAGGCATTCTTCTAAAAGCATCAGATATTTTGACTAATTAATCTGTCAAAATATTTTTACAACCTACTGTGTCAAATTATTATTATCTGCATTTCCACAAAAGAAGAAACTGAGGCATAAGGGTATAAGTAATTTCCCCATGATTACACAGATAAAAAGTGATAGATCTGGGATTCCAATTCAGTCAGTATGACTCCAGAATCCAAGCTAATAATAATGTAAAGAGACACAGAGAATAATCTTGGAAATTAAGATATAGTCCTTTTAATATTAATTAAGAAGAATAGCATTTAATATAAATATAAATCTTACACAGTTATATATCTTTGAAATGAAAATATCCTTAACAGAAAATTGAAACTGTATGCTTTCCCAGGATTGGTGAATTAATACAACAAATGATCTCTAGGTCTCTCAAAGCTCAGAAGGGCTTAATTAGAGGATATCAGTATCATTTAGTTAGTATTAAAATCTCTAAGACTTCTAAGAGAGCTTATTAGTGGGTTAAACAACCCAAGATCGGGAAGAAAATGGCTCAACTTATGTACATGTGTTGGATAGGACTGGGGGTGGGGGAGAAGAGTTCTAAAGAACCTGAAGGAAAAATAAATCTTTCTACTCCTAAATGTATTAACTATATATTAGTTGGTAGCAAATAAATCAGCTACCTATCATTACTACAGCAAAGCAATTCCTCCTCTTGGTTAGAGACATGCCCTCACCTAGAAAATTATACTCGTGTTTCAACCCATAGATGACTTAAAATCTCCTTGGGTCATAGCCTGGTTATAGACTGGTTTTGCAGCAGATATGAGAAGGTGAGATGAACTAATTTAGAATTATGGATTTTGAAAAATAATAGCTATATGCCAACTGACTTCTGAAGCTTAAGAAAACGATGTTCCTTTTTTGTTTACAATTTAGGATCTGTGAACAAATTTTTTTTTAAGATTTTATTTATTTATTTGACAGACAGAGATCACAAGTAGTCAGAGAGGCAGGCAGAGAAAGAGTAGGAAGCAGTTTCCCTGCTGAGATCCCAGGACCCTGAGACCATGACATGAGATCATGACCTGAGCCGAAGGCATAGGTTTAACCCACTGAGCCACCCAGGTGCCCCTGTGAACAATTTTCTGAATTTTTAAAATACTTCTACCAATTATCTATCTGAGTACACATTCTACTATAATTTATACAATGTACTCTTTTGGCCCTAATATTTTCTCATCCCCTTAATAATTATTAATGAAATCTCTTATAAAAGCAACTAATTTTTTTCACTGACAGAAAATCTGATATAAATAAAAACTTGATTGATGATAGAAGAGGCATAGAGATAATTTTCATATGTCGTTAATTCCCACCATTCTTTCCTGATGATAACACTTACTCCCTCCTTATTCTATGGAAGGCAGGATAGTTCCGTGGTCCTCTTCATTATGACCCTCCCTTAAATCCATCCCTTATTGTGTGTGCATATGATATGTTGGAAGCACATCTGATATAATAGATTTCTTCATAGAGGATGAAAAGAGGTTACATCGTTCATTGTTTTTGTTTTCACCCTGAGAAAATATGGAAGATATTTACCATGTAAAAGAACAAAAAGAACTGTGACTTATGTTTCACAAATATCTAGTTTTGCATGCCATCATGTCGTATTTTGCATGACTGTATTTTCTGCCCTCTGGTATGTCAGGATCTTCTACTGCTTTTTTTAAGGGAAAGAGGGTTGGCACATTGTGCTATGGAAGGAAGTGCATGTCTTTAAAGCTCACCAGTGTGTAATATTGGCTAATTCATATGTAGGCTATAGATGGGGAATATAAAGGGACCTGAGCATACATTATACTCTAAGGATGTTCATACCTAAAATATCTTCTTGACTTTCTTTGTCTCTGTAGCAACTGGTGTAACACTGATTTTCATTCTTTCCCTGCCCCCCAAAACTGATACTTGTTAAAATAATGTTCCAGTCAACAAGGTAAATACAGATTGTATTTTTGTTTAATACAAAACTATATTTATACAAAATTGTTTATACAAAATTGTCAATAGTTACATTTACATCTCTAAAACGGTTTCTGGAATAAAATGGTCATAATAAAATTTTTTCAGTAAATAAAAATTCCTGGAGAAAAACCTAACAATATCATTTATCCTAACATATCTTACAATTAGTCGACCACAGTACTAGAAATTTTGAGAAGTAGAGCACCTTTTTAAGTTAGGTTTCTTTTGTTTGTTTATTGTAAGAATATATCTATCCAAATGCACATGTATTATTGGAAGAGCATAATTTGTGAGTGAAATTCATCTTGACAAAGAAATGAAAATATTGATTCATGGGAAACTAAACAAGGACAACCAACAAAACTCTCAAACTTAGGTGGCTGACATTGTTGAGATACCAAAGGGTCTCAGACAGTAGGACAAACTTTCTGTTTTTGACTAGATTCTATACATTCTGTCTGGTTCTAGAGTCTATGTGATTGACAGTTGACTGATTAGCTGTTAAATGCTTGACTATTACCACTAAAGTGCTGAACTGATAACAAAAGGAATTAGACACATAGAACTAGGTATATGAAAGAGCAGGAGAAACTTTGAAACAAATGTACTTCTACTACATGATATTCTTCATCTCAGCTTAAGGTTATGATAAAGCTGTGATTTTTTTTTTTCAATCTAGTGCTCACTTCAAAAAGTTGTTCTGCAGGAAGACAAAACTGTTTTTGTTTGTTTGTTTTTAACAGCAGTCAGACAATATCTTCTCGGTAGATATTTGACTTTTTACAAAGTAAGCCATTTCATTATTGCACTACCATCAGTCATGCATGGTACATTAGATGTGGTTCTCACATTAGCTGCAAGCATAAGGTGCTAGAATTCCTCTAAAAACTAAACTTTTCAAAATGTACTCAAAAGATCACCTCCATCAGAATGTCTTGGGCTAGTAGTTAAAAATGCAAAATTCTCTGTCCTACTCCAGAAGTTTTGAATCAGAATTTTGAAGGCAGAGTGAAGAAATATGTTAATATATATTACTAACATATATAAAATATAATATTATAATTGTTACATTAATAATTACAATATAATTGTAATAAATATAATTATAATAAAATATTAACATATTTTATATATTAATATTATAATTGTTAACATACTAATCATAATATTAACATATAAAGTATGTTAATATGTAACAAATATTTTAATAATTCCCTCAAATAATTTTTACACACTTCGAAATCTTATCCCAAAAAAAGTCAAAAGATACTTCCTGGTCTCTGACATATGTCAGGGCAGGGACTCAATACAAATTAAAATCATACAAGTGTTTTGGTATTATCCAAAGTGTGATTATACACTTAAGAAGTGCCTGAATTATCATCTATTGGATAGCAGCAAATGTATACTTTCAGAATGTGTGTCCTCAAATATCTACAGAGTTAGATCAGATGATCCTATTTAATGCCAACATCGAAACATAGAAACAAATTTTAAAATTGTTTCTTATCTTATAAATGTCCAAAATTTGAAATAAGTTGAGATTTTAAATAATTTCTCCTTTGATTTTTTTCTGTTTCACTTAAGAAACATCAACTCACAGCTCTTAACTCTTGGTTGCAAAACTAAACATTTGTAGACACGCCAGGCTGTATCTCTTTTCCGGTCGGATCCGTTTGAATCCATGAAGTTCTTTGGCTTCTACTTCAAATAATCAAGCAGCACAAGTCTTGTCAAAATTGTCCCAGTCATGTACAGAAAGTTTGTACAGAAAGTTTGTGAAGCATTCAGTAAATCTAATTCAATTTTAAAATTTGTAACCAAACCTCTCATTGGGTGTGTCTCTTTGAAATCAGTTATTTTTTAAACAAAAGTGTTATATACCCCAATGAATATTTCAATAGCATGTACGCCAAAACCTAAAGTGTGGTTAAAAAAAAATTAAAAAATAGAAAAATAAAAACTATTTTCAGCTATTTCCCAAGCATGCAAATTAAATTTTCTTGTCTTGAATTTCATATACTTTTCTAATAATAATAGAGAAACTAGTTTGTACCACACTCAATCTTATTTTTGGTAATACCACATTCTGGTGGAAAAAGAAGTAAGCATTCCTCCAAATCCACTGAACTACAAAATGAAAACTATAATTGTGTCCCACAGTAGATAGAGGCACTCTCTCCCATTACAGATAAGATGACAAAAATAACAAATTTGCTTGTTAAAATGTCAATGAAAATGCTTGAAAAATACATATAAGTAATGTACAAGTAATAAACAAATATGAGAGGAAATTTAAAACCTTCCCTCTGGGGGCTCTGGGTGGCTCAGTCATTAAGCATCCACCTTCAGTTTAGGTCATGATCCCAGCATCCTCTGATCAAGCCCAGCATCCTCTGATCAAGCCCAGCGTCTCATCGGGCACCCTGCTCAGTGGGAAGCCTGCTTCTCCCTCTGCCACTCCCCTTCCTTGTGTTTCCTCTCTCACTGTGTCTCCCTCTGTCAAATAATAAATAAAATCTTAAAACAAAATAGAAAACACTTTCCTCTGCCTTCTGGATGTTCGATGTGATTGAAATCCTCCAAGAGAACTCATGATGCAAATCTGATCATGAAGAACATAGAGTAGCATATGCCAGACCACATAGGCTACCCTATGCTACAAACTATGCAACTCTCAGTTTTAACCCCCCTTTTCGCTATGGGGAGAACAGCACATGGCAAAAATTCTCTAACGATACATGTCAAAATCACCAGTAGGCCAAGTATATTTGAAAAAGTGTCCACAAGACATTAATTTGTTTTTAATAATTTGAAGTACATAAAGAAAAACAAAGGATCTTCTTGGCTGGTGTCTTATAGAGAACAAGAAATCTTTAGAGGTCATGGGTTTAAAATGTTTGAGAAACTGGGTTTAACAGGGTCAAGCTAATTAAGGGCATGGTTCCAAGTCCACCTCATTAACCATAGACATTGGCAGCTCTTGGAGTGTTTAGTTGGGAGATGACTGAGGTTGGCTTCACCTCCTAAATCATCCCTTATTAGATCTTGGAAATCCAGGCTCTATAAAAGTTTTTTCCCTAGCACACAAAAATCAAATCTGACTGTTTAGAACATCTGTCCACTCCCTTCTGTGAGGAAAATGTCTCTTCTATTTCCATTGTCTTAAGTCAGCACACTCTTTTTGCTTTTAATCTCTCCTTTCTCTCTCTCTCTCTCGTTTTTAGGGCTAGAAATTAACCTTCCCTCTGTTCACTTTTTTTCCTCTTTCACATATGTGTGTTTTTTTTTTCCCCCAGTCCATTAAAGTTGATCATTTAAATGCATTCTAAGTTATATAAGCCATGCCCTCTGCTAGTCATTTGAGTTAACCAATTTCCATCAGCAAAGTAAAAGAAAATAAAGGGAGGAGAAGGACATAGAATATTCTTTTCTCTTCTCTTTCTTATTATAGCAGACATTTTCCAGGGAATGGGACTTCAAGAAGAGTTTAGGGGGGAAACTGCTTAATGCTCTACTTTGTCAGCTCAGAACCACTACATTTTCAACAGTATGATGGAGCCTGTTCTTCAGGCAGTTTCCCAGGGTGGCAGACCTCTCCTAATATATATATTTTTTCCCACATTAAGAATGTCAAATTACCTAATGGACCACCAGACAAATGTTTCAATATCTTGGGGGGTAGTCTTACCTTATAATCCCATAAACAATGACTATGGCCACATTTTTATATTACATTTTAGTCAAAAGGCAGACAACACAATATTTATATATCTCTACAGGATGAAATTCCTAGTGCTTTTTATAAAAGGTGTTTCACTAAAACTTCAAAAAAATATAGATTCTATTAATGCAGCACGATGAATATGCCTGTAACTTTTCTCATGGAATTTTAAAATATACAAAGACCTGAGCTAGTAAAATTGCTTCAGAATAACAATTGGGTTGGGCAGTGGATTATAACGTTTGCACTGTTGATTCATTCATCAACATTAAGCATCTATCTTATGCCAAGCACTGTGCAAAGCTTTGAAGATTTAAAGAAAAATACACCATGTACTTTTCTTTAAGAAGTGTATGATTTATTGAGATAGACAGACACATATAGTCACTCTGGTAAGTGCTATATAATGCAGACACTGGAAAGTTTTATACAAGTCCAGAAGACAAAGCAACACATTTTTCCTGAGAAAATAAAAAAGGGCTTGGGTAAGTTCTCTTTCTTTGTTGTTTTTATTTTATTATTTTTTATTTCAAGTTTTTTATTTAAATTTTAGTTAACATATATGATAAAATTGGTTTTAGGTGTAGAAGGTAGTGATCCATCACTTACATATGACACCTTTGGGTAGGTTCTTAAGGAATAAGGAGAGATGCTGACAATAGTGGTGGGCTTGGAAAGGAGGGAAGGCAGCAGGAGGCACAGAAGTAGAATAATGTAAGTAAAGGAAACAGGGCTTCCAAGGACATGTTTGAATGTGTTTAGCATGGCCAGGATGTAAAGAGGAAGCTCATTAAGATGACATTGGTAAAGAAAATTTGGATGGAGCATTCTTTGAATGCTTGGTAGAGACTACGAATATCACAGAGAACATGGACCAGGAACAGAGCTATAAGAGTCAAGAAGGGATTCTGTTGTCATCATTTTAGGATCAGGCTTCTATTCCTAAGCGTCATACCTAAGAAAATCTACTTTTGGAGTTTGAGTGTTGAAGAATCTTGACTCATGTCTGAAAATTTCGTGAGAAAAGTAGAAATCAAAATATTTCTTTTCAAAGCAGTAAGGAGATTTTGGTTTGGTTTTTTATTTGTTGAAAGAGGAAACTTGTCTCCACCCTTAGAGCAAATTTTTCCCTTGTGGTAAAATCAATTAAACAGGCTATTAGTTTTGCAAATGAGAAGAAAAACCACAAACTGAAATGCATTTGTTTGAGACTATGTAGATCAAAGGAACACTTTACCAGAAAATGTAATGGATAGTCTTTCTATGTGGAAGAAAGGGAGAGGTTTTCTGGGATTTTTTTTTTTTTTTTCTTTTTAAGGATGGATTAAGGTTCACCTGTTGTGTTGCTTTTTCAAGTTTGAATCTCAGCCCAAAACCTTTTTTTGTGTTACTCAAATTTATTTCAGACTCTCAACTCCGGGATGTCAGAAAGCTAAATGTTAGTCTTCTTGATGAGCTCCCTTCCTACAACACTGTACTTTTTTGGAGGGTCCTCTTCACTGCTAATTTCTGGGGTCATGTCTTAGGTGGGAGGTAGGATGTGCAGATAGGATGGTCTCTCTAGTCCTTGGTCATTTGCTTACACGAGATTTTAGAGAGGCTTACTACCCTTGTCCATCAGACTTCTTTAGGGGTGGTGACTACCTGATGCTTCTGGGTCAGCTCAGAGACCTGACATCTCTATTCTGTGGTCCAATCTGTATCATAAAACCAAATGTTTCTAGGCTCTTGCTTTCTCATTGATGAGTTGATCATCACATTCTATGACATGAATATATTTTGTCTAGTTGTAACATAGAACAATGTCCCCCTAGAGTCTTCCTACCTCCTTGGTAAGTTGATTGGAGCCCAGCTTGGCCTTTTTTGGCTCCTGAGATTTTTCTCTTTCTGAGGAACTCCCTTCCATGTGTAGCTGGGAAGCTCCACTCAAAACCTAATTTCTGTAGCAAAGTCTATAGGTTTAAATAATCTTCTCTTGTGTTTTTTCTCAAGACCATCTATAGTGATTTACTGCTTAGAGTATTTATTTTAGAAATTTACAACCCACCATATACTATCCTTTGGACAAGGAAGTCGTTAGTGCACTATTTGAATGAGGAAAAGAGAAAGGGGAAACCTGTGAAGAGCATGAATTAAAATCTCAAAATATTATTTTGATAAATCATCCTCCAGTAAAATCCATGCTTCCTTAAAACAAAAATGAATACTGTTTGCTCCCATACCTAACCCCTAAATTGAAGGTGTAATCTATATTCCTGAATTACATGGATTATTTAGGAAAGCATATCCTATGTGCACAGCATCACCTGGGTTGAAATTTGAGATTACAGTGAAGAATGGGAAAAATGTCGTATAAGGAGACAATTATAAGCAAAGGAAATAGTACAGAGCATTATGAACAATTCAAGGAAGAGACTCTGAAGTGGTAGAAATATCAGCTCTGCTGCAGCTGACTTATGACAAATATGCCATATTTGGAAAAATAATCACTTCTTATAAATTGAAAAGGAAAAAAATTGCTTTCATTTTGAGGCCTTTGAATGAAGGTCCCTATTATGCACTCACATTATCATTAATGTACAGGAAAACGTACCTCATTACTTCAAGTGTTTTAGTTGCCAACATGTACATTTAATATGAGTTTGTCTGAATCAATGTCCATGTGCATTGTTAACAGAAAAAATTTCTACTAGTTTGGTCTAGAATAATTGAGCTCATTTATACTCAACAGTCTACTGGCAAGTGACCTGTAGAGCATGCTGGGAAGAATCAGTTTGATGTGGGCCTTCTCCCAACATCTATAGTTACTGGCAATACTTCTCTGTTGTTACATCTTTGACCTTAGCAGCTCATGGAGAGCTTACTCTCCCTTGGCTCTGCTTGGACAGGGTGAACTGTGAAATTAGTTTGACAATCCGACTGCCCTTTTGTGGATGGTTATCATATCTTTTTCTGATTTGGTCATTTTAATCATCAGTTGTCATGGTATTAGGGTATTCTCTCTCTTCATGAATGAGTAAAAGTATAATCTTCCCTGAAAACTGTGTGCTACACTTAGATCACATTAATAATCTAGTAATTACTATGTAAGGCAATTACTGTATCTTCAAACATGAAATATTCTCTTCCACAGAAGGCTGAAATTGAGCAAAAAGTTAATTAGGAACAAAAATGATGAGGTAATAATTCAATACTTCAATATGTTAATCAATGTAAGGTCTTAAACCAAATAATTAGACCCAATACAAAATTTTGGAGCTCAACTTACATGATTTAATAAGGAAATATATTAACGTTTAATGAGTAACATATTTTTCATTGTCTTACCTCAAAAAAATGTGATAGTCTACAACTAAGTGAGTAGATCATGTTTTTACAGAATGCCTACAATTCACACTGGGGAGACTGTTTTTGAAAGGATTACCTAATAAAAAGGGAGAAAGAACAAGCGGGTACTAATGCATAGCAATACCAAGCATAACTCAGTTACCCTGTCTGGGAGTCAAAATCTATTACACTCCAGTGAAACAGATGGATTTTCTATTTTCCAATTATAGCTTAGGTTTTTACTGAGGTCAATAAACATAAATGTTATGGGCCTTTCCTAATATTTTTTTCCAGAGAAATATATGTATCTGAAGTGTCACTAAGTACATTTCAGTATATAAAAGTGGTAGCAAAGATGAAAACATATGAGAATCAGAAGCAACAGTCACATCAAAGAAATAATGCAGTACATGGAATTACATCTTCTTACATTTAATTATTCCATAGGCATCCTAATTAAATCAGTAGCTCCATCTCATAATTTATGTCCACTTCCTAAAAATGTTTTCCTTCGTATTAAAAAATATAATATCATATCATTATTTTGAAGACTGTTCAGGTTTTTTTTTTTCTTTGAAGGTTGAGACTAAACGAACTACAGTACAATTTCTCACAAGCCAGAAATTCTAATTCTTTCAGCTTTTAATTTTTTAAAATTTTATAGCGGCTACTAGCCTCTACTAAACTTAAAAGTTCAAAATTATTTTTGAAAATAAGTTGCCAACCTGATACCTCATCACCCTCAAATTCTTTTAGTATATAACTCCTACAAACAAAGCCTTTATCCTATATAACCACAGCACACTACCAAAACCAGGGATTGAACATTTGTGTACTACTATCATTTCATCTTCAGATCCTATTCAAGTTTCTTCAGTTGTCCTATTAGTGACTTGTATAGCAAAAAATCTGGCATATAATCATTGACTACATTTAATTGTCTTGTCTCTTCATATTCCTTCAGTCTGGAATATTTCCTTAGTCTTTCCTTCACTTTCATGGCCTTGGCATTCTGAAGATTGTAAGCTAATTATTTTGTATAATGTATTCCAATTTGAGTCTAATTAGATTTAGGTTATGGACTTAGGGTAGTAATATCACACAACAATGTTGTGTTTTTCTCATTGCATCTTGTAAAATGACAATTTCAATCTGTCCCATTACTGATGATGTTTATTTTGATCATTTGATTAAGGAAATGTTAGTCCAGCTTTTCTGTTAAGAGATGCTACATTCTGTAATTAATATAGGCTTTATGAGGAGATAGGTTTTGTTTTTGTTTTTGTTTTTTTAAGATTTTATTTACTTGACAGAGAGAGATCACAAGTAGGCAGAGAGGCAGGCAGCAAGAGGGGGGAAGTATGCTCCCTGCTGAGCAGAGAGACCGATGCGGGGCTCAATCCCAGGACTCTGGGATCATGACCTGAGCCAAAGGCAGAGGTTTAACCTGCTGAGCCACCCAGGCGTCCTTTGAGGAGGTAGTTTGAGGTAGTTTGAGAATAACCCATTCTTCATCAAGCTTTCAATATACCCATTAATTTTCTCATATTTGTATTGACTCACCATTTGTTATTTCATTCAATGAATTAAATCCATTATTATTGCTTTCTTTATTTAGTCCCCAGGAGCCCGTTTAAGCAGACTTCTAGGGGTTTACCCATTATTTTTTTTTTAGCCTTTTTTTTTTAAGATTTTTTATTTATGTATTTGACAGACAGAGATCACAAGTAGGCAGAGAGGCAGGCAGAGAGAGACTGGGGGAAGCAGGCTCCCTGCTGAGCAGAGAGCCCAATGCGGGGCTCGATCCCAGGACCCCAAGACCATGATCTGAGCCGAAGGCAGAGTCCTAAACCACTGAGCCACCCAGGCGCCCCCAGCCCTTTTTTGACACTACAAACACTCCAGATTCACCTTTTTTCTTTGCTAAAGTTTGATTTAAAATCTAGGATGCTTCTGGAAGCATCTGGGTGGCTCACTTAGTTAAGTGACTCTTGATTTCCGCTCAGGTCATGATCTCAGGGTGGTGAGATTGAACCCCATATCAGGCTCCATGCTGGGCATGGAGCCTGCTTAACGTTCTCTCTCTCTCCCTTTCTAAAAAAAAATAAATTAATAAAATAAAATCTACGATGCTTCACACTACATCGTCTTATTTGTAAATGACTTATACAAATAATAGAAAAGTTTTCCCATTGAGAAGCTAAACCTCCAGAGCAGATTCACATTTTGATATAATTCATTTTTATTCATAATACATAAATTGTGTAAGACACCAATATGCAAATCTGAAAGAGACATTGTTCCTATCTATCTGGAATTAACAGTGGAAACAAAGAAAAACAAAACAGCAAAACAAACAAAAAGCTAGCCAAGAGAAAAGGTCAGGTCAAGTTCTAAATGCCAAATGAGTTATGAAAACTCAATTTCAGAGCAATGGATAAAAGATTAGAAACATAAGTGAATGTTTGTTGCTTTTTAAAAGATTTTATTTATTTGAGAGAGAACAAAAGCACAGTAGGGGTGCAGGGAGCTGGGGGGTGTGGCAGGGAAGGGAGTGACTGGCAGAGAGAGGGAAAAGGAGGCTCCCCACTGAACAGGGACCCTTAAACACAGCTCCATCCCAGAAACTTGAGATCATGATCTGAGCAGAAGGCAGACACTTAACTGATGGAGCCACCCAGGCACCTCCCATGAATTCATGTTCAATTTCAAAATGTGTTTTTTTTTTTTTTTTTTAAAGATTTTATTTATTTATTTGACAGACAGAGATCACAAGTAGGCAGAGAGGCAGGCAGAGAGAGAGGAGAAAGCAGGCTCTCCACGGAGCAGAGAGCCCGATGCGGGGCTCGATCCCAGGACCCTGGGATCATGACCCGAGCCGAAGGCAGAGGCTTTAACCCACTGAGCCACCCGGGCGCCCCTCAAAATGTGTTTTTACCCAGATACTGGAATATGTATATGAAGACTGTATAAAGGATTATTCTCATGTTGCAAATTACAAATGATTTAGAGTAACCGATTTAAATGCTACTCTCCTCACTGAAGGGCTAACAAAAAAGGACACATTTGGAGAAGATATCATGAGAGTTAAAAATTTTGCGTATGTCTTAGTTTACCCTAAAATATTAGACCTAAGTGGCCACTAAGCCTGTTGTTTAGTTTATTCTTGCTGTTTCAGAACACACTTTTCGAGAATTGGCAAAGCTAATCTGAAATAAATCCAATATGCTAATCTCTGAGAGGAACCAGTTTACTGAGTGATGAGTAAATCCCGGAGAACTGAAGTCTGAAGGAGCCTGCCAATAGGAAGCCTGAGACCGGGGTGCCACAGGATCTGCAGCCAGACCGGCCACGAACAGAAGTAACCATTATGTACTTGTCAGGCTTTATGAGACAGGTCAGATATAAACAGCACGAGTAGCAGCAAATCCAGCCTTTCCGTCCTCTCTTCTTCTCTGTAGCTGTGGCTAAAACCTGCGCCAATGACTGCTGAGATTTGTAACACCCTTGTGCCAGTAACAGAGGCCAGACGGTCATTAAATTGGACATAAACAAGGCAGGAATTAAGAATGGGGGACGGGCTGTCCGGACTGCCTATGAAACCACCTGGAGAAAACCCAGATTTCCCAGATGTAATGGTAGGCCCTAGAGTTCAAATCCGAAATAAACGAAGGTAAGCCCATTTTGTGTGAGGATGGAGAAAAAATAAAACATTCACACCACAAAGGGAATGGGATATAGTACATTTGAAATCCCCTGGGCTCACTCTAACTTTGCACATATTTATGCATGTATCCCTCACTCTTATTCTGTCTATATGTCTGTATATCTATTCACACATGAAGTTGACTAGGACTGATTTTAATAATTAGCATATTTTAATTAATTAAATGAATTTTAATTTTGTGCAAGAAAACTAAAGAAATCTACCTAAAAATGACAATAATTCTCATAAAGTTTTAAAATACCTCTTCAAATTAAGTCCTACTGGGTTTAATGGAAGCAGTTCCTTCAAGGCACACCACTCAAACCCTCTATAATATCATCTGTCTGGGTCAGTCCAGTCCAAAGAGAGTTGTTCAGGTAACAGTGACCTAAATCAGATTGTAAATCCAGCCACAGAAAAACTTCAGTGCTTCTCCATTAATATAGTACATTATCAGACTGCTGAAGCAAAATCCCATCCAGTTAATGAAGCTGCAGCTTCAGAGACCCTTGCTTGCATGGAAAAATTCCAGAGCACTGAAAGAAGCCCCAGCAATTTCATATTAATCATTGTCCATTATATATATATATATATATATATGTATTTTTTTTAATTATTTATTTGAGAGAGAAAGAGAACAAGCAGGGGGGAAAGAGGGAGAGGGAGAAGCAGACTCTCTGCTGAGCAGGGAGTCTGATATGGGGCTTGATCTCAGGATCCTGGAATCATGACCCCAGCCAAAGGCAAATGCTTAACCAATTGAGCCGCCCAGGTGCCCCCATTATATATCTTAAAATAAGCTCCCCAAATTGTATATTTCAAACCCCAAAAGGAATATGGGAGTAAAAAATTATCCTATTAACTCAACTGAATTTATTTCTAGGCAGGGCATACAATTGTTCAGTCATTCACTCGTTCATTCAAATAATGGCTATTCAACACTGACCTGGCTTTAGGCAGTAAGGCAATAGGCTGAAATTTGTGAAAAAAAGAAAAAGAAAAAGAATCACAGAATCTAGTAGGAGAAGCAGAAACAAAAATATATAGAATAGGAGGCTAAATTACTATACACGATAGTCTCTTGACCCAACACATATGGATTTGCAGGAAAGTAAAGAGTTCAGTACAGGGGCGCCTGGGTGGCTCAGTGGGTTAAGCCTCTGCCTTAAGCTCAGGTCATGATCCCAGGGTCCTGGGATCGAGCCCCGCATCGGGCTCTCTGCTCAGCAGGGAGCCTGCTTCCTCTCTGCCTGCCTTTCTGCCTACTTGTGATCTCTGTCTGTTAAATAAATAAATAAAGTCTTAAAAAAAAAAAAAAAAAGAGTTCAGTCCAAAAAGGCAGTAAGTCATTGAAACACACATTGAACTTCAGAGTGGGCCATGACCATATTTATATTGTTTCCAAGGTATCTTTTCTGGATAGTGCTGTCTAAATTCACTAGAGGTCTTTAGGGATATAGCTTAATGCACATAAAGACAGGAAATACTTGGTAAACTAACATCATTTAAGCAAGAAAAAAGTTATTATTCATACTTAAATGCCACATTGTGTTCTGGGAGCATAATGACCATTCTTAATCAGGCTGTGGAAAGCCATAAAATGCTACCTAAATTTAACTGTTACTTCAAAGCTAACAAGGATGTGTGTTTTTTTTTGTCTTCACTAGGTATCTAGATTTTCTAGTAGTAGTCTGAAATAGTAGTAGTAGTCTGAAATCTCACTTCACTCTAGTACATCTACTTTTCTTGATAATTTCTACTGAGTTTTAAGATGAAGTTAGAAATAAAGCAACATAATATAGACTTCTTTCAATGTCATGCACTGTAATTTTACTAATAATTGATTAACAAGTTCATGAACACACCAGATCAGGATTCCATTCAAGCACCATGGGAACTGTAAATCTCTTCTAGAAAAGAAGTTATATGTGATACATACAGTATCAGGCCCTCTGATGACATTAAGAGCAAACTTAAATTAAAAGCAATTCCAATAAAAGTTGACAATTTTTCAAAAAATATACATAATCATACCCGATGTTAAAACAAATTGTTTACCACTGCCTCAGTCATTTACAGAAATCGTGGCATTTGTAAACTTCAGCTATATGAAAAGTGCATTCATTTCCCTCATAATGGGAATGTTCCTGTAACAGAGGTGTAATCTTGAGTAATTATTCATTTGAGAATCATAAATTCAGTAAAATGCATCAGGTAATAGACTAGGTTCCTCTTACTTGAAAACCAGTGCAGCTAGACACATAAATACAAGAATTATAGCAGAGCATAGGAAGGACCATAATATAACTAAGAGCAAAATGTGGTCCTAGTCCATTGAGGGTGGAACCGATCACTCTGCCACAGGCCATGAAGTGATTCTCCAAGAGAAAATGCTAATGTCCTTCCTTTTTTTTTTTTTTTTTAACATTTTATTTATTTATTTGACAGAGATGGAGATCACATGTAGGTAGAGAGGCAGGCAGAGAGAGAGAGGGAGAAGCAGGTTCCCTGCTGAGCAGAGGGCCCAATACAGGGCTTGATCCCAGGACCCTGAGATCATGACCTGAGCAGAAGGCAGAGGCTTAACCCACTGAGCCACCCAGGCACCCCGAATTTCAAACTTTTTTTTTTTTAAGATTTTATTTATTTATTTGACAGACAAAGATCACAAGTAGGCAGAGAGGAGGGCAGAGAGAGGAGGAAGCAGGCTCCCTGCGGAGCAGAGAGCCCGATGTGGGGCTCAATCCCAGGACCCTGGGATCATGACCTGAGCTGAAGGCAGAGGCTTTAACCCACTGAGCCACTCAGGCACCCCCCGAATTTCAAACTTTGAAGGAAAAAGTTGAACTCTGAGATGAAGAAGGAGATTTTTCAGACAGGGAAACAAAATTGCAAAGGGATCTGAAGTCATAGCTAAGCCTGGTGTACTCAGGGAATGACAGATTCTATAGCTAGATTTAAGAAATGGTTTGAGCAGGTGCTGAAGAGGTTAGTAGGGTAAACTGCAGTCAGACTGTGGAAGGCAGGACACAGTCCCATGGTCAACAGAATGCCAAGGGCAGTTTAAAGCTGGAAAATGGCAAATCAGATTTATTTTGTAGAGAGGCAATGCTTTGGCAACGTGGGAAATTACATATATTGTCATGGGAGAAGAGTGAATAAAACCATGACCAGATGGGAGGCATTTGACACTGGACTTGTAAGAGTTGGTATGGCTCTGACCTAAAGGCCATGGACATAAGGACAGAAAAGAGACATCAGGCTTTTAAGATGATGCTGAGCTAGGGATTGTCTAGTATTGGATGACAAGTTTATGGAAGTCATCAGAGTAGTGGAAGGAATATTTTAGATGATAGCTGTTTGTTCCAAAAATTTAGGATTCTCATTAATATATAGAGTGCTATAAGACTAGAGAGGAAATCTGTTTTGAACACACTGAGTTCAAGGTTCTTCCAAATGTGGCTGAGTAAAATAGAAATTTATCTCCAGACCGATAAATTGGTATTATAGCCTCCAGTTCCTATGCATACCCTATCAGATCTATCTTCTGCATGACTGTCAAAATGACTTGACAAAAATTCAACTCTGACCATGCCATTCCTTTTCATCCTTCATTAGCTCCATATTACTATAGGAAAGAAGACAAAAAAGTTTCAGAATCTGTTTGGGACTCCACAGTCTGGACCCACCTGCCTCTCTAAGCCTCCCCTTGGTGTGCTACTTTTTTAAAACATTTGCTTCATGTAAATTGATTTGTTGCTCTTTCCCATTTCCCCTTCTTTTGTCTTTCTGGCTGTTCATTATGCCTAGAATGCCCCAACAAGCAAACAATTTTTCTAAGACTCAAATCAAGAGTAGCCTCTAGCATGCCTTTGCTAAAGCTAGACTTGACCATCCCTGTCTACAGTGTGTGCCCATATGTGCACTGTGTGGGCTTGTAATCCTTTAGTACACTTACTTCTCAATACATACTCCACTAGAACACCAGGTACAATACACAACATTGTTTTTACTTCTCCTGTGTATTGCACAACAATTGGGTTTGGAGGAAAGGAGAGAAAAAATTACTTATAGAATGAAGGGGAGTTATTAAAATGCACATACCTTCAAAAATAATTCAACTCATAAAAATGTGTTCTACAGATAGTACGTCTGTGCACAGACATGTAGAAAAATGTTAACTGCAGTGGGGTTAGTGGTACCCATCATGAGAAACAGCCTAAACGACTATCAATAGAAGACAGGTTAAGTCATTTTTATATAGTCAAATAATGAAATACTTCTCAGATATTAATTGAATTTAGCACATTTATGTATGGTGATATCAAAAAAGAGAGTCAAAGTACAAAATGAATAGTGAAAGTCATTGAGTATAATATGTTCCTGTTTTAATTAAAGGCCAGTGTATTCCATTCTTGGGGTTGCTGGCACAAATTCCCACAAACTTGGTGGCATAAAACCACAGAAACTTACTGTCTCCCAGTTCTGGAAGTCAGAAGTTTGAAATCAAGATGGCAGCGTGGCTTTGTTTTCTCTAAAGACTCAGGAAAATTAGTTCCATGCCTCTTTTTTTTCCTGGTGTGTACCATCTCCTTTGGCTTGTGGTTACATCACTCCAATTTCTGCCTTCAACTTCCCATCTCTTTTTCCTTTGTGTCTCTCTTATTTTTTTTTAAAGATTTTATTTATTTATTTGACAAAGAGAGAGAGAGAGATCACAAGTAGGCAGAGAGGCAGGCAGAGAGAGGGAGAAGCAGACTCCCTGCTGAGCAGAGAGCCCGACGTGGGGCTTGATCCTAGGACCCTGAGACCATGACCTGAGCTGAAGGCAGAGGCTTAACCCATTGAGCCACCCAGGCACCCCCCTTTGTGTCTCTCTTATAAAGACACTTGTCATTGGATTAGGTCTCAACCAGATAATCCAGGATGGTCTTATCCCTAATCTTTCATTTATTTATATCTGAAGAGTCCTTTTTTTCCAAGTAAAGGAATGGTTCTCCACTCTAAACTCATTATATATAGATACTTTTTTAGAAAAGTTGTAGATTCATAGCAAAATTGAGGAGAATGTACAGAGATTATCCATATACCCTCTCCCTCCACATATGCACAGCCTCCCTGTCTATCAACATCCCCCACCAGAGTGGGGCATTTGTTACAACTGATGAACCTACATTGACACATCATCACCGAAAGTCCATAGCTTACATTAAGGTAATTAATGTAAATTATTTGGTGCTGTACATTCTATGAATTTTGACAAATGTATAATAATGTGTATCCACATAGAATAGTGTCACTGCTCTAAAAATCTTCTGTGCTCTGCTTATTCATCCTTCCTTTCTCCCTAGTCCCTGGCAACCACAGGTCTTTTCACTGTCTCCATAATTTGCCTTTTCAAGAATGTCATAAGGTTGGAATCAGACAGTACATAACCTTTACAGATTGGCTTCTTTCACTTAGTAATCTGTATTTACGATTCTTCCATTGTCATTTCATAGCTTGATATCTCATTTCTTTTTAGTCCAAAATAATATTTCATTGTTTGGACATACCACACTTTATCCATTGACCTACAGAAGGACATCTTGGTTGCCTTTAAGTTATGATAATTATCAATAAACATCCATGTGTAGGTTTTTGTGTGAACATCAATTTTCAGATCACTGGAATAAATAACAAAGAACATGATTGCTGAATTATATGGTAAGAGTATGTTTACTTTTGTAAGAAACTGCCAAACTGCCTTCCAAAGTGTTTGTACCATTTTGCATTCCTGCCAGCAATGAATGAGAGCTTCTGTTGTTCTACAACCTCACCAGTGTTTGGTGTTGTCAGTGTTCTGGATTTTGGCCATTCTAAAAGTTGTGTAGTAGTGTCTTGTTATTGTTTTAATTTGCATTTCCCAAACAAAAAATTATGTAGAGTATCTTTCATGTCCTTATTTGCCATTCATGTATCTTTGCTGAAGGGACCATGGTTTGCCCTTTGACCTCACTTCCCTGATGAATCTAAGAGGAATTTCTTCAGCTTTTTACTTAATTAGGCTAGAATGGGAACTTCCTAGCCTCTTACATGATGATTGGAAAAGAGAAGTTTGTGGTTTTTATGTTTAAATTTTTATTCTTTTCAGAGTTTTCTGCTTATTTTTATTTAAACTATAACCAAAGTAAGGGTTACACTGGCATAGGGAATGTCCATCCTATGAGGAAATCCTATGAGGAAATACAATTCCAGAACTATTTTTAATTGACAACACTACACTAATTGGTTGGGCATGGGACACATGCTTATCTGTGAACCAGAGTATAGTACTCTCTGGCCAGCTTGGGCCATGTGCCCAGTGCTATTGTGGTACATACAGAGGAAATAAGGCTACAGGCCATTGGGTGGGGAAAACAAAAGTCTGGGCAGGCTAAATGTCACTACAGTTATAATAAATAAATTAATGAAGCATCCTTTACCAGGACAAATATCAAACAGATATTTAAAAATAATAAAAGTGATTCTTTTCATAAACAAAATGAATATAGCAGCAGAATAATGTGTGAAAAATAAAAGTTAAAAAAAGAAATACTGACATGTAAGAAGAATGTGTGATTTTGTTGTATGACTCTAGATACTTTAATTAGCTGCTTTCCTTTTCACAGAAGCTGTTTCATTTCTTTCAGTCCTAAGGAAACCTAAGAATAGAAATGGAATATAAAAGAACAAAAATGAAATGAACACATTATGATTATAATACTGAAGTGCTTACGGTAAGCACATATCCTCATGCATTCCTCTATTTCCCTTTGAAGTTTTCTGCACACCCTTCTTTCCTTCTGTTATCAGTGTTGTTGACATCCTCATTCAATTTCCATCAGCTGTTCTGTGCATGTGTAATAATTTCATGTCTTGGCAGTAAAGCTTGATCTTTTAAAGTCAAGGAATAATTATTATTTCAAGTAGCTCTCCTTTTTCAGTGAGAATCCTTTGGGGGTCAGTCTAGCTTCTAGCCTTTATGTGAATGAGAACTTTGTGCTTATTGGCGCTGAAATTCTGTAAGATACAGAGAGGTTTCAGATTCCATTTCTTCCTCCTTTTCTCACTTCTTCCACCCTTCTATGTAGAGCTCTTCCTTTAACGCATTAACTTGAGTACATGGAAATAGAATACCATGTCTGACATTCAAATTGGTTCTAATGTGATCTATTTTTTTATCCTACCTAAGCTGAAAATTTGACTTCTAGAAAGTAAACTATGCCTTATAGGTAACACTGACCAATTTCTTAAAGCTTATTTATTTTTTAAGATATTTATATTTTAGGGGGCGTCTGGGTGGCTCAGTGGGTTAAGCCTCTGCCTTCGGCGCAGGTAACGATCTCAGGGTCTTAGGATATAGCCCCGCATCTGGCTCTCTGCTCAGCAGGGAGCCTGCTTCCTCCTCTCTCTCTGCCTGCCTCTCTGCCTACTTGTGATCTCTCTGTCAAATAAATAAATAAAATCTTTTCTAAAAAGAATATATTTTAAAAAATAGTATTCTTAAATATTATTCTGCACTGTCAAGATATTGATTGAGTTTTTGGAAATTCTGGGGATTTTTTTTCTTATGAATCCTATAGTTTTTATCAATAATAGGAAAGCTTATCTAAGACTGTTTCAAGATCCTTTATATATATATATATATATATATATATGTATGTAATTGTAAATGCAGCTATTTGAAAAAACAGATTAGCACTACAGTTTATAATTATTTATTCATAAAGGTTTCTAATTTCAGGGAAAAAAGTATTTTTAACTCACAAATATTAGTAATACTCTTGGCAAACAAATATTATATGATTATACACTTTGAATCCTTTAAATGGATTGTGATGTAGGTATTAGAAAGTTCTTGGTAAATCCTGACTCTCAGCTCAACTGAGAGACCTCTTCTAATAGGCTGTGAATACTCTGGAATCTCTCCTATATATGTAAGGTTTTCTAAAATTATGAGACTTATGAGACTGTCATTAGTTAGTGGAGGGAATGATAGGGAGAGAGAAGGAAAAGTTTTTCTGCCTATTGGTAGGATATGTCAAAATCAATCACCAAATGGGATTAAAAAAAAAAAAAAAAAACAGAAATTACACAGGCTTCCTCCAAACTCAGCAATGTGATTCTGATATAAAGGTCCTATATCATAAGAATCACTATCTCAATGAGCCACTTTATTGCTAGAAATATATATTTCAGTCCCCAAGTTTTTGAGGTGATCAAAAATTTGACAACCACTAAGCAAATCAGGAACATATATTAAATCAAACTAGCTGCTTGATGGTTAGTAAATAAAGCATTCAGATAACTATCTTTTCTATATTCACTACATATTTTCTTGTGTTATAGTCTTTACTCAAACTTGCTATTAATTTTAAATTATGCACATTAATATTTTCAGAATAAATATCTAGGAATGAATTATCTTTTTCTTAGAATTTTAAACATTTTCAATTATCTTCTTAACAGAGTATGCCAAACTGATTATAGGATGATTTGGGTGCTTAAAACTAGTCTCCACCTTAAATTATAAATTTTGGGAATCTCAGGATTGGGTTTGTTTTATGTTCCAACTTCAGCACTGTGTTTAGTACATTGTAGACAATGAAATTTTTAAATGCAAGAAGATATTTATAGGTAAAAGAGACAACTTCACAATTTATTGTGAACTTTATTCACATTACACAATAATAACTTATTATATAGAAATTCTAGGATCTTTACAAGTCAGACAACTTAACCTAATTATAGTTTTTAAACAGAGCCCAGGATGCCTGGGCGCTCACTCGTTAAAACAGAACCCGCTAGGAGATATTAATTTGAAATAGTATGAAGATAATAACCAAAAATCATATAACACTAATAATAAACAAAACGCATATAAAATGTCCTTAAAATATATATTAAGGGGTGCCTGGGTGGCTCAGTGGGTTAAAGCCTCTGCCTTCAGGTCAGGTCATGGTCCCGGGGTCCTGTGATCAAGCCCCGCATCGGGCTCTCTGCTCAGCAGGGGAGCCTGCTTCCTTTCCTTCCTCTCTCTCTGCCTGCCTCTCTGCCTACTTGTGATCTCTGTCTGTCAAATAAATAAATAAAATCTTTAAAAAAATAAAATATATATTAAGCTAATAGTCTGTTATGATGAAAAGCCGATACTCCAGCAATGCCTACTAGTAAATTGCAGATACATATTAGTTTCCTCAAACTTAAGTTGTTTTTTTAATAGGAAAGTAAACATTAAAGCCATAATACTTACCTGGTAGAAGTAATTTGTTAATGCTTGAAAATAGGCAAAGATCATTCTTACTTAAAATATTAGATAATATGAAACTATTTTATTAAACATTACCATTATTTGTTATCACAAACTGTTTTTTAAGGAGGATGACTGGGAGCTTGCTGCTAAGTCAAGAAAGAACTGTTTCTGTCATCAGAATGGCAGTAAACAAGCAATACAAAATTACAGTTGTGTAAACAAGCTAAAGATTAACGGTTCACACACTGTTTTCCTTTCGTTGGCCCCTTTGGTAGGTCAAATGACCGTGTAGACCACCTACTCACAATCTCACCACACACGGACGCTAGCTCTAAGTTTTCTCACTCCCTCTTCCCTCAACTTGATTTTTATCACTTAATGTTACAGGCAAATGAAAAATAGAGGAGTCAATGAATGGAAAGAAGGGGAAAAAAAAAGTCTAGCAGTCTCTCAGGTATTCTTTTGCAAGGTGCTAATCATGTACCTAACTTGTGTAATGCTTCAAATTTAGTTCTAAAACCAGCAATAGCCGACTACAGAAATATTAACATTAATTATACTGCTTTACTAAATGCCATTTAATTTTTCTTTGTGAATCAATAAAATTTATTCACAGCAGTAAAATAATATAATAGTAATTGATGTCTATGGATTGATATCTATATCTATGATATGTATTATTTGAGATTTCTCAGAAACTTAGAACTTTAAACAAGAGCACCATTAAATATAATCCTATGCTTTCAATTCCACCCTTTTCTTCCTCTTTAGTGATGTTTTCTGAAAAAAACTAACTGAATCTTTGGCTGAAAAATGATTTTTTTTTTTAAATTAGGCCCTGTATTTCCTAGATTCATTCTCTTCCTTTAAAATCTATCCTCTTTCCTTTTTTAACAGAGAGAGTTACTTACCTTTAGCCTTAATTTGGACTTCTTACATTGAAGTTTAAACACAAAATGGAACACTTTTACTTAAAGAACATGTGTTTGAAAGTTTAAAAAAATGCATTAGCACACTGCACTGATTTAATAATTGGAAAAATATTATAGTTTATTGTTTTATGAACTTGTCATCAAGCTTGGTATACTGCTACAGCATTTTGCTTAGAACCCACAGATCTATTCCTTATGGGAGGTATTTTAAAATGCCTTCTCTCTTTTATAGCTATTAGGTAATTTTACTAAGCAAGAATTTTTATTCATGTTTCCAAAGTGCATTTTTTCCCATAAAGGTAGAGAATCAGCAGCAATTTAGTTTATTTTGCAAAGCTCTGTGAGTACTCTAAAAGCATCCCTTCAAAGGCAGATAGAAACTAAAGGTGATAATGAGTGCATCCACATGGAAAGAAAAGATCTCAAAAGAAAAAAGAATTATAAAACAAAAATAGCTCTAGACTAAAAGATATTTCCTGTTTCTAATTTAGATGTATTATAACTTTACAGATTATTTTCCCCAAAACATCTTTTATCTGGTATCTTTCCAACTTTTATTTTGGAAAAAAAAAATTCTGATTCTGTCCTTTACAAAAATCAAATAGTAGTACTTGTTTTCTTTTTAGTAGATTTACAAATATTAGAAAATTTTTATTTTCTACCACACAGAAACTGTGTCTTTTTAAAGAATCCTGATGTTTTTTACAAAATGACAAAGGACAAATAAGAACAAAACAATGAGCTAATAGAGTAACAGTCCAAAACACCAGTTTGGGGTGTCACAGGAGTATATTCTCTTTGTAGAGGAATCTGACAAGCGTTCCCTCAGAGGCATAAAGAGGCAGAAAAATGGATGTTATACAAAGAAAAATGAAGTCAATTGGAAGCAGAGTAGAGAAAGTGAAGCAAGCCAAGTTAGGCCATTAAGTCAAGAAAGAAAGAATAGTAAGATGAATCAATGTAATATTGAATACCAAAAGAAGAACATTTATTTAATAATAATACAATGTTTGAAATTAATTTTTCATAGAATTCAATATTTCAGTATTTATGAAAGGGGAAACATCCACAATTATATAAGGTAATGGATCATTCAAAATCTTTTAAAATTATCAATTTTATTCCATTATTAAAAAAATGCTCAGAAACTAGTTTAGTGAGCAGAGAGGACAGAGTTGTACTTTGGGTCTCCTTATTTACACATCTTTACTAGTATGTAGATTATTATTTCTATGAATATTTATTTCAATAGATGTATACATGTTAATCCTCCATGTTAGCTACCAAAGTTAATATAGAGACATATGAATGTAGGCCACCACATTAAAAATCAGGCATTGCATCCAAAAGATAAAAAAAGAAAAAGTAATAATTTGGGGTGCAGAAGTTATCTATCATAATTTTAAATTAAATTTAGTTATCTATATAAGCTATACTATTACATAACTCTATCCACTTATCTATAATTAATATAACTCATGTCACTAAAGGAAAATTAGAGCACATCAGAAACATTTAAAAATTTTTAAAAAATCGCTACCCAAAGAAAACAACTCATACACATATGACCTATTTTTTCTAGTTTCTGTTTATGCAGTTTATCATTATTCTTGTTTTTGGCTTTGTTATTTTATCATTGTTTTATGTACTTGTAATCATGTAATTAGTTTTTTTTTTCACTTAAACATTTATCATAAACACTTTTCATATTAGTATGAATGAACATAGAAGCATTTTCAGTAATAATATAATCATGTGAATATAGCATATCATACTTATTCTCCTATTAATAAATACACTTTGGCTTCTTAATATTTATGTAAAATTTTAGTTTGGGATAAGACTCTGTGATCAACTTAAAAATAGAAGGATAGAACTAAATATTTTCTAACTTACATATTATGAGGATAATTCTAGGTGCTATTTTGAGGAGAAACAGTAAGAATGGAACCTGTTAGGTTGCTAACTGCAAAAATTCAAGTGAGAAATAATGGTGGCTTGGACTAGGTTCACCACAGTAAAAACTGAGAAGGGATTATTCATGAGATAAATATTGCTGGTAAAGCCAATCATTTTTGTAGATGTATTAGACAGTGTAAGAGAAAGAAAGAAGTTAAAAATGATTCCAGAGTTTGAGCAAATGGAGAGAAGAAGAGGCTATCCACTGAGATGCACACCACTGTGAAAAGCTGAATTTTCCAGGGATGAAGGGGTTGGAGTAGGTATGTTTGGCAAGGTCAGAAGCTCAGTTCAAAAAATATCAATTCAACATCCAAGAGAAGATTTAAAGTAAGGCTTGAATATGTGAATCTGAAATTCAGGAAACGTGTATGGACTTGAAATATAAATGTGAGACCCAAGGGCATATAAATGGCTTTTAAAATTCTGAGATCATCCAAGAAGAAACAATAGGGCAGAGTTCTAAAGACTGTGCTTGGGCACCTGGGTGGCTCAGTGGGTTAAGCCGCTGCCTTCGGCTCAGGTCATTGTCTCAGGGTCCTGGGATCGAGTCCCGCATCGGGCTCTCTGCTCAGCAGGGAGCCCGCTTCCTTCTCTCTCTCTCTGCCTGCCTCTCTGTCTACTGTGATCTCTCTCTGTCAAATAAATAAATAAAATCTTAAAAAAAAAAAAAAAAAAAAGACTGTGCTTGGGGCCTCCAGCATTATGTAGCTGGACAGGACGGGAGGACCAGGCAGAGGCCTCAGTGAATGGAGAAAATCCAAGAGTATGACATCTGGCCATTAATAAACAAATACCCAGGGCACCTGGATGGCTAAGTTGGTTAAGCGGCCAACACTTGATTTCCACTCAGGTCATGATCTCAGGGTTGAGAGATGAAGCCAGCCTGTTCTTCTCTCCTTCTCCCTCCCCTCTATCCACCTCCAACCATCTGTGCCCGTGCGCACATGCATACTCTCTCGTTCTCTCTCCCAAATAAATGTCTTTAAAAATATATATACAAACAAAGTATATTAAAAATAAATAGTGATCAATTTAATCAAATGCTAGATATAAATCAAAGCAAGGTAAAAGCTGAGAACCAACCATTGAACCCAGCAACATGGAGACATTTAAAATTTGTTATTTTTCCATTATAAAATTAATACATGCTTGAGAATGGCACATAGAAGACAATAGAAACATTTTTAAAGGGACAAAAAATACAGCTTTGGGCAACTCTGCTAAAAAAAAACAAAAACAAAAACAAAAACCCACAACTGCTGCTGATCTTACTAGAGAATAGACAAGAAGCCTGTAGACAACTCTTTGGGTGAATAGCGCTGAAGGGGAACAGAAAGGAGGCAGAAGATTGGGCAAATTGTTGCAAAGAGTTGTTTTCAGTTTGTTTCTCTTAGGATTGTGGAAACAACAGCATGTTGCTATGCAGATGAGAATGATTCCAGGGAAAGTTGATGATTTAGGAGAGAAAGTGGAGCGGTGAGGGAGGGATAGATAGAGTGGCCTAGGTGAAAACAGGAGACATCTGCTTCAAGCAAGAGCATGGAGAATTCACCTTCTTTGGTGGGCAAAAAAATAAAGAATAGCTGACGGGAAGGTAGATGTGGTGTTGGGAGCTTGGAGAAGCTCCTGTCTGGTTGCTTTTATGATCTCACTGAAATATTCATCAAAGTCATTGGCCAAAAGTGAGGTTAGGGAGAGTTGTTTGGAGTCTGAGTGTTGTGACCACAATTTGAAGTTAGTACAGTCCGCCTAGTTGAGAGATTTTATCTAGCTATTTTCTGCTACCCATATTATTTATATTTTCACATATTAATGTTGCCATATGTCTTTTCAGAATTGTTTTCAAAAAAAAAAGTGAAGCATTAAAATGGATCTCCTTCATCTACTCTCTCATGCACTTGATTCTTTGAACCAATTTTGTAATGCTTATAGCTCAGTTATCCACTTTTTTGAGGTTAACAATAAGAACAGCATTTAGTTCAAAACAGAATTTTGTAAAGCAAGGTAAGAGTTGGGAAGATTGCTAGAAAATATCCAGGAAAGGAATGCTACATGTGCCAAGTGTCTATCAATTAATTTACTCCTTAATTCAGTGTTTCTATGTGTGTGTGTATGAGAGGGTTATAAGTCTTAAGTGTATGACACTCACATGTAATAGAATACTTTCATTGGTACAAAAATTTATTCTATTTATCTATATTATTTTACAAGGCAGAATCATTCCAGAACTCAATGAATTCCTACCTAGGCTGGAAGCATACTGACCTCTGGAGTAGAGGTGAGGCATAATATTTTTCTAGTGGAAAATAAGACCAAGGTAGTCTTCGTTTTACTCTTGTAAGGCTCCTTCTAAGTGTATGATATTAAATAGAAACTAAGTTCATGCGGCATGGGGACAAGTAATCATTTGTTACTCATTTATTGATTTGCTCTTAACTTACCCAAAAATTAAATTTAGAAGTTATAATTTTCCTCCTTTAATTTAAAATACTGAGGTAGTTTGAGCAAAATATGGTCACAACTTACATTTTGTGCCAAGTGTTAATATTTATTTTATCCAAGGGAGTTCTCTTAGCCAATATTTAAAGAACACATATGGTTCTTTTCCGTGGAAAATACTTAATATATGTCTTTAGAAATTTGAAAATAATAACAATAAAAGTAATCTATCAATCGTGTATTTCCATGTGCTCAGACACACAAAAAAACCCAAAACACAAAGAGTTTTATTTTCTTAGATTTTGTCCAGCAATTGTAAAATTCCACTTTTCATTTAATTTGGGAATTATTTATTTTACCATTTTGATTACATTTTTATCATTAATTTTCTTAGTTGTTTTGATTATCTTACCTCATTTCTTCATTCAAAAAAAGTAATGATAATATTATTTTAAGTTGCCAAGATAAGCTAAGCCATACCACTACTTTTTAATACTTTATTAAATATATAAAATGCATTCACTCATTATAAATAATGAGGTTGCAGATAGTGTACATATAAAACCAGTATTTTAAGTTATCAAAGTTAAACTTTAATAAAAGGCAAATTAGAATTACAAGGTTTTCTAAAATTTTTGCCATTTCTTTATTTAACTTTTCATTTTTAAACATGACTTTTTTTTTTTAATCTCATGACATTCTTTTTATCTCCATATGTGGAGAACTGTGAGGACCATGTTGAATGGTATCATCATTTTTTATTTCAGTTTCACTTCATCACATTTCATAGATAACAATGGAAAGAAAGAGAAATCAACTCAGAAGGACAAGACACGAAACGATTAAGTATATTAGTTTAGATTAAATATAATGGAAGCATCTTCAAAGAAGAAATATATCATATGCATAAGAAAATATGAAATAGTTATGACCTCTCTAAAGTCCTCTGGATAAGAGTTTCCCCACACATTTTAGAAACTTACCTCTTTTATTTGAATGGTACCAGAAATTCCATGAATTTTTTTAGGATCTAAAACATGTTCCTTTGTAATAAATGAGTATTTCTATCTATTAAATCAGTGCATTACTTCAGGAACTTAAATGTAAGAGGATTCAAGTGTTTAAGGAAAACACATGTAAATAGATTTTAAATATATGCACTTTGGGAAAAAGTTTATAGCAAGTAATAATAGTAGAAAGTAGTTTAGGAATAAATGTGATACTCAATCACATATAACAGATTGTAAAATTCTCTCAGCAAGACTCTATGCCTCATTCTGCATTCTGCTTACCATATCCTGGATGCTTTTTTTGATCACTTCTTTCCACGTAAGATCATACTGGGACAAATGCTGGAATCCATAGAGACAGCCTAAAATGGATTAAGAAAAGAAAGAGGGGAGAAGAAAGAAAGAAGGAAGGAAGGGAAGAAAGAAGGAAGGAAAGGGAGAGAGAAAGAAAGAAAGAAAAAGAAAGAAGGAAGCTCATACATTATTTACATTAATAAATGTAGGTTGGTGAATAGTCAAATTACCACTTAAAATATTACATTTTATTTCTATAAATTAATTTAAAACACTATACTATAATACTATTCATTTTCATCAGCAATATAAGAACCATCATTTTGTTCTTCACTGTTAAAAAATCTATAAGGAAAGATTATTTTCAAAGAGTATTTGAATATGTGTTCCTCCTAATTTGGTGAAAAATAATACATTAACTGATAGAAATAAATAGAAACAAAATGTAATGAACAAGATCACATAACCTACTTTGAACATTGAATTCTTAGATATTTTGATCTGATATCATAAGTATAAATTTAAATAGAAAAAATATCAATAGTTTATGTAAAAGAAATCATATTTGAAAAAAAAAGTTAAAAGGTTGTTATCCTGTGCATTTTCATGACATGATCCTCTCCTTAGTCAGCCTAGACACATCTGCTTCAAAGAATTAAAATGTTAGAGTGGAGTGTAAAGGAAAATAAAACACCAATATTCAAATTATATTGCAGCTATGAACTTTCAAGAAAATATCAGACTTAAAAGTCTAGCATTGCTGATGAAGAAATTAGTTTTTAATTTTTTACCTCCCATTTTAACCAATCAAGATCCAAAGGCTTTGAACCAGACAGGCTGTTAGGAAGAAATAACCAGACACTCTGAATCTGCTTGTTACGGGGAAAGTACCAGGCAAAGAAGCTGTCAGATAGATGCCCTAATATCTCTCTCTAGATTTGACCTTCTGGAGTGAATGTGTCGTTTGATTAGAAAACTGAGGACAAGGAACTCCCATTCAGTTTTCCATTTGGGACACGTGGAAAAGATTGCTATGAGAAGGACCTTGTGACAGCTTGAAGAGTATCATTACAGTTATGGGAGGCCATAGGGAAATAGATTCTGGAATTAGCTTCCAAGCTTATCTTAGTTCCCATGTGGCAAGAACCTTCTGTGGTGGAGTAGAGTGCCTGAACCAAGGATCCATATGGAAGAATGGTAAAGTCTGCAACACATTTAGGGCTGAGTAAGTAGGGAGTCATTGGTTAAGTAGAGAAAAATTACATTTTGTATTCATCAGCCCCAGATGTCAGAAGCAAATTCCAATAGAAGATCCAGAGAATGGACCAAGCCAACCAAATACTGCGGCAGAACACAGAACACCCACTCTGCAGGGGACTGAAACCCAGTAAGTATCTGATGGATGAATCCAAAGACTCTCTTTTTTTTTTTTTTTCTTTGTATGGATATAAATGTCCCCAGTTGACCCTATCTCTGAACTCTACTTACTTAACACCATCCTTGAGAATATCAAGTGCATGGGGAAAGTGGAAATAATAGTCAAGGTCTCATTTTCCAAGGACTGAGTATTTTCTTAGAGGACTATTAAAATTATTGGGTTGGATTAAGTTTTAAATCAAATTGGACCAAATGTAGCTTTTTATTTCCAACTAATCATAAAAGAAGTCAAATATAGACCAAATATAGACCAAATAAAACAAAGAAACATTATTGCTATCTTCTGATTATAACATTTGTCTTCTGATTATAATGTTAGCATCAGTGGCATCTCTGTGACACAAACACCAAATGAGCATTAAAAAACCTGTCGATATTGCAGAGGTTAAAGATTACTAAAACACTCTACGGGAATCAGAAAGGAGAACTAGAGAGTAACAATCATCAAGTTTCTTGGTTAAATGAAACACTGTTTTAAGTATTTTACCTACTTTTTTTTTTCTTTACCCATTTACCATTCTACAACTGAGGCTGAAAAAGTTTATGTGATGTACTTGGTCTCAGACTTCAAAATTTTGACCTTAATATTCCTTTTTTTTTTCTTATTAAGATTTTATTTATTCATTTGAGAGAGAGAGACAGATGGTGGCAAAGATACTGAGAAAGAGCACAAGCGGGGAAGGGAGGGAGGATTAGGCTCCTTGGAGCCTGACATGGGCTCGAACCCAGGATGCTGGGATTGTGACATGAGCTGAAGGCAGATGCTTAAACAATTGATCCAGGTGCCCTGACCTTAATATTCTTTTTCTGAACTGTTCTATTGGGGTGCCTGGGTGGCTCAGTGGGTTGATCCTCTGCCATAGGCTCAGGTCATGATCTCAGAATCCTGGGATGGAGGCCCACATCAGGCTCTCTGCTCAACAGGGTGTCTGCTTCCCCAGGCCCCTCTGCCTTTCTCTCTACCTACTTGTGATCTCTCTCCCTGTCAAAAAAAAAAAAAAAAAAAAAAAAAAAAATTCTTAAACTGTTCTGTTAAGAGAGTAAATGGTACCGATCACTAACTTTATTTATAGTCATATTTTAATTGCTATATTATATTGTTATTTAAATAGCCGTACTTGTATTGTTCAAGGTGTAGGGTTTAGTTATTTATAAAAACTTTTTCTGTAATAAAGTATAGTTGGAATCAAGTATCTCTGCTTATTATTTGGTTCAAAGTAAATAGATGAGTATGGGCAAGAGATGTTGAGATTGTAATTTGTTAGAGAAAAAGAGCTGTATTTTTTTTTAATTTTTTAAATTTTTTAATTTTTTTAAATTAATGTACAATGTATTATTAGCCCCAGGGGTACAGGTCTGTGAATCACCAGGTTTACACACTTCATAGCACATACCTTCCCCTACTTCCATAACTCCACCACCCTCTCCCTAGCCGCCTCCCCCTGGCAACCCTCAGTTTGTTTTGTGAGATTAAGAGTCTCTTATGGTTTGTCTTCCTCCCGATCCCATTTTGTTTCATTTATTCTTTTTCTACCCCCCAAACCTCCCACATTGCCTCTCAACTTCCTCATATCAGGGAGATCATATGATAATCGTCTTTCTCTGATTGACTTATTTTGCCTAGCATAATACCCTCTAGTTCCATCCATGTCATCACAAATGGCAAGATTTCATTTCTTTTGGTGGCTGTATAGTATTCCATTGTTTATTCCACATCTTCTTTATCCATTCATCTGTTGATGGACATCTAGGTTCTTTCCATAGTTTGGCTATTGTAGACATTGCTGCTATAAACATTCAGGTGCACGTGCTCCTTCAGATCACTCCCTTTGTATCTTTAGGGTAAATACCCAGTAGTGCAATTGCTGGGTCATAGGGTAGCTCTATTTTCAACTTTTTGAGGAACCTCCATGCTGTTTTCCAGAGTGGTTGCACCAGCTTGCATTCCCACCAACAATGTAAGAGGGTTCCCCTTTCTCTGCATCCTCGCCAGCATCTGTCGTTTCCTGACTTGTTAATTTTAGCCATTCTGACTGGTGTAAGGTGGTATCTCATTGTGGTTTTGATTTGGATTTACCTGATGCCCAGTGATGTGGAACACTTTTTCACGTGTCTGTTGGCCATCTGGATGTCTTCTTTGCAGAAATGTCTGTTCATGTCAAGAGCTGTAATTTTTTTAAACCTAGAAAACTATAAAAATAACTTTTATAACATTATATAAAAACAAAAAACACATTTATCTCACCCCCAAATTATGAGATAACTACATTGGAGGTTAGAGGGATGAACTGAATTTATTTGAAGAGCTTCAGTTCCCTACAGTATTAGGGAAATAATACAATAAGCACACCGAACTTGCAATAGTATAATTTCATTTTTTTAAGATTTTATTTATTATTTATTTGTCAGCAAGAGACAAAAAGCACAAGCAGGAAGAAATGCAGGCAGAGGGAAAAGCAGGCTCCTCATCAAGCAAGGACCTTGATGAGAGACTTGATCCCAGGACCCTGAGATCATGACCTGAACCAAAGGCAGACATCTAACTGACTGAGCCACCCAGGCATCCCATTCAATAGTATAATTTTAACACGCTAGCTGCATGATGAAAATGGAAATAATTTCTATTAATAGATTCTACATTAGTGGGTACATAGGTGCCTCAGTCACTTGAGCCTTTGACTCTTAATTTTGGCTCAGGTCATGATCTCAAGTCTGTGGGATCTGGTGTGGTGGGGCGGGCTCTGCTCTCAGCAGGGAGTCTGCTTGTCTCTCTCCCTCTGCTCCTCTGCTCCTCTCTCTTGCTCTCTCTCTCTCTCTCTCTCTCCTTCAAATAAATAAATAAAATATGAAAAATATGATTCTACTTAATAGAGCTAATAATTTCTATTAATAAATTCTATTAAGATGGATAAAATATCTGTTATGATTGATCTTAAGAGAATATTTAAGACCTCACAAAAGCTATCGATATACTTTCATTCAGTGAGTTCTGTTTTATCACTAGGTTTCCTTAAGTGGCCATGCGAGCACATCCCAAAGTTATCCATTACACATGCACACCCAGAGTTTCAAAATAGTAGACAACCAACAAAAGTGTTTTGTTATAATCATAATTACAGGTATAGCTAGAATATATAGGTTTAGGAACAAACACACATTATTCGTTAAACGTTTAACTAAGTTTATGGAGACAGAAGTACCCAGGCAAATTTTAAACTGGTTACAGAGCATTCAGAGTAAAATGGGCATAGGTCTATGTTTTTTTGGGAAAAGTAAATCATTTTCTTTAAAGGAGTTTCTCCTGTAGATTTCCTATTAATTTTTATTGTATTCAGTGCATATATTAAGCTACTGTTATTGATCTTTCAAATCTTAAAGGTAAGGTACAAACTGAATTATAGAGTATGTAAAATTTGTATTATAAAAAGTCAATGGAAGGGGCGCCTGGGTGGCTCAGTGGGTTAAAGCCTCTGCCTTCGGCTCGGGTCATGATCTCGGGGTCCTGGGATCGAGCCCCACGTTGGGGTCTCTGCTCCACAGGGAGCTTGCTTCCTCCTCTCTCTCTGCCTCTCTACCTACTTGTGATCTCTGTCTGTCAAATAAAAAAAAAAAAAAAAAAGTCAATGGAAGACAATGTTGAGATTCCTCAAAGTTAGGACTTTTGGAAGTAAGTCATCTGAAAACAAAACTGAAATATATAATAAAAACTATTATTTTTTAGAAGAGTGAGTGTTCAGTAACATAACTGGAATAAACAAGATAATATTAGAAAACAAAACTAATAGCTATAAAAGAAAAGTAACCTGCAGTTAGTTCAAAAAGATTATTTTCCAACATCAGGTATATTTATTTTTTAATTCTTTCGTAAAAGTTAAGAGACCTGATTCCAAGTGAAAGAAAATAAGTAAGAAAATATTGTTCCTACTCTAATTTGAACTCTAAGGTAAGTAAAAAGTCAAGTGTAAAAATTTTTGGATTGAGACTTTGGAAACTGAATTCAAGTTCTGATGTAGTCACTGGTTAGCCCTTGAGTAAACAACTTAACCTTTCTGTGTCAAGGTCAGAAAACAAAGATGTTAAATTACGTTATCACCAAAGTAGCTCCCAACATTAAACATCGATGACTCTGGGACTTCCAAAAGTCTGGAAAAAGTATAAAAATTGAGCTAAATTATTTACTGGTGAAAGCAACAATGTAAGATAAAGGATTTTACTGGAGAAGATTTCTAAATCTTCTGTAGTTTGCTTAATGATGAATCAGCAAAATTTAATTTAATCCTCTCAGACAAACATGGGAAACAAAATGCCAAATAATTTCCCCATCTCATTTACTGAAATTTCATCCAGATGTACAGTTTCATCCAGACATACAGTAGAGACAGTTCAACCCTGGCTGTGCAGAGAGCAGTTGGTGATGAGAACTGGGCACGAACTATAGCCCAGCCCTTGGCGTAACAGCCGGGCATACTGCGTGAATGTTGAGTCTTACTCTTTGCTGTAGTCATGCTCACATGCAATACTTTAATGGAAAGGAAACTGAAACTGTCTCTTTCTTTCACACACACATACACATGCACACAACTTTGCTTTCCACGATTCAGATGCCTCTGAAATATTTAGAGCCATTTCAGCAAAAAATTAGGAATCATTCCATTTACCATCATCAGAAATTAGATAAATGTGACTCTTGCAAATGACCAAAAAGTAGAATTAAAGACATGTGTGTTCATTATTGTTACATCAGGCAAGACATAATAGTTAGGCTATCTGAGAAATTGTTCAGTCATTTATTGAGAATTTACTGTAGCCAACACCTGTGGGAGGCTATGGGGAAGAGCAAAGGTGGAGATGGCCTCTGCTGTCAGAGAGTTTCCAAGTGAAAAAGACACACGCATTAACAAGAAGAAAATAACTTAGTAAAAGAGTGGTTAAGATGAAAGAGAAATCAGAAAAGCTGAACCGAATTAAGGTAAGCCCCAAAAAAAGGAATTTAGAGTTTCACAAATTCAGACTTCAGGTGTGATTGGTTCAAGGCTCAAGCAAAGGGACCTGGCCTTGGTTTTCTCACTCTGTTTCTTTCTGTTTCTGGCTTCTCAGATGTTGGTTCTGATCTACCCCTCAGAACTATAAGGTAGTTGTCCATAAATCATAGTGGGTAAAAGTTTCTCGCTCTTACTGCTAAACAAATGTCTATGGATCGACTCTCTGTTGCTCAAATTTAAATATGCCCACACTGGAAGCAACAACTGTGGAGCTGATGCACTCAATACAAAAAAAAAAAAAAAAAAAGATTGAAAATGAGAGGGACATAGGCCAAAGGAAATTTCTGGAATTGCTGTACAGAGAAAATTGATGTTGAGACACACACACACACACACACACACACACAATTGAACGCCCCATTTAAGGGGCAGAGTAAAGAGGAGATAAGGCTCTTGATCTAAATCAGATTGTCTGGAATTAAATCTGGTTCAAACTAAGAAATACTTTAATTTTCATAAGCCTTCTTTTCTCATGAGTTGAATGATGATAAAAACAGTTAAACAGCCTAAAACTATTTGAGGATTTTGTGACAATTTCTGTTAAGAGTTAGCACAGGCATGGTAGTTAGTAAGTAGTTCATAAATATAAACTATAATTATTCATTTAGTTTTCTAACTGCTTCCTTTTTATGCAACATGAATTCTGCCCTTTATTGCTTTCAATGATAACTTAAGTTCAACTATTAAATTTTCATTCCATCATTTTTCCTTACCTCAAACACCCCCTATTGCCACATAATTTTGAGATCCTCTTATGTTATGCTAGCATCTCAACCTTAGCCTGCATTTTTTATGACTGCTCTATCATATTTCATAGAGGTTGTAGCTGTTCCAGCTAGGTTATGCAACAATAAAATGGGTTTCAACAATAGATGCTGTTTGCACTCACATTGTATGATCATGTGGCTTTGCTTGGATCTAAAAGCTCTTCACAGTGGGAAACTGCTCCCTTGCAGTCAAAGAAGAACACAATAGTGAAGCTAGGTAACATCCTTTCAACTTTCTTTTCAGAAGTAGCACCGATCACTGCTCATGTTTCTTTCACTAAAAGCATAATTAAGGCTGACATTAACAGAGCAGGAATATATAATCCTCCTTGCAGAATAGAGTTAATACTTTGATAATAAATTATGAAATCTGCTACAGGAGGCAAGCTTTTTTTTCCTTCTTTCTCTTTTTATGGACAAATATTCTCAACACCTGAGGATCATTTAGGGATATTTTTCAATCCAACTGTTACCCACAATACCGACTTTAGTTAAAGATTCAGTTCATGTTGGTTCACAAACTGGCCCCGTACACAGAGGTCAAGAAGAGACTGTGGACAGAGTCAGGCCACTCTGGACTGATAGTTGACAGTATTAATAAGTGAGAAAACTTACTTAGAGACTTATCCTGAATGGCCACAAGATGAGTAAATCTCCACATTGATCCACCAGAATCTTAAAAATTTATATAGGCGCCTAACTAGGTTTAGTCACATATACTCTCCAAATGGTCTCAACAGCACCCTCGTCTCTCCAGGCTACCTCCTTGGAACAGCTCCCACTATGGGAACCGTTAGCAGAATGTACATTCCAAGGGCAGAGGAGGGGTGAGGAGCCTTTGATTGCTGGGGTCCAGCTTGTAGGTCAACCACTGATGACATACTCTGATGAATTCCTCCAGCATTACACCTCTGTGGTTGATAATTACTATTCGAAAGTCCAATGGGATGCCTTATTTATTTATTTAATATAGAATCTTGTGGTTGATTCTGTTTAGAGGTATGCCCTTCCTCCTTAGGAATCATTCTGAATGAATGGATCATTGATATCTTGGAGCGGGGAGAATCCCCAAAGCCCTTCAGTGAGTCTGATGAGATCAAAACTCTTTTCATAATAATTCTATGACAAATTACCTATTTCACTGTGTTAACATTTGTGCTAATTGTATAAAAGCAAGGGTGGGTAAAACACCTTATATTTTGGTACCAATCAAGACAGTGGAATCGAAATATGCTATATTCTTCATTCTTTATTCTTCATTACTGCGCTAATTTATTTAAATCCAATTTCACTTTAATATACCCCTAATGAAGCAGTAATACTAATGAGTCTATTTTATTTATTTATTTATTTCATTTTATTGAAGTTTTACATCTGAACTTCACTCATCTATTTAAGTTAAGAAATGGAAAGTTCACATAAGCATTTCTGCACATTGAAGTAGGATGGCTTTCTTGAAGAAAAACACTTTGCTCAATTGAGTTGTGAGCTGAACTGGCTTTTTTTTTTTTTTTAAAGAAACACCATTTTTACTTGGAAAAAAAAGCAGAAAAAACAAGGTTATTGAGATTTGCATATTTGGCAGACATTTTCTCAAAAATGAATGACGTAGGCATGTAATGTTAAAGAAAGCAACTGACAACCACAGCAAATTTAAGCTTTTAAGTGAAAACTCATAGTTTTAGAAGATTCCCATCTGTTATCATAAGCTTGACAGTGTCTCAATATTTCAAGACTTGTCTTATGAGTTTGGTAGTGATATTAATAAACATGATACTGAAAGTAAAATATGTAAAATACTATTCAGATACTGAAGAGTAAAAAATATAAAGATCTAAGAGATCTCCTTAACTTTGTGAACCAATATTTTCCAAGTAATATGTGTCATACATGGGTAAAAGTTCCATTCAATGTGCAAGATAGACCAATGGGATTTAAATGTGACAGTACTGAAAGATAAAAAATGTATTTTCAGGTTTTACATTACAAATGATTTAAGAAATTACTTGTTGAGTTTTGTGTAATACCTAAGAATAATATCCACTGTTATCTGAAATGGCTATTAAAATGCTTTTACTGGGGCGCCTGGGTGGCTCAGTGGGTTAAAGCCTCTGCCTTCTGCTCAGGTCATGATCCCAGGGTCCTGGGATCGAGCCCCGCATCGGGCTCTCTGCTCAGCAGGGAGCCTGCTTCCCTTCCTCTCTCTCTGCCTGCCCCTCTGCCTACTGTGATCTCTGTCTGTCAAATAAATAAATAAAATCTTTAAAAAAAAAAAAATAAATAAAAATAAAATGCTTTTACTTTTTTCAATTATTTATCTGCTTTCCTTTTTTTCTTCCGTCTTATTCTCCTTCCTACCTTCTTCCTTCCTTTCTCTCTCTCCTTCCTGACTGCCCCCCTTTCCTTTCCTTCCTTTCTTTCTTTCTTTCTTTTTATACTGAGTAACTAAAGATGTTTTAAGTAATTATTGCTGATTAAAAAAATAAATTATGAGTAACTAGTTATATCATTTTGTGTCTATTACACATGCATTTCATATATAACTATAAATCTATCTTATATATGTTTTACTTTGCATTTTTAAATATTGTTGAAAATTAATGAAAGAGATTTTTATAATGGAAAATACACTACATATCTGAGTTCAACTGTGGACTTGACAAATAAGTTGGACACTCAAAGATTATTTGAAGCCTGTCAATATGTGTCAGAATACTAGTTGGATTTTAACCTGTGGAAGTTCAAAAACTAGAATTGTAGAAATCCAGTACAAGAAGGAGCCCAAGGAGTTATTTGGATCTCTTCTCTCATTTTATAACTGAAAAGTCTGACAGGGGATGTTTGGAATACTCATTTGTGATTACACAATTGGTATCAGAGTGAGGACTAGAAAGTAGTATTCTGACACCCATCCAAAACTAATTCATTTCCAGTCCAACATTCCTAGAAGTTATTCACTGGACCATGTGTCCCACTACATTCAAGCACCCCAAATACTTTGTATTTAGACTTCAATATCTTATCATAGCTCAGGATTGGTTGCACTCTCATCTTTAGGCAGGAGGGTTATCCAACTATTTGTATTGGAATGCAGTATTATTTTGTTATTTGTTATTTTGTAGTACTTTTATAAAAGTACTACAACTAGTAATTAAAATCATTGGTTCATAAAATTAGTTCATTTGAGGCAAAGGTGGGAGTTTCTTGTACTTTGCAATCTACAGCGTCAGAGTATTCCCTCCATTCAAAAAGTATTCAATGAAATCTTGTGAAATTGAATTGAACAAAAGTGAATTGAATTGAATTGAATTGAATTGAGAAGTGAGCTACCCGTACTGGAAATTGTGGTAACTCTGTGAGGCCATAAGGAGGCGATGCAATTCAGAACACTAATTTCTGGGAAACCATAAATGATGACTTTTTTCCAACCCTGAGTTCCATTTTAGTGTTGAAATTTAAACCCTTGTTGTACTTAGCATTCCAGAAGATGAGACTATATCATTATCATTTTCTTCTTTCACTAGGTGAGATAAAAAGATAATGTACTCTATATTTTGAATAAAAATATTCATTGCTGAGGGACTAGAATAGGTTTATTGTGGGAGGAGGGTAAAGGGTGCAGATAGTCTTGGAAAGACCTTGAGAATGTCGTTGCCATCCAAGATAACTTTCTTTTTACAATATTCTCCAGAGATGGGAAAAACCTCTCTTGGTCTGAATTCCCTATAAACAAAGAAACAAACAAAACCCCGCCTGTTGTTAATCTTAAAATGTTATATACAACGCAGATGGTGGTAATGAAAGATGTAGTTGAATGCTCCTCTATTATTGAAAAGTTTTAAACTGTGTAATTGCTGTACTATTTCATTTCATCCCCTTCTGTCATTTTAATAATATTTCTAAGACAAACAAAGGAATGTCTATAATAAATTATTGCAGGAGTATACTCAGTTTTCTCAAGCACAAATCTGATGAGAATGGAACTTTAATGATTCTGACTCTGTCTAGTCAGTCTTACATGGAACCATTAGATCAACAAAGCCAGCTGTTTTTAAGTTCCATTAGGAGCCAGTATTAAAATAAAAGTAAATATTAAGTCTGAACCTAATTCTATTTTACAAATATTGTAGTTGATTTTTAAAAATACTTTGCTTGATTTATCTTTTCAATTTTAACTTCTTCAACTTGATTGTAAAATATTTTTTCTTGTCATTTTGTATGTCAAATAGCATGTGTTTCTCCCTGGAAATAAGATTCTTTGAGCTACTAGACAGGATGTAGATCAAGCAAATCAACTAGACAGGACTCCAGCCACCACTTCTACCCTCCAAGAACCCCAAAATATCTTTTTTTTTTAATTATTTATTTATTTATTTGAGAGCGAGACAGTGAAAGAGAGCATGAGCGAGGAGAAGGTCAGAGGGAGAAGCAGACTTCCCGTGGAGCTGGGAGCCCGATGCGGGACTCGATCCCGGAACTCCAGGATCATGACCTCAGCCGAAGGCAGTCATCCAACCTACTGAGCCACCCAGGCATCCCAGAACCCCAAAATATCTTAAAGAAGTTTTATGGTAGGACCACAGAGTGATTTTCTATAAATTTACTCAAGTATTCTATAAAAGGTCTATATGAAGTTTTGCTACTTGATTAGGCTCCTCAGAATTTGGGATGATCCAAAATATTTGGGTGGATGGAGATTTATACTCCTATCAGATCAGATTTCAAAACTAAGAAAGGTTGGATAGAATTTCTCAAAAGTCAGCTTATATGAAACAACAATGCAAAGAATGTGGAAGGCATATACACTTATTTAGAACTTGTTATTTGCCACATAGTTCATATATATTAACACATGTGAAATCAGTGTTAGTTAACACAATTTCATTTTAAAATCCTACACTTGGGAAAGTTAAGTAATACCTTCAAAATCTCCTTTCTAAGTAGTGCTATTTCCATATGCTGATAAAATTAAATTATATTGTTAATTGCTTTAAGACACACCTCCAAAATTATAGTTTAAGATTTGTACTTTTTTTTTTTTTGTAGATTTGGACATTTTTTTTCAAAGATTTTATTTATTTATTTGACAGAGATTGCAAATAAGCAGAGAGGCAGGCAGAGAGAGAGAGGGGGAAGCAGGCTCCCTGTTAAGCAGAGAGCCTGATGCCGAGCTCAATCCCAGGACCCTCAGATCATCACCTGAGCCGAAGGTAGAGGCTTAACCCACTGAATCACCCAGGAACCCCGATTTGGACATTTTCTAAACCAGATAATATTGGCTACTATAATAGGCAAAGATGCATTTTAATTGCCATCCAAATATGATTCAAAATAAAAATACTATAAAATTGTCATTACTTTTTCACTCCTTCATCAAGCATATCCAGTATAAAATTGGATTTTTCCCTCTAAATATTTCTTAGGGTATTCTCACATCTTTTAGTCTCTCTGCTAAAAGTCTCTTTAATATCTTTCATCCACCCAACCAGAGTAATTTTTCTAGTCAAGCTATGATTATTTTACTCTTTATCTCAAAACAACAACAACAATAAAAAAAAAAAAACCCACAGAAATAAACCAAAAAAAAAATCACTTCTAAGCTAGAGTCAAAGTTGTCAGGATCATAGATCTTCTGCAGGACACATGTCAGCTGTGCATACAAAAGAGGCATAGAATATTCTCAACATGATGGAAGATGGATGGATGCTGAATGTATAATAGGAATCCATCCCCTTTAAATACATATCATGAGCATAACTGGCATATTTGTGAAATATTTATCTAGTCTAAGTTTCACTTTTTTTGGTAAGGCTGCATTTTTCTCTACCTCTTTACAGGCAGGAAGATACAGAGAGAGACCCATTAAAGATAACATCAGAGCATATTGGAATCATAATTATCCCACCACTGCATCAGAATCCAACGAAATCAGTGTATGTTTTCAGGTGGAAACAGGAATGGAGAACATGCCTCACATACAGACGTTATAATCTCAATGACCCAGAGCATGGGAGACCAGCAATTGCCTGAAGATGACCAAATGCCACACAGTATTTGAAAAATTGTCAGCTTCTCTATCACTTGAAGATAAGACATGGTATTGTAAGATTTATCATGAAGAGATATTTTTACAGGTACTTATTTAATGACTATTTTTTCATCCATTCTTCTCTTCTTCTTGAGAAAGAAAAAGAAAATTTCCTAACTACACTTCAGGAAGATCATCATAGCTACTGAATTTTCTGAGAATACCTATTTATTAATATGTATTATTTATATTAAGCATATATTTAATAAATATACTAAATTCTCCATCATCTACTTATCTATTTCTCATAGGAGTTTAGAATAGAGAGCAAGGCAGTATTAGTAAAGATGTTGCTTAAATAAAATGAATTTAGAAGTCATGCTTCTGTCCTGACTATAGGGGGAGTATACTTCTAAACAGTTGGTCGTTTTTTTTCCTAATTCCACTGGAGATGATGGATCAGTGTGCATAATAACGAATGCCCTTACTCAAAGCAGTTGTGATGTCACAGCCATTCTATTGTTTCTGGGCAATGTCTATTTTAATTCAGCACATTTTAAAATCAGCAATTATTGCAAAGGAAATCAGTATTGTTCATGACAGTTCCACCATTCTTCTGTAAAACAACAGAGACTTTATTAAAAGCAAAGTTGTATATGGTTGGGTTTTTGAGTTTTTATTTTATTACCAGTAAAAGAACAAAACATCAGACAAGACTATTGTCTGATCCATCTGGTGCTATATTTCCTCCACACAAACCTTGTATAACACACACAATATTTCGACTGCAAATGTTGTTTAGCTTTTAAAACAATTGCCTATCAAAGCATCCAGGTCCCATTGATAATGGAGCAAAGCTTTTCCTGCAATTGTGAGCCAGGAAATGCTGGCCCCCTTGGCAAGTATCATATGTCCTGTTGCTTGTAATCTCCCTCCCTCCTTGCTGGAATGTGTTATTTTTAAGCAGCTAGACTAACAGGAAGAGAAAGTTGTTACTTCTTTTCATGTGATGGAGCAACCAGGGGAAGGCAACTGTGCTTTAAGAATTGGGGCTGATGAAATTTTAAAACCCTTACCAGGTACCAAGCTACTGCTGTGAGGGAAATCTCCAGTTCCAAGCCTGGTTTTGGATGCAGAGTAAGTTCCCCATTCCATAGCCCCAATATATTTTGCAGGCTTCTGAGAACTGAAAAATAAAGACACAAACTGCACTGAAGGTGCATGGAACTTCATTGTTCTGCACTTGCATGGATGAAAGAATGTGTTTCATTTTGCAGAGGACTGCCCTGAAAATAAATCACTTTAAAGAGAACCACAGAAATAGAGACACATTTTATTTCATGATGATTACTGAATGTTGAAGCAATATTCAATATTCAATATTTAATTTTACTGACCACCATAAACAGAATTTCCATACTTTGAAAAAGAAACACTCTCTCACATACTCACCTATGTAAAAACTAGCACTATAGCTTCAATCTATCAAGTCTACTTATATTAAAATTATCTATAGCCTTACTTAAATAATTTGGTTTTTGATCCCTAAGAAAGTTTGCTTTAAAAAGCAGATCAGTTTTAAGAAAACAAAAGTTATCCAAGGACACCTTGAATATGAAAGGCAGTTTTCCATGCTCCTCTTGAAAAGATAAAATGTGTTTCTGCCTTATAGCCTTTGCTCCTGCTGTTCCTTCTCCCTAAAATTATCTCCCCGCTCCCATTCTGACAAGTCCTCCTCTCTGCCTTAATCAATCCGCTGCTCAAATGTGCTCTGAAGACCGTACAAAATCACACATCCCACCCTGATGAGCAGTCTCCATCACCTTCCCCACTTTATATTCTTTCATAGCCTTTAGCATCACTGATATACTCTATACATTTACTTGTTTATTACCAATTTCTCCTCATAAGAATGTAAGGCCATTGAGAGCAGAGACTTTGTTTTGTTCATGGTGACATCCTGAACCCTTGGAGAGGGCCAGACCATGGCTGATAGTAAGCATTCAATAAGCAAATGTGGAATGGTAGGATGAATTAAAATCTAGGTACTTCTTTATTAAATTCTCATGGTGTACATTTGGTTCTATTTCTCTTACACATCCAAATAGTTCAAATAATAGTTCTACGATACAGAACACTGTAGTCTAGTTTACATAAAAGATGACACCAATATATTGGAAATCATAAAAGTCACACATGTTGGGGTGCCTGGGTGGCTCAGTGGGTTAAAGCCTCTGCCTTTGGCTCAGGTCATGATCTCAGGGTCCTGGGATCAAGCCCCGCATCGAGCTCTCTGCTTGGCAGGGAGCCTGCTTCCCTTCCTCTCTCTCTGCCTGCCTCTCTGTCTCCTTGTGATCTCTGTCTGTAAAAAAATAAATAAATAAAATTTTAAAAAAGTCACACACGCAAATGTTTTTGTGTGCAGGTACCCATCAAGGTATTGAACATTGAGAAAGGATCTGGGATACAGTTAATTTATCATTATTTTTCTTCCCTTCACCCACACTCAGCGTTCCTTGATAATTTAACATTAAATCATTATGGTTAGATAATGCAACTGTCTACATCTGCATACCAAGGAGCTAACACGCTTTTAATTCTACAAACTTTACTAATACTCATCTTCCTTCCATTGCAGCTAAATGCCTTCTGCACCTCTTCCAGATTTACAGATCCATTCATGACAGTGTTTTTCATTTATTCTTTGAGAAGTCAGTTTTAAATATTAGTAGATTCTAAGCTGGTTGGCATTTAGAACATTCTTCTGCCAGCCTTTAGTACTTTTTAATGCTTTATGTTAGAAAGTAAAAGAAAAAGATGTAGAAATAACAAGTAAGTATTGAATAAATACTATCTTATTGAAATTAATTCCTACTTAATTTTAAGCCCTCAGTATGGGTTTACCGTTAAGGCGAAGGCAGAAGAGGCAACAGTACTTGAAATATTTTGCCTATTTCAACCCCTAGGACTCGTAGTTCATTAATTGTCTCTGGTCCCTGTCCTTTGTATCACAGTGAGGCAGAGTTTGATATGTGGTGTGGTGCAATTTTTCTACCCTCCCCACCAAAGAAGCGTTCTACAGTAGAGTCTCAGATGAATTACAGGCTCTCCCAAATCAGCCATTGTTATTGGTTTACCTCTCCACATTTCCTCATCCTCCCATTCCTAATTCCCACCTAAATGACTTCTCAAGATTTCCCACAGGGAGAAAATTTGCAATAATGAGTTCAACTTTTCTATTTTTTTCAGGAACTCTCCACATCTGGCTTTTAGCCTGACAGAGCCGAATCACTAGGATGCAGTATTGTCAAATGGATCACAGAGGCCTCCAGCCCTCCCAGGTTTGCACCGCACACATGTGGTTATTGAACAGGTCAAGTGCCTGGAGCACCCTTCTAAGACTGCGTTTGGTCATTACCCAGCGTGAAGTCATGCGCCCGCACCTACATCCAGTCCCTACACAGGAAGTCAGATTCAACTAAAACCTGACAAAAGGTGAGCATCTTTTTATGCATCCATTGATTCATCAGCAGTGAGTGTTAAATGCCCAGCACTCTCTCTTGTCCTGACCTTTTTTTGTGCTTACTGTCTACAGAGCCATGGTTGTGTTCACTGCCCTATGTTCTGTGCTTCCTAGTTGTCTTAAATCCTGACTAGTCAAACAGGATTCATATATCACCTAACTCATCACTTATTATATCCACTAGAATTTCTCACCAACATCTCAAACTTAACAGGTCTCAAAGTAAGACCATAATCATCTCCTTCCCTTCAAAATATATTTCGCTCCAGGGTACTCTCAGTCAGTCTAAAGCACCACTACCCATCCAGGCATTTAATCCAAAATTCTAATTCCCCTTACCTTCTCTCTCTTCCTCATCCCATACACAATCAAACCCCAAGTTCTGTTGTTTATGCTTCCCTTACATTGTCAGAACAGGTTCTCTTCTTTTTCTTCTTATTACTAAAAACTATCACTGAAGTAATTAAAAAAAAATTTACACTGTTTCTTAAATTCTTTTTGCATAATATTTTCAGGACCTTTCTTTTATAAAATACAAATCATGTCTATCAATTCCATTCTACAAATCCTTTGTTTGTTTCCCACTTACCATGGAATGACAATTTAAAACACTTCAAATGGCCTACAATGCCTACTGCCGTCCAGTTCTGCTTCCTCCTTCGGTCTCATCTCTTGGCACAGTCCTTTGTATTCTCTCAGCTTTCACCATAATGCACGAATGTGCCAAGTCATCTGCCTGATATGCTCTCCCAGGCTCCAGTCACCTAGGTAATCAGCATATATTCTTCAGGGATCCCCATTAACACCCTCTCTTTAGAGAAGTCCTGCTGATTGCCTGTGACATAGTTCAGCACCACATACTTGATCTGGGTAGTTTTAAAAATTCACAAAAATTGGGTGTATGATTTACAGTTTTGCTTAATTTCTAATTTCCCATTCTATTGCAGGCTCCAGGAAGGCATGGAATCATTCTGTATATCCTAAAATATCTGTTGTGATGCCTAATATGTAGCAAAGACCCAAATATTTGATAATTGAATGAACAAAAACAATCACTGGGTCATTATTAGACCCAAGTCTATGTTCTCGAAGCTGGTATTTCAATTTTATAAAGTCCATTCAAAATTCTTAGCTGCCAAGAAGAAACTTGAGTAGTGTCTCATGGTGAGTAACTGTACCTTCTTTCATTTCTCCCTTTAAAAGTGGTTTCTCTCTTTAAAAAAAAAAAAAAAAAATCCTCAGCAAACCATCCTAATAAATATCAGCTAATAAAATAGTGAATGTAGCAAACAAGCAAATTGAGAAACACAGACAAACCAAAGATATATTATGGAGAGGAAGAAAAATCTAAAATGACTCAAAAAGACTCCATAAACTTAAGGTCTAAAGAATAAATATTCTATTGGAAGAGTAGCAGAAAGAACATTAGATTTAGTTATTTAAAAACTAAGCAAGACAAAACGGTAAAACCAGTGTCTTCTTAGTTGGAAGAAAATAAGGGGGTAAATAAACAGATGGTGAGTATACTAAAGATCTAACCTAGGAAGGATTGTATAAATAGGAATGAAAATGGTTATGATCTGGTATATATTTTTCACATGTCACAAGAAGGAAACATCCATGAGAATCCTCACCATGACAACAAGTAGCCTAGTAAGAATGCTGAACGGGGAGAATGAGGCTTAACAGAGTCTCCTTCTGAAGGAGAGAGAGGACTGCCCAGGCAAAAGTGTTGTTAAAAATCACACAATGGCAAAGCTGATAAAAACACATCTGCTTTCTTTCCTGGTGCATAAGACAATAAATGATTCTAACTAACTTCAAGTCTTACCCCTGGAAACTTTGATATTGCAGATGTAAAATAAATTAAGACAAGACAAAAGGAGGCAAATTTATTGGGGGGTGGAGGGGACCAAGCACAAATTTAGAAAGCTCAGCATGTAGATAATTGAAAGCAGCAAAGGGAATTGTTTCTAGCTAGTATTCTAATTCACATGGTTTAATTTTCTACTGATAAAGTATAGCACAGCCCGACCCTGAAACATTTGATTTAACATGCAATTGCTTTGGAGGAAAGCAATGTATTTTCATGGCTCTCATAGGGAGCAAGTCTATTACACCGGTTAGGTAGACTTTTCTAGGTATTAATTAGTTTTTAATTAATTTATTTTTATCATCATTGAGTTTTCTGAATTTTCTTAATTTTGCTCTCTGATTTAAAACTCTTTAACCATTTCTCATTGTGTGTGTGTACCACCATGATGAGATGATCTGGGTTTCTACCTCAATGAGCTCTTTTTCTACCCCCCCCCCCAACTTATTCCTTCTGCTTCCTCATCCCTGGCCCCTGAGCTGTCCCTTGAACACATCAAGTACACTCCTGGCAAAGAGCTTTTATCTCAGTTCCCTCTGACATGGAGGCTCAACATTTCCTGCCCCAGAGCCCTCTTTAGCAGTCTAAGCAGTCAGGCAAAGCCTACAGACACTTCTCAGCATGATGTTTTATACCACATAAAATAAAACTCCCGGGTTTACAAATGTAACCAACTCTATTAGAATAAAATTATCAAAAACATTTTTAAGTTAAGTGTGTTTTATAAAAATGCATATGCTTCTTTATTAACTTAGAGTTAATTAAGTTCTGGAGGCATGTGTGACAATAAACATACTGTTCAAGTGGTGGTGAGTGTCAATGTTTTCCCCCATGTCCAAACACTGTTATCTAAAATGAAAAAGCCCTTAAACTGTTTGGGTAACAAAATTGCAGTTGTTGCTATGACCTCCCATGGATTCTTGATAAAATTCAAGATTGAAGGGACTTGTAAATTTCAGTTAGAAGTTAACAGAGTAACATTTTAATCTTTTTCTAAATCAAGATCATAGACTGCCTGAATTCTAGGGGGATGTCCAGATGAAAAACTCCTGTTTCATGGAACACTCTTTTCCCAGGTATCTGCTTTGCTCTCATCACAAGTTCTTCCATTGTCTACTCAAATGTCCCTTATTGTGTGTGTGTGTCCCTTATAATAATATTTTCCCTGACCATCTTCATAGAACAGCACCTCCAGTGATAGTTATTACATAGCCACGTAACCTAATCTTACTATTCTCTGTAACACTTACTGATCCACTTTATATTTACTCATGTGTTTATTTTCTGTCTCCCCACTGGTACTTAAGCTATGTGAGGACAGTGTTCTTCTTTCTCTTGCAACCATAACCCCAACATGTAGAACAATCCCTGGAAGAGGCTGAGCCTTCAGCAGATGTTTGTTGAATGCACTGGATGATTGAGTGATCTTTTACTATGGCCTAAAAATGCTTTGAGATCTCACTTCTGATTCTTTTGCTAGTCTCGTCTTGCCCTGTGCCCTCTCGGACCTACTATGACCCACCAAGTCTTGTCTTCTGCTTTCAGGAGGAACCAAGGGTCAACCCACCTCAAGGCCCTCATTGAGGCATCTCAAGCTCCCCAGACTGGTCTTCTTCCATCCCTCTTTCACTCTACTTGGCCTGGCGAACCCCAAATCACCCTACAGGTCTAAGAACACTTTGAAGTCAGTGGAACTCCCTGCCATACTTATTTATAGCTGATTCTATATCTCTTTCATTACACTCTTGATAGATGTAATTCAATAATTATTTGCATAATCTTCCATTTAGTGTAGGTTGTTTAAAGATTATTTATTTATTTGACAGAGAGAGATCACAAGTAGGCAGAGGAGCAGGCAGAGAGAGAGGGGGAAGCAGGATCCCCGCTGAGCAGAGAGCCTGATGCGAGGCTCGATCCCAGGACCGTGGGATCATGACCTGAGCTGAAGGCAGAAGCTTAACCCACTGAGACACCCAGGCGCCCCAAGTGTCGGTTGTTTAAACTAGACTATAGCTTACTGGAAGCAAGTCACTCACAGTTAGAAGTGCCCAACCAGTAGTTAAAAAAAAAATAAAATGAATAAACCAAAAAAGTCACTGAGATGGTCCTCTACAGATTCTTCTAAATGTAAAACTTGGAACACAATAACAAAGTTAGTTGGCCTAGCTTGAGCAATCATTGCTTGCACCTGTTGTCTTTGAATTAAATTCTAATGAGATGGCAGAGACCACTCATAAATATTTATGAAGACGAGGAGTTTGGCACATACTGGCACTGGGCTGCAAACCCCAAGTGATGTTATTTCTTGTTCAGTAGCTTTCCAGTATCACAGCCACAAGTTCCATCCTAAAGTGTTGCCAGAATTTTGATCTCCAGAAGGAGCTTCTTTTTTCTAGCTTGATTGTAAAGCCTGAATTTAGAACAGACTCAACGTTTTCATATAATTTTATCTTAGAGGCAATGAGCTTCTTCGTTTCATCCTAAAACCACTAGTTTCTAGTAAACAAAATACTATGTTAAGAGATATGCTTCCTATAAAGTAAGTGCTGTAAACAAAAGAAACAGCAGTCTCCTTTTTCTTAGCCCTGTTGTTTACAGTCCTGGTTAGGACAGTGATGTTGGATCTTAAGAGGGAAGAATATTCAGTGCAGATGTCTGAGTTAAAGGAGGCTTTGTAAAACCAAAAGCAAACCACATTAACAAGATCAGCAATGTTGTTAGAGTCCTCAAGAAGCAAAAGTTAATCAATTCAAAGGGCAACTTCTAAATAAAATTTCATCTCTTCAGGAAACACCTCTATGTTTCTGTCATCAATACAGATATTTTGTCACATTTCTGGAATACTTTGTTACTATCTACTGGTTGTAATTAGCTGTTCAGAAATCTTTTATGCCATGCTCTTCTGTCTTAATAAACTGTCACAAGGCTATATCTTGGTGCCAGTATTTTGCCAGTATTCTTATAGAGGAGTGAGAGACTGATAATCTCATCAATGAACAGGACAGAAGACCTCAGCATATCAGAAAAAGAAATTCAGAGAAAGGTAAGTAGACCATTCTGAATTTTAATTCCAGGTAATTATTTGAAAGTATAAAAATAACTGAATCAGTGTCAACATTGTTACTTCAAAGTAATTTTCAGTTTCATGTAACACTCTGGAAAATTGAGCAAAAGCAAACATGTCCAAAAGTCTTTTGAATGTTACAGAAATATTGATAGTTGTAAATTAAATTTTTATGTATTTGGAGATATTATAGAGGGTTTTTTTCACAAAAACATAAGCCTGTTATTAAAATGGCTGTTAGTGAAATGAATTAAACCACTGAAAACACAGAAATTATTTTGGATAAAGATTAATTGATATATCCCTCAATTATTTTTGCAGCAATTTGGAGCTGTTAATAAAAATTTCCACGATGAGGCACCTGGGCAGTGCAGTGTGCTAAGCGTCTGACTCCTGGTTTCAGCTCAGGTTGTATTCTCGGGGTCCTGAGATGGAGCCCTGTGTCGGGTTCCGTGCTCAGCGTGGAGTTTCCTTGAGATTCTCTGTCCTTCTCCCTGTCCCTCCCATTCATGTGCTCTTTCTTTTTCTCTCTCTAAAATAAATAAATATATCTTTTTTTAAAAAACATTTTTTAAAGGTTTTATTTATTTATTTGACAGACAGAGATCTCAAGTAGGCAGAGAGACAGGCAGAGAGAAAGAGAGGAGGAAGCAGGCCCCTTGCTGAGCAGAGAGCCTGATGTGGGGCTCAATCCCAGGACCCTGAGATCATGACTCAAGCTGAAGGCAGAGGCTTTAACCCACTGAGCCACCCAGATGCCCCTAAATAAATCTTTTTAAAAATTTCCATGACAACTAGTATACTCTGTCAGTATATCTATAAAAGAGAAATAATGATTAGTGGTAGAATTCTACATTTCAGACTTGAGTTCCATTGATCATAGTAAAGTCACATGTTTTGTTTCACTTGAGGGAGGCCCATGTTTGGCATGTTCATGTGTTTGCATGCACATACATAATTGCCACTGGCCATCGTTTCGTGCCCTCTATAACGTGATCACTGAAGCAAGGGTTCATTTTGTTCTGTATATTCTTTTTTTTTTTTTAAGATTTTATTTATTTATTTGACAGAGAGAGAGCTCACGAGTAGGCAGAGAGGCAGGCAGAGAGAGAGGAGGAAGCAGGCTCCCCGCTGAGCAGAAAGCCCAACATGGGGCTCAAACCCAGGACCCTGAGATCACGACCCGAGCCGAAGGCAGAAGCTTTAACCCACTGAGCCACCCAGGTGCCCCTGTTCTGTATATTCTTATACATACTCACACACATTCCCTTTCTCTCTCTTTCTCAGAGAGAGGGAAAAAGAATGTTAGCTCCAAAATTTTGTAATAGCTTATCTATACCACCCAATATAAACAACTAAGTTTCATAGCAGTAGGAAACAAGTAATGTCATTTCTTACCAGTGTACTGATTTTGAAAAACATCTTTTTCTTTCTCCTTTACAAAAAAAAATCTGATCACAGGGGTTTTTTGCAAGTCCAACTGTGAGTTTTGTTTCCTTGTGCCCATCTGCATTAGATGTATTTTTTTTAGGAGATCAATTTTTTTTAGGAGATCAATTGCAAAACAACTGCTTCTCAAAATTAACATCTGAAAAAAAAATTAATATATGAAAAACCAAACCAGTAATTGCTCTCAGTAGCTTCAATATATTCAATGAACATAATCATGTTCTATGTGACGGATATTTTTTAGGCAACAGGAATATGAAGTTTCATAATGGTTGAGGAGAAGGAAGTTTATATTAAAGTAACCGTGAATATAAGGGAGAAGCAAGCAATTCTGAAGAGGCAGTGATGAACTCATCTTAAGCAGGCAAAGGAAACTCAGAAAGGATTGTACATTTGAGTAAGTTTTAGACAAGAGTATATATTTCTGGAGAGAACAAATTGACAAGAGGGCAACAGAGCATTAAGAGAATGATATCATAATATCCTCTCTTGAACCGAGATCACAGAATAGCATCCAGAGATGGGCAAGAAATAATACACATATGTATGTGTGTCTAGGTATGTGTACACACATACACACACACACACACGCACACATACATATGGCATGTCCAAACGGATGACATATCAAAGAAAAAGTCATGAAACATGAATATACATTGAATCACCTACGTACTTTTCAACAGAAAGACAGTAAACCATAATAATATTGATTCTTTGTCCATGGAAATAGCAAGCCAACTTCCGTTAGAAAAATACATAAATTAGAAATCAGCTATGAGCATCTTCTCACCCCATCTGATCCTGCTGCCTCTGCTTGTGCTGCTGGCTGGTTAGCGTGGACACAGTTTTCACAGATGCTCTGCAGGTTCTCCCAAGCCCACTCTGATGTTGCTTTACTCAGAGGAGCACTCAGATAAAGGGAAATAGCCCAGTGGGCTCAAAACATGTGAATAGATTGGAATGGCTGTAGCTTCAAGTGTATCCCATAAACATCAAATTATTTCTGACAACGACAGTTTAAGGGTAGGTTATCTCTCTCAAGGTGGGAACAGGCTGGGAATGTTGGAGGAACAGGGGACTCAGCTCGTCCATTTGGCTGAGTTGTTTTCTAAGGAAACTTCCTTAAGAAATTAGTTAATATCACTTTTTTGTTTTTCCTGAGTAGATGATTTAAACTAAGATGGGAATCTCTGGGAAAAAAATTAAAAAAAAAAAAAAAAAAAAAAGACTTGGAGAGACTCTATGGGGAAGAAAGGAATGAGGCTGCAAATAAGCCAGAGAGCTTCAAGGGATAAAACTAAAAGAATTTCAGAAGACATTTTATACAATTTTACTTTAAGGTAGGCATCTCTCCCTGAAATCTTTAGTCAAGTCTATACTACTTGCCATAACATACTACATGTTGATTTTCTAACATGTCATTGTATGAGCCACAATGTAGAGTAAGAGCTGAGGGCATTGATGGGAGGCCAAGCAAATATGGATTTTAACTGGATTTTGTAAATTATTAAGTATTATGTTCTTTATTGAAAGAAATAAAAGCTGCTAATTAAAAATGAACATTTGTATGTGAAGCTTTTACTAGACATCCCTTAAGAAAATAAACTCAGTTCTGCATTGTTTTTAGAATGCAATTGAAAATGCTGAAATACATGATTCTAATGGTAAGAAATATGTGGTGTTTCTAGCTATTTTTTGGTGGAATGGAAAGATTCTTTTTTTTTTTTTTTTTCCAGAAGGAACTATGACAATGCTACGTGTAGCCAACAAATCTTGTTTAAAACACGGCCATTTAGCTTTCTTTGAATTATAATTATCTCTTCTTGAGTACTTGCTATGCACTTGTCATTCTATCCACAGAGATTTAATGGGGGAGCTTTGAGACATTTTGCAGGTGTGGAATGTGAAGTACAGAGAAGAGAAGTACGATGTCCATGGTCTCAGCGAGACAATGTGGCTAAGTCAGGATTCAAACCTAAGTGGTTTACCTCTGGCCCACACACTTGCTGCCACAGTGCTGTGTCAGGTCAGGAAGGGAGCTCTGGAGGCAAGGAGTGGGCCACAGGGAGCCAGCCTGGGGTTGGTGATGGGGGGATACAAGGCTGAATGTATGCGAGGCTTTAAGCAGCTCAGTATTCCTTGGATTTAGATTCACAGTCAGTATACTTCTAAATCTTAACTGAAATTGTAAATGTAAAATGAAATCTGGGTTTTTTTGTTTGTTTGTTTGTTTGTTTTTGTTTTTTATTTTTCCCCTCTAGTTGATGCTAGCTCAGCCCCACACAGAGTGACTGGTACAACTTCAACCAAGTTATCTACAAATAGAAAAAATTGCAGATTCAATTATACTTTAATATTTTAGAATAGAAATTTTGCTTTTTTTCTTTTATTCCATATATATGTATATATGCATGTATGCATTTTTTATTTGTCTGCTTTGTGGAGTCCATGCCTGTCACTGCCAAGCTGATCATCGTTTCTGAGAGAAATAACTCTAAAAACATAATTCCTAAAGTTATATTTTTCTAAAGTTATTTTTTTTAAACTTCTTCGGATTTTAGTTATTTTTTTCTAATCTTCAAAGAGCTTTGCTGCTATTTCTATTCTACTGTTTTTGTTTTTGTTTTTATGTCTCTCTTTGCTTTACATATTCACTTACTATACTGTAAAACTAACTTGTCAACTTTTCCCTCTGTTTTTTTTTTTTTTTTTTTTTTTTTTTTTAGAAACAATGTGACTTGTCTCTGCTGCCAATTTCTCAGTGTTGCACTAAATTCTGGTTTGGGGCTGTCTTCATTCCCACTTTCTTTTGGTATAAACCCTGAGTATAACGTTAACCTCAGACCTGTCCCAGACTCGGCTCTCAGGTCTCTCTCACTCCCAGGGAGTGGAGAGGGAGATTTTCTTCTGCCCCATGTTTTGGGTGAAATAAAGGGTATACCATAGAAAACAGCATGTTCATTTTTCTGTGTCCTATTCCTGATTTCTTTTCCAAAGATCCTTCTGTCTCTAATGTTTTCTGAGCCACATTGCTCAGTACTTTGAAGATGGACTTCAATCCAAATCACTGCTGTAATCCCTAGCACTCTGTTTTACTTTATTTGACACATTTTATTGCTTCCTCACTAGAGATCCCTTCTATTAAGAACAAGTTTTCCTCAAAGTCATATTTTAGCAATGATATAATCGATATTTTTAACAAAGATCTCTATTAGGTTGCCCTCGTGCCCTAGGAAACCACTCAGCATGTTTAGTGGAAATCACTGCCTGAGGTGGAACAAGTGACAAGTCTGTTATTAGCATAGTTAACTATGCTAACTATGTTATTAGCATAGAAAATTATTAGCATAGTTTTCATGATGGAGACCACAGGAACCATTTCTCTCACGTATCAAAACTAGAAAATATCCATTGCTCTTTTCCAGGGGCATGAGTGAGATTTCATCTCTTGAACACTGACCCACCAATCTGATTGTGTTTCTTTCTCCATTAACTGTTTAAATGACTTTAAGATAAATACATGTTTCACTTCTGGACCCTGCACAAAATTTCATGACATGTCCTTTGTGCATCTCATCCTGCTGCATTTGATTTTTCTATCCTACCATAACCCACATCTCATTATTCTCACCTATTTTAACATTATTTTGTCTTGCAGACATCTTTGTCAACCTCCATTAAAACTTTCTAGAATATAATAGGATAAATAAATTATACTTTGTTAAATAAATTTAACAAAGGAACTTCTGAGGGAAGGTTCTAGATTGAGCAATAATAAAGAACATTTAAATATGGTTATATCAATAGTTTTAAATGTTTTTAAAAAAGAAACTGAACTATAAATCTGAAAGGACACTCCAATTTGTGGGTAAATGCACACCAAACCCCTTAATTTGGGAGGTAAACTTTGTAATGTCTAGTTTATGTGTTGGTGAGCTGAATCTCAAAGTTTTACTGGAACTCAGCTACATCCACTCATTTACATATTGTCTGTGACTGCTTTCAGCCTGCAAGAGTGGAGTTAAGAGGCTGTGACAGAGAGCATATGGCCTACAAATCCAAAAATATTTACTATCTGACCTGTTAAAAGAAGAGGTTTGCTGATCCCTGGTCTAGATGAGTGTAAAGCTGCTGACCTATATTCAGCCAGTGAGTGCGGCACCTGAACGGTGCCACCTTCGGAGAGCCCAGGAGGCCAAAGCTGGAAATGTGTTACAGTGTATCTGCTAAAGAAATTCCAGACTCTGGTTTCTCCATCAGTATTAATTACAACACAGTCCTTTGGGGTCAAACATACTTATTTATCAGGGACAGTTACTTATTTTTGAGAATGTGTGCACACATAATTCACATATCTACTTTTGTGGGGTGAATACCTAGACATTATGTAATAGATTTGTTCATAACAAAATCATTTCCATTGTACATGGAGAAAATTTTCAGTTTTCCTAATGGACTCACACATATTCAGTGTGTGATATACTTAAGATACTCTTGCATGTGAAAAAAAAAAAAGAAAGAAAGGAATTAAATTTGTCAGGAGACCAAAAATTCCATAGTGGAAACAAAATGGGCAATCTCTGTTTTGATCAGCTTAATCCAACTACATATCTCACAAAAGCAAAGCCATCTTTTTCCACACATATCATATGTGTCTGTCTGCATGTTTGGGAAAGGGCTATGAAACCTAAGGGGAGTTCTTATGTTACTGATGAAAAGCTCAAATCTGTAACACATATGTGCATTTCAGTACATAGTATCTGCTTATTTTCATTAAATTGCATTAAATGCTTCAATGTGTAATGGAGTCATCTTCCTTGGGAAGCATATACTTGTGGAATTCTTTGTGGTATCCTTGGGAATCCCTTTACCATGTATCCGTGGCATTCTGCCCCTGCTAGCCTCATTCCTTCCTGTCCCCTGGTAAATTTATTAAGACAGGGGAATTTTTCCTTTCTTACTCTAAGATTTTGCTCTTGTCCCCAAGCTACTGTTTTTGAACCGAAAGTAAAGGCAAAAGACAATATATTTGAGGAAACAATATAACACTACTAGAAATTACTGCATGATATCTGTTTTCTTACTTAGAGGCAGAAACAGAAGTTTTCTCTCATTTTTTTCCCCCAAACTACTGTACATTACACTGAAGTAGAGTATCGAAGTAGCAGAACAAAGAGAAAGCTGGTATTTTCCAAGGGCAGGGGATTTCACCACTCATATAGATTCACCCTAGTAGGTATATGGAAATGAATAATCACATTTTTACAAAATTCTATTCTCTGCTATAAGGAATGCAGGTCTGCATGAAAATGTTTTTTTAAGAAGTTGATTTTAAAATTTCCTCTTCCAACATTCTTTGATTCTGTTACTACTGGAAAATAACAAATGCAAACATATCTCAGGATTTACATATTATTTTATAAATATGCTTTTGTAAGCATCTGATAACATACAGAGGTTTATGTTTTTACTTTTTCTAAGTTAACCACTCATCTTTTATCCACTTTGACACTAGTGTGCCAGAGAGATACTAGAGGCTAAATTAGGTTTCTTTTCATTAAACCTAACTTCATGTCCCCAAATCCATCTTATTTATAAGTTTTCCACTTTACTAGCTAAAAGTCATCATCATGTTAATTTTGAGGGCAAAAAAAAAAAAAAACATTTTTCTGAAATGTAGAAATCAAAGACACTAGGTGTTATTTTTTGTTTGTTTGTACACACACACACACACACAACCAAGTGAGATATCAGGAAAAAAATAATTCTAGATGCACTTCAATTATTGTTTTTTTTAATTTCAAATAGAAATGGATGTATGATGTTTGCTTCCTAGAAAGAACAAAAGGTTGGGGGGGTATATACGATCCTATAGCATGCTATGATCAATAAGTATGATCAGGAATGTATCTACTTCTGAAAATCAAAGAAGTGTAGAGCCTGATGAGACTGTTTTCTCTCATCTGGATAAGTCATTACAACAAGCAAACTCAACACTTAAAGTTTACAAACTTGTGTTTACACTCATCCAAAGACTGATGCAGCTTTGCCACTTTTTATGCCTCATGGAGGACTCTCAGGAATGTAGCAGAGATGAAGAGATGACAGTCACATCACCAACATGTAGGCACTCATTTGTCACTGTACACATAGCTGACCTTCTGGTTTTCTCTGCTCTACTTTTGGAACAGGAGAACCTGTATTAAACAGCAGAGGTGGGAAGAATATTGTTCTAAGTTTAGGTGCTTACAGCTATGTTGAAGGAAATAAGCAATTTTTTTGTTGTTGTTCTTAAGGTTTTATTTATTTATTTGACAGAGAGAGACACAGTGAGAAAGGGAACACAAGCAGGGGCAGTGGGAGAGGGAGAAGCAGGCTTTCCGGCTGAGCAGGGAGCCCAATGTTGGGGTCCATCCCAGGACCCTGGGATCATGATCTGAGCTGAAGGCAGATGCTTAACTGACTGAGTCACCCAGGTACCCCAATAAGCAATTCTTTATAAAGCTTAGGTGGAAGAAGTGAAATATGTATTAAAATAATATTTGTTGGGGCGCCTGGGTGGCTCAGTGGGTTAGGCCTCTGCCTTCGGCTCAGGTTATGATCTCAGGGTCCTGGGATCGAGCCTCGCATCGGGCTCTCTGCTCAGCGGGAAGCCTGCTTCTCCCTCTCCCTCTGCCTGTCTTTCTGCCTACTTGTGATCTCTCTCTCTGTCAAATAAATAAATAAAATCTTTAAAAAAATAAAAAATAAAAAAATAAAATAATATTTGTTTTTGTTTAAAAGTTTAATGTATCTTCAAATAGTTCACCTATGTAAAATAGATAATTCAGAATTTATTGTTGGTAGTAATGACAATGATAATAATAGCATATTAATATATATGTCAGAAACTGTTCAAAGCAATTTACATATATTTAACTTTTAAAATCTTCAACCTTTGGGACTCCTGGGTGGCTCAGTCATTCGAGTGCTGGACTCTTGATTTTGACTCAGGTCATGATTTCAGGGTCATGGGATATAGTTCCATGCTCAGCGTGGAATCTGCTGAAGATTCTCTCTCTCCCTCTCCCTCTGCCTCTCCCCTGACTAGGCTGTGCATGCACACTCTCTCTCTAGAATACATAGATAAATTTTTAAAAAAATTTTTTTCAAGCCTTTGTAATAAGCCTGAGGCAAAGAAAAGCAATTAATTTGTCCAAATTCACACAGAAAAGGCAGACAATTCAGATCCAAACCATATCTCCAAACTCATATTAAAATAAGTATGTGTGTGTACCTTAAGGTCTTGGATTTTTATCAAAATCCCTCTAGCTTTAGCATTACACACAGTTTCTACTGCAAAAGAGATACTCAAAAATACTTGCTTCAATGAATGAGTCACATATTATTTAAGAGGCTGGATGGAGACTGTAGTGTTTAAAATCACCAACTCTTCAGTGAGGATTTTAACCCGGGATTAGCAGTCATGAATTAAAAAAAAAAAAGGAAAGAAAATCTCTCTGCTCTGCTTCACTTTTCTGTTTTGTTACGTGGAGATAATAATTGTACTTACTGCAAAGAATCAAGATGGTTAAATGAACTAACATGCACAAAGCGCTTAGGACAGTGCCTGGCACATAGGAAACATTATGGAAATGTAATTGCTGATATGATTAGGCTTTGATGAGTTACACTGTATCCCTCCAAAACATATGTTGAAGTGCTAATACCCTGTGAATGTGACCTTGCCGAAAGGATCTTTGCAAGATGTAATCAAGTTAAAATGAGGTTACTGGATTAGGATGAGCCCTAAATCCAGTACTGGTGTCCTTAAAAAAAGAGATTTGGGGCTACAGAGGGACACAAAGAAGAAGGTCATGTGATGACAGAGGCAGAGATTGGAGTTATGTTGCCACCGGCAAAAAATACCAAGGATTATGAGCCACCAGCTAGGATGAGACAATAGAGGATTCTTCTCTTCAGGGGGAGCATGGCTCTGCCAACACCATGATTTTTGTGCCAGTAGTCTCCAGAACTGTGAGAGAATAGTGTTATTATTATTACTGTTATTATTGTTATTTAGCCTCATTTCAATCTGAAATCTCTATTAACTCTCATATGTTTAAATTTAGTCTACTCACTATAAGCCTTGAGTATTTTAGAATCAGGATGCAAAATTCGGGAGTGAAATCGACGTTCATGAATTTAAAGTTGTTCACACAAGGTAGTGTGAATATTTCATTACTGGTTCCCACAGTACATGTCACAGATGGCAATTATGAGTCTCTACCACTCTGAGAACCCACCCGAAGAACTAAACTAATAGGAATTCAGCAAATACTCCTAGAGGATAATGCCATTTTGAGATCTGGAAATTCATTTTATTACTTGGTTTGTTCTGGTTAAATTATTTTGAAGATTTATTCTCTTATCCATGTATCAAGAATGTGTTTTCTGCTCTTCATTCCCAGAGAAAAGGCAATGAACAATCCTGGCAAAGCTTATCACTTTTGCTGAAGTATAATACGGTAAATTAAATCCTGTGATTTAAATTAGACTATCAGATGAGATGACTGCATGGTTTCCAGACCAGAGAATGAGTTCATGTTCTCTTTTTGGGTCATGACAGAAGGAGAGTATTTCATCCATGGGGAAGAGTATGGAAAAATAAACGATTTTTATGTTATGGAGCAGAGGTTGCTAGCTGTACACGTCTATTATGTTGGAGCCTGTATACATTTTGGAGATATATTTGTTATGTCACTTAGTCTTTCCTAAAAAAAGAGAGAGAAAGAGAGAGAAAAACATATTGCAATTCTCAGTTGTTCATTACATCAAGTAAAACGCGTAATATGAAAATAGCTAGAATAAGAAAAAAAGATAGAGAAACCGATACGAGTATTTTATATGAATTTATTTTTATGAGTTATATGTATTTGATTTCAGCCACCAAGGTCCAACACTATTACATCAAAATGCTAATTCTTGGGAAGATGAAAAAGGCAGTTTGCTGCATCCATGTGTGTAGGGTATGTATTTATGTGGGCACTCTATCAGGTGATTGTAAAATCAATATTGTAAGTTGATCTGTGCCATCCAGAGAAAAGCTAATTCAATCTGATAACATAACAATATTTTATTTTTAATAAAAAGTAGAATATTATTCTCATTTTTTCTCAGATAGTCAATTCAGATTTCATAATAATGATAAATCACTTGAAAGTAAATCAGGCAGATGAAAGTCTTCAGAAATTAATGTTGCAAAGAAATATCTAAAAATAAGTATGTACAAAATCATATAAATCCAGGGAAAATATGTCCACTATTTTTTTTTTAATTCTTTTGCTTAGTGTAAATAAATACCACAGGTCAAATTTCAAGGTACATAGTAAGGAGTATAGTAGCTAAACTGTCAATATAGGTTTTACCAAACACTACATTTCCTTACATAATTCTTTATTCTTCTTACTCATTAGTAACCTATTCTTCAAAAAAAAAAAAAAAGAAGAAGAAGAAAGAAAAAAGAAATAATGTCAGTCATCAATTACCTTATCCTTTCTTTCATACTAAACTATATATGAAGCCCAGTGCATGTAAAGCATTAGGGAAAATGAGTAAAATAAGACAAGAGACAGCAAGTACTCGTCCAGTAGTTTTTACAGGAACATAAAAGACAATCATGTGTACATGTAAATAGATATTTCTGCTTCCCTGAGGGGTTTTGCCTTGACCGGGTGATCTTTCCCTGGCTATCTCTTCTCTCTTCTTTCTACGGCTATTCTACTTCTGAAATTCACATTCAATGCTACCAAGCACACATATTTAGTGACTTTTTAGGAAACCTGGATGAGAAATTGCAATGGCTTCAAGCATCTAGAATTTGAATCTCTGACCAAAGTCATAAGTAAATTCCTTTTATAAGTTGTTCTCTATATTTTAGATGGTTTCCATGTTGGTCATTATGTTATCATTTGATCTGAAGCTGGTGTAATTAACCAATCTGAAATTATTTAGATGTCTAGGAATTAAAGACTTAGTACTTTATGCTTTTAAGTGAAGAATATAACAAGTAAGAGTGTAAATTTTAAATTACTTTAAGACTAAAAGTTTGCATTTGTCTCCTAGAGCTGCCATAACCAAGTATCACGACTAGGTGGCTTAAAAAACAGAAATTACTTTTCTCAACAATTCTGGAGGCTAGAAATCCAAGATGTAATTAAAGGTTTTGGCAGGTTTGATTTCTTCCAAAAAAGAAGGAAGCTTATCTCCTTGACTTGCTAATGGCCACCTTCTGTCTGTGTCCTCACATAGTCTTCCCTCTATCTTTGTTGTATATGTTCGTATATGTTCTAATATCCTCTTCTTATAAGGACACTAATCATATTGGACTAGGGCCTCACCCAAATGACCCCCTTTTTAACTTACTTGCCTCTTTAAAGAGCCTATCTCCAAATACACTCACATTCCAAGGTTTTGGGGGTTAGGACTTTCACATACAAATTCCGAGGGACACAATTCAACCCATAACAAAGCCGTAACTTAAACATTCAAAAATTACTGAAAAGTTAAATTTAACAAAGATGTGAAACTAAATACCCCTTTGAAATCTGAAAGGTGAAATAACACTTTCTAAAATATTAAATTTAATCAAATCTCAAGTTTGGTAACTAATTAGTTTAACTAGACTAATATTTTTCTTAAAAATCATTCCAAGCTGTAAAGGATCCACTCTAGACAAAAGTAAATTTCTCATAGTATCTAAACTGAAAAACAAACAAACAAACAAAAATTTCTTAAACCTATCAAATTGGTAGTACTTGTTTCCATAGGTAGAGGACTTTTATTTATTTATTTATTTTTTAAGTGAAAGGGCCAGGGGGCCTCAGCCTCCTCCCCAAGCAGCAGCTGGTGCCTCTTAAGCCCTCTATAGAGTAGTTTAAATGCTGTGTAATATTATTTAAGTAATTTCCTCTTGCCTCATAATCAGAAAGATACTCACTTTTCATAGAGTCCATACCTAGTCATAATTATTTGAGCTGTCCTATGCCAATGATCATTCTGTTCAATATAAGATGTAAATAAAACACTCAAAAGTTGAAGAATGAGGGGCATTTTTGAGGCCAAAAAGGAAAAAAAAAAAAGTAGTAGTGTGTAATATGATACACTTTTGTCTCTCAAATACCTCTACTGTCAGGGGAAGGTTTAGGGCAGTGAAATTATAGAGCATAATTTTTTAAATTATTGCTTTGACCCAAATTAAATTGAAAAAACTCCTGAGGGTAAGAATTTAGGCTACTTTCTGTCATGTCTGCTTTTTTTTTTTTTTTTAGGATAAGTTTTATAAGGAAATATGAGGCATTCACATCAAATGCCTAAATGAACTTGTGTTTGATGGTGGAGGTGGTGGGGTTGAGACGTCTAAGAGATTGTTGGGGAATACTGGCTGGTAAACGTAATGGGGGAAAGTGGCACACAGGGGTAGAAGTGAGAAACGTGAGAATGTTTGAGACATTAAGCAAAACACCACTTAAGGGTATTATTTCAGACTGGCTCTTTAATTATAGACATAAAACTACCAAATATTTTACTGTGGTTTTTTTTTTTTTGTTTTTTGTTTTTTTTAATATTTAAAAGTTTCAAGTCTCTCCTCCAGTTGATAACTGCTGGAGTCCTCACAAATTACTTATAATCAATTGAACCACTCAAGATTAGGCTGAGTCATTAAAATTTTTTAGAGAGACACTCTGGGAATACAAAAAGGGAATTCAAATAAATACATTAAAAAAAAAAACAGACATTTTGTTCTCACAATTTTACGTAGCCTTTTATATACCTGCCCTTTCAAGAATGTTTCCAAATGCTTTAGTACATTTTTTTAAATTTCTTTAATTTTTTTTTTAATATTCTATTTATTTATTTGACAGAGAGAGAGCACAAGCAGAGGAAGTGGCAGGGTGAAGAATGAGAAGCAGACTCCCTGGGAGCAGGGAGCCTGATGCTGGGCAGGATTCCAAGACACTGGGATCATGACCTGAGCCAAAGGCAGAGGCTTAACCAACTTAGCCACCCAGATGCCCCTCTTTAATACTCTTTGATGCTCTCATTGTGGCTTTCTCAAAAGTATTTTCATCTTGTGCAAATTTTAGAATTTGAAGCGGGGCCTTATTTGAATGGAATTATTACTAAACAGAGTAAAAGGTTTCTTCCTGATTTTCCTTGATACTCTTTTTTATCCTAAGGGCATATATCAAAGCAACTGAAATTAGGGACTTTCTGGTAAAATAGACATGGCTCAGGGAGCCTCTCTTCCATTAGTTCCATGTATGATTTTTAAGGAAGTTACTTAACATATGTTATTTAAAAGAGTTATTAAGTGGATTAAATGAGACAGTGGTCTAAAATGCTGAGCGTGTTGCCTGGCACATGGTTACACTCTTTTTAGATCACATTACTGTTTTCTTACTACACAGAGTTTATTCTACATAAATACATTATTTTAAATATATTTTAATAATGTATGAAGTGAGAGAACTGTTTGCTCTAGTAGTTCTATTAGCAGAGGGGCAGCTTATCAAAGACAATTAATCGACTGTGTACTTGACACTGATTTCAGCTTGCTCTGTGGATGATAAGGGGCTCAGGGAAACCACAGGGAGAGATTTTTAAGGTGGAATCTGGGAAGGTGATTCTTTACAGGACCAGGAAGCATGCATACTGTTGTCTTTCTGCAACTAACTAATGGGAGCCAATCTCCAGAATAAGCAGCAACATGGAGGAAGGCAGCTCTCCTTTGCATTTCATTTTTAGACTCTTAGTGCATGCCAAGTGAAGGCTTTGAAGGCCAAGACAACAAGTCTCCACATGGTGTCAGAGATGCTGCGACCAGAGATGCTGTGACCCTTGCACTTGTTTCCAACCATGTGTGTATCTGAAGGTAATAAACACTTCTTGGACACCTTTGTTTAGTTGCTTTGATTGATGAGGATATAACAGTTAACACACAGTTCCTGCCAGTTTGGCCAGTTTGGCCAGAAAGAAGACATTAAGATAGTAAAATGGATAGAAGGGTACCAGAAATTAATGTTTAAAAAATATTTTATATATATATATATATATATATATATATATATATTTATATTTAAAATATTTTAAAAAAGAATTGGTAATCTTGACCTTGAGTTTATTCCAGTATTTAAGTTTTAGAATCTGCCTTAAATTTTGTATTTTCCAAAAGTCTATTCAAGAATATAATTAGTATTCCCATAATTCTTTAATTAAAGGGAATTTTTTGCTTGTCTGTTTAGAAAAGTCTGTATTGGCATCCTTGCTTTTCAGTTTTCAGTGCCAGGACAGAACTAATGTGCCCGGTTGGGGTACCAGGCACCTGGCTCTCCAGTAGTTTAATTACCTGAAGGCAACAATGAGCAGGGACTCTTATCTTTGGCCTATAACCTCCTCGAATGTATTAGCTAAACAAAGTGCTTATGTAAACATTTTGGGGAAGAGATTCTTAATTCTTACCAGATTTTCAAAGTAATGACCAAAAAATAAAAAGTATCATCTGCTTAGGAGGATGATGCAAAGCTAAATGCCAAGCCTTTAAATTCTATTTTTGTGATTAAAAAAAAAAAAAAATCACAATGACTCTTATTGGTTTAGCTAACCTTTTGTCCCTGAGATCATTTTTACACTATCCTCAAATGAGTCCAACTTTCCCTCATCTTTATTTCTGGAATTAGATTTTCTTAACTAAAAAAGTTGCATTTTCCATAATGTCTGTCTACTTCCTGGAATATCAAAGTCATTTTTCATTTCAACACTATTCTCTAAATTTAATTCCCACCACATTCTACTTTATAGTATCATAACCATAATCACTAAAGCATTTTAACAATACTATTTATTCCAAAATCAAGTTACAACTATTATTCATTTCTCCAAAAAGAAAAACCAAGAATAAATTTTTAAAATGTTCATTTATTTTACAAATTTTTAAGTTATGTGTTATATAAAATAATTCATTGAATTACAAAGTGACACTTTTTCCTACTGTTGCACTGTGTGAATTAACCTATTCAAATTTTGACCTTTATCTTTGGCATAGGCCATTGTCATCTTTAGAGCTTCATTTCAATGTGCAATATTTCCGTGTGCCTTGTCTTCATTTACTTCTAAAATGTTTGGGATATGACAATTTTTAAACATGTGCATGTCATAATTGCAAATTTTATCCCATATCACCAATAACCACTTATAATTGTGAACTCTACCACCTGTTAACTACATGGCTTTTAAAATGACTAGTAAAAGCGACATATGGGTGGCTCAATTGGTTAAGCATCTGACTCTTGATTTTGACTCAGGCCATGATTTCAGGGTCCTGGGATCAAGCCCTGGCGTCAGGCTCTGGGCTAGGTGTGGAACCTGCTTAAGATTCTCTCACTCTTCCTCTTCCCCTTCCCCTCCCCCACACTGCATGCAGGCTTTTTCTCTCTGAAATAAATTAATTTAACATTTTTTAAAATAGAATGACTGGTAAAGACTTGATTGCAATATTTAATACTTAGTAATTACTACATCTGTATTAAATTTATTTTATTATTTTTATGACAGTTTCAAATGATCTCTATAAATATCTAAATAGATTTCTAAATATGTGAATATCTCTATATATTTCTAATAGAGATTTACACAAATATAGGTATATTGTATAAATATAAATATCTAGAAATTTCTAGAAACTAGCAACAGTATGAGCCACTTTAGGTTGCTTTTGTCTTCCCTGAGGGGTACTTTTTTATTTACAAAAAATAAATATGAAAGCACCAGGAATTTGAAAGATTTGAAAAGACATTAAAACGTAATTTCCTAAGAATAAATGTGCAAAAATACAACTCAGTTTATTTTGTGATGTTTAAGATATATTACGTTTGGCAATCACTTTGTTTACAGTATAATCCTCCACTAGTTGTAAAATTTTCTCTAACAAATGACTATTTCTCAGTTTTCACACAGTTGAATAAAAATAGTAAACTATAAATTTATAGAAACTGATCTACTCGATATTCTAGAACGAACATGATTGATATTCAAATACTTCCATAAGTAGCACAGGGAGACACTAGACCATAGAGTACTTTTGAGTATAACAGCATAATCACCCATGATATAATGGTCTATGTGGGTATGATTTTTTATTAATTTTGCAAAAACAAAATTCATACTTTATTTTTTTTTCCTGATTATTTTCTCAGTTTCTTACATTCCATTTGTAATTCCTCAGAATGTTTTGGAATATATTATAGTTTTTCTTTTCCTTTTTAATGCATTGTTCCTTACAATTTCACATGATATATAAATATATTTTTTTAATACAGTCTAATGGTAAGAAGCACTGGGTGTACCAGAATACACTCGACATTCATAATAATCAACTTAATATCATTCACTTAGAACATAAAGCAATAAACTTTCTAGTAGACATTAACACTCAGTAATCACAGCCAACACTTCCACATTCCTTAAAATTACAGAGCAGAATATTCCTTGACCTAAGATCTTTTACTCCCTATTGCATGTTATTCTCCATATTGCAGAAAGGATTACGCAGTAATATAGAAAATCATAATCAAGGTATGAGGTGATTTAGAAGTCATCATAAAACGTTGTATTTAGTAATGTCAGTGAAGATACAGCATGCTATGTTCTCATTTTTAAATATCACTCAGTACAATTACTTGGAAGTCCAAAAAATTTCCACGTTAAAATGTTCTCTAATTTTCCTTCAGGTCATCAGTTCTATCATCAAAATAAGAAACCAAGAATGAGTCACAGACAAGAGGAAATGAAGACAATTGTAGCACAGTTTATATGTCAGATTTGTAGGGCCAAATGCTTTACAAGCCTTTTACATGTGTTCTGGTATTTTGCTAATGTAGCTACAATATCTCCAGGGCCTTAACATCCTTTCTTTCGTCTCTCAAGTGGCCTATAAAGGATGGTTAGAAGAACATAGAATAAAAAAAGAAAAGGACCAGAGGGGTTTTCTGGTCACTTTTTCCAGTTTGATCACTTTAAAAAAAAAATCATTTTCCTTTTCTTTGGTTCTGCTTATTTTAGAGAAACAGTTTAAATATTACAGGAACCCACAGGCTAACCAAATATCTAGAAAGTTGCACTCCCTCTTCTTGATGTTGACTGATTTTAAAAGACCCAGAAGTATAGACAATGATATTCTCGCATTGGGTATTTTATGAGCAAATGGAATAAAAGTTTCTCTCTTTTTCTCTCATCAGCAGTGAAAATAAGCCTAAAAAAGGATTCAAGTTCAATTAGGGATTGTTTAATTGACCTGCTGTTGAGTCAATCCTGATTTTCTTTTCACACATTAAACTACAAAATTTATAGTGTCTGAAAATGTTGCTTTTTACAATGTGTGTGAAGACTGAATGAGCCATATCCCTCCAGAACTGCTAAAATCAGACTGAACATTACATTTACCCTCCTCAGAGAAAGGACTTTTCTTTCAATGGGTGGCTTATCTACTCTTAAACATCAAAATGGTTATGTTCGGTTTCTTTCTTCCTTTTTCTGGCCTCTATATTTTATAGTGAATATATAATTAAGCAAAAACATATTGGCATTAACATCCAAAGGCATTTGGAGGGTTATAGATCAATAATGAAAATAAGTATATATTCTTTTTTTCATATAGGAATGCAAATTTCATGAGCTGGAGAACTTGACACTATACACTTGGTCTAGTTTCCCTGATGAGTCTTACTGACTTCATTACACTAGCCCTTAAAAGAATCTTATCAAGCATACTGCTTACATATAGTTAGTAAAAACAAAGCTATTCCTTCATTTTAAGAAGCTAAAAATAATTATTATACAGAGCATCTACAAATTTGATTAGAATTCACTATTATTCTTCAATTCTACATGTATTATGCCAGAAGAAATATTTTGTTATGGTTTGCTTTTCCAACTTAAGCTCCCCCCATAAGCAAAATGCTGACATATGCAAATGAATAATGGGACATTCTGTATCACCTACCCATTACTGTACACAAATCATCCCATAACGTGGTGTGGTCTAAGAGGTAAGTGGGTATTATCGCTCTTGAGTCTACCATGAGCAGGTTGTTGAGTCTAGGCCTTGATCCCTCCTCATCTGTGATTTTCTGGGAAACATCTTGGCAGTTCTGCTTCTAGTACTTTGTGGGATGTTGATTGGGGTGCCTTGTTCCTCTTCCCTGCTAGGTTAGGTTTATTATCTGCTAGCAGAGCAGGATTCAAGAGAATGAAGCTCTTTTGAAAGTACAACAAAACTTGTAGGCTTTCTCTGAATCTGACACAAGTCCATTCTCATGGCAAATATGCAATTATTCAGGAGATGTTCATCTCTCTGTAGAGTCACTCACAGCTGCTTTAGGTATGTCAGAAGGTTACTGAATAAGACTCTTAAGTTTCTTAAAAATGTTTTTATCTAGCTGGAAGGGAATCCAGGGCTCAAAGAAGGGTCTTATAATAATACACTCGATTTGATCTTATTCTTAGAACTTGTTTCATATTGGGGCTCTTACTGGTTAGGAAGACAGAAGATGAGAAACAGTTCTGTTTTTTTTTTGTTTTTTTATATTCCTCCAATAACTTGAAAACCGGCCAGTTCCTTCTTTACTTCAGAGGTTGGCAAACTAGGACCATAGGCCAAATCCAGCTCGCCTCCTATTTTTATATGGACTGGGAGCTAAGACTATGTTTGCATTTTTTTATATTACAAAAAAATCAAAAGAAGGAAAATATTTTGTGATACATGCAAATCATATTATATTCACATTTCAGTGTCCATAAATAAGTTTTTTTGAAACATAGCCACATTCATTCATTTACATATTGGCTCTGGCTGTTCTTTGCACAATAGCGGAGCTGAAAATTTGAGATAGACACTCATCGTCACATAGCCAAAAATGCTATCTGACCCTTTACAGAAAAAGTTGGGAGACCTCTGCTCTAACTCATACTCTGTCCTTGAAGTACTCTATCTTATACAGCTAAAAGAAGCCAACTGACACTTCCAGCATTTTGTCTGGAAAGCGTTTTGTGAAAGCCCAACAATTTATTAGTAACATATCTATTGGTATAGTCTTGCCAATTGTTTTGTTATTTTATAATGGGTCTCTGTTTTTCCAGCATCCAGTAGCAATCTCTCACCATTTTTAGCCTCTACTAAATACTTGCTCACCATGTTTCCATTATCTGCTCATTGCTTTGCTTTCAAATCAGAGTCTCTCAGTTTAAGTCAAAAGCATTCCACCTCTCTGTACCGATTTCTATATTAGTTCTCTCTTGCAGTAGAAGAAATAAACACAGAACTCTGTTGTTTAAAACAACAGGATTTATTATTTCTCCTGAGTTTGTGGGTCAGCTGGGCAATAGTGATGATCTTGCCTGGGCTTGTTCATGTATTTAAAATTAACTTGTAGTCTGGCAGGTGTAGAATGACCTTTGGGGCATATCCTTTATTTAGCTGGCTGTTGGCTGGGGCAGCAGAAACGACTGGGCTTTGGGCCTCTCATCCTCAAGCAGATGACCTTGGGCTTGTCAGCCTGATGGTGGTGGGGATCCAAAACTTTGAGTGGAAACATGCAAGATTTCCTGAGGCATGGACTAAGAACTAGCACTCCATAATTCCCTCCACTGTGTGTTAACAAGAAAAACCCAGCCCAGATTTAGTGAGTGAGGAAAAAATTCTGCCTCTTGGTGAGATAATCATAAAACATATAATATCATTTTAAGAAGCTTTTGATATACAGAGTATCCTGGCATACAAAGCATCCAAGCTGATTTGTATTTGCTAATAGTCTTCAATTCCGAATATACTCTACACAAAAGAATTGTTCTCTCTTTTCCAGCCCTAACATTGTAACAATGACAAATGAATAATGAAACACTTCCAACACATTATTAGTGTTGATGAAGATCATATTTCAGATACAGAATTGGGGAAAGGACATGTAAGATAACCGAAGAAATTTAAATCCAGGTAATTCAAAGGTCAACCTTTTCAAGTGCACATTTGGGAAGAAGGAGTATTTTTTGTTTTTAAATCCTTCTTAAGTGACCCACTTAGAAACTATTCCTCTCTATTTGGGGATTCCTTATCCTGTTACTAGTGTGTATGTCTTTGCTATACTCCCCTTTTTCAGGATTTTCTTTCAATATTTTCTTTTGGTGGATGTCAGATAATGATGTATTAGGTTATATAATTTAACTGTCCTGTCTCTTCAGTCTCTTTAGTCTCCCCAATTTTTTGTCCAAGTACTAACATAAGAGGATTAGTATTCACCGATTGGTGTAATGACTCAGAGTAGGGCTGAGAGTCTGAATAAAAGGATAAGAATACTGAGTGCAAGCTTTCGTGGGTCTCTTGCTTATGCATTTTCACTGCATTCATACTATTAAAAAATAACAGGAGAAGGGATGTGACTTGATTTTAATTACTTGGGGTTACTGGATAGATGAAGAGGCAAAAACAAGCAAATAAACAAACAAAAAATGCATTTTATGTCAACCTTGCCAAGCCAAGGTCAAACAAACTTCCTACTAAGATTGTGAGAAAAATACATCAGAAAATCAGGGACCTTGGGACAAATACCTACGTGGGTTTAGTGGGCTTTCTTGACCAGGTTTCTTGAAGGGCCACAGACTTCCTCCCATTAGCTTCTGACAGTATCGTTTTCATCAAGCACAGTGTTGTCACCAAGCTGGAAAAATCACTTTTATTTCCTGGAGACTCTTACAGGGAGCTCTTGGTTTGTAGGATGGCTGCAAAGGCATCTGTGACTGAGAGAGAATCTTTTTCTCTAAATATAAGATGAGGGAAAAACCAAAGTTTTTAAAATTTGGTGTATCTGACAGCCACCAAGGGGAAAAGTATCCAAAGAATTAGGCATTTTTACAAGGGGTTGTTTTTCACAGAAACCCTTATTCATAACTTGCTTCTTTGTAACCAAGGGTTTATCTCTTTAAAAAAGGAATTTGCTTTGGGCACAGCTCCACATCTACTTACAAGGGTGAAATAGGGTCTGACCCTTTATTCAACTGCTAAGTCCTACTTATTTTGTATTATCCAAAATGTTACTTTCTCAGAGAATCATTCCTACTCCCTGATTTCTTTAAAAATGCTGTTTGTTTACTTATTTATTTTTTAAGACTTCATTTAATTTTTAGAGCAGATTTAATGATCCTTTGTGTGTTTGTGTGGAACGGCCCCCAACTTCCTGATGGAGTCCTACTTTCTCCCCCATCCAGAGCCTGGTATTCATTGGTTACTTTAAAAAGACCCAGCAGACACATTTATAGTTTCCAGTATCTGAGGCCAAATCACCTCTCCGTGAAGGGTGTTTCCAGACTAGTCTTTACAAATAAAATGGAAACAGTGAGAGGATTTATAATTCTCCTTTGTGAGATACCTCAGGCATGGGAAGTGGGCATGTGAACTGATCTTCCCATTAAACCCTTAGGTACTTCCCTTTTAGTCTAATTCAGTCACATATGTATTCAATTAACCTCTCTATCTCACTCTCCCCATCTCCTTACTCATCCCTACATACAAGCTTTAATCGGCAAGGTCATCTAACTCTTGAAAATATTTCAGTGGATAATTCATTTATCACTTCTAGGTACAATTTGTCCAACCCAATGGAATCCTAAGAATTTTAATGTGATTTATGATCCTTGTTTATTCATAAGGTTTATCAGGTTCCTCAAATATGTACTAATAGGTCCAATACCATATTCATTTTTCCTACTCTTCATTATTAATCTTCAGCCAAGAACCTGTAATTTGGTGGCACCATTATATAGAGTTTTAAAATATACTTCAAAGGAAGGATTACTGACTTAGATCAATTTTTAGCTGAAAATGTGCTGGTAAGCTTATTGACTACTAAATCTAACAATTTAAATAAATTTAAAGATATATTAAAAAAAGAAAAACAAAAAAACTTTTTTTTTAACCATTGCTACTTAAACAGTTACTTTTTTTGAAGCGCAATTGTCAATACAAAAACGAAAATTTCATACATGTCTAGCTTGATGAATTTCCCAAACTGAACACACCTGTGTAGCCGACCTTCAGATCCATAAACAGAAGAGCATCAGAAACACCTCCTGCTCATGATTCCTTCCAGAGGTTAGTATTTCTGGAGGAAGACAATTCTAATGTGGGAGCAAATATGGGGGCACCTGACATCCACTTTTGTTTTCTTCATCTGTAAAGTGAGTGGAATAATACGCTGAAAAACTGCTCTATAAATGTGATCAACTCAATGAAAATATGTCATAAACCACAGCAAGCTGCACAAATGAACAGTATTATTTTAATTTTCTGTTTCTACAAAGTACCCATTGCAGAGTTCACCTTGGAAAAATGATCAGACTTGGCTCAAACCACGAAGAAGAAGGAGTGTTGCTAAAAAATGCCAGCAGGCTGCCTTCCAACAGACCTCTTAGAGTCTCATTACCTTGGTAGATTTGCCTGGCTCTGAGTCTGGCCCTCAGCCTTTCCAGACTCTGAAATCTAGTTGTCTATTGCTAAGGGGCCTCATGATATTAAATAAGCTCAAGAGACTGATTTTAAAAATCAAAGCCCTGATTTATTAATTTACAATGAGGGGACCAGGCACTTGAGTCTTCTGGCCAGAACATTCTCTCCCTGCTGATACTCCTTTGGGGAAGCTACGCTGTATTCATTAGCTTGCTCAGTGAGCTTGGTTTCAGAGTAAGAATTAGGCGAGAGGAATCTCCTATACTGTGTGACATTGGTTCACTACTTTTTTTGTACCAATGCAACTCTGCACTTTGACTATTCTTTCCAGACCAACTCAGCTGCCAATCCAATGGGAAAGCACTCTGAAACCTTCAGTTTCCAGGAAATGAAAAATACAGCATTTTGGGATCTAAAAATGGATTTGTAAGTCCTCTGTGGGCTCACCTGCAGCGTAAACTTTTGACCTGGTGATCACCCTCACCTCTGGCAGAGAGTACGTATGCCTGGCTGGAACACCCAAAGACCATTGTATTTACCTTTCCGTCTCTTCCTTGAAATGGTCATTCTGAATATTTACTTTTGGAGTTAATCTTTTTTTTTTTCTTTTGTATCATTAGTAGGGAAAGAGATATGTGACCGAGGTGGAAGCTGGTACCTGTGAAGGTAAATGCTGACTATCATGAGCCCAGACTTAGGTAAGTGACTCAGAGACTTGCTGGTAGAATGACTAGTAGATAACTTCTCAGACTCAGGGCTTGTGTGGGTAATGGCCACTGCCTTCTCTTGCCCCTGACCTCTCCTATTTCTATGCCTCTCTGGTTTAACAATCCTCATACTTCCCCAAACCCTCAACTAATTGAGCAGCTGTTTCTTTCATACTGTTCATATTTTCAACCTTTCACGTACTTCTGGAGACATTACTACCCTTTGCAAAAATTATATTTTTAAATATTTGAAATTAATCTGTTTTGGGTTGATTCTGAGGTTTTGAGCTCACAATTAACAATACTGACAATAGTTTTAATCTATTCTGGGGCAACCATATACTCCTATAACCTACATTTAGATCATTTGTAATATGGAACTATTTGAGGATTTATTGAAATAATAAGTGTAAAACACTTAGATAAGTGGATAATACTATTTATGGATGTGCTCCAAAATCACATTTTTGACCAAATGAAAAATGGTTAATGTTAAAATCAATATTTATTTGTAATTTTGTACTTTTTCCTCTTCATAAATTCTGGAGCCATTAAAATTGATATTTTTCTTTAAATTCACCCTCACAATAAGTGAAGAATTCCAAAATAAGATTATTCTTAAGATAATCATGACCTAGAAAGCATTAAGTGACAAAGCATTGAAAGTGTACTTTAAAGGTTATTTTTCCATTATTTTTGGTAATGCTAATATACCAAATGATTCTAAAATATTAGAATTATGATAAAACATATTTGGTACTATAACATTTATATTAAAACAAAAACATTTAATGGTCCAAAAGATTGTGATAGTCTCCCTAATTTTTAAGCTAATATACTGTCATTAAATTAATTATTAAAATATTCTTAAATATTTTAAAACAAAATTCACAGCATCACAATCATCATCAAATATGATATTTTTCCTTTCAGAAAAAAATGTACGTATACTTAAAATGACTGAATTTCAACATATAAAATGCATAATGAGATTTTCACTTTAAGTTACATCAAGAATGCTTTCAGTATTTGAAAATGTATATTTAATTATTAATAATAAGCCCAAATAACATAATAAAATACTGATATCACTAATAGTAATTAGATATGATCACAATTATCACTGATCATGAACAAGTTTAGATTTGTCAGAAAGGACATTGCAGTGGGCATTCAGCTGTTTGGCAATCCAATAGCCAGTGAAAAACCCATGGTCAAATAACAGGCTTTTGCTAGTTTCCTGTTGTTTTTTTGTTAATTTTATCCACAAAGCCAAAATTTAGAGAATTTCTTTATAAGAAGTATTCAGGAAGCTTTTGTAATTATCATTCTTATATATGTGTTTCTGTGTGAACATAAACTAATTTTCTAATAAAACTTAAAAATTAAGCAATAAACATACATTTTAAACACTACATTTTTTTTCTGGTGGTTTGAATTCAAGATTCAAAACAATCAAACTTTGACAATCAAAAAATTCTAAATCCAGAGATAAGTGTTTTAAAATACTATCACTTATAAGGAAACTAAAGTGTTTCAGAAAGTATTATTGCAGATAGCACACTATAGATAATTTTAGTTGACACATTTTAAATGTTTAAATCTGAGAGAATTATACAACTCACTTAATATTTAAGCATCCAAGCATTTCCTTCTACTCTTGATTCCTTTCATTTGAAAACAGAATGTCACTCAGGATAATTTGATAAATGTTATGTCAGCAATTTTTAGAAAGAGTCTTCTGTTGTTACAGAACTGGCAGACGTTAAACAGACAAAGTCACAGAATAATTGATATGGACAACAGAAGTAAGGATTTCGACTCCCAGTAGGCAAACCACCTGTACAAACAACATTTCTAACTTCAATTTGAGTTGCTGGCTTCTGAACACTCAATTATTTAGGGCATTCAAAAGATTTCATTAATGGAAGAAATATCTCCAGGCCTGAGTTACAAAGGTGGTTTTTATCCCTCAAGATTGGGGTCCAATAATAAGTATGGTTAATGCTGTGTTGATGACAAATGCTATCTTTGATCAGAATTAGAAACCTTCCATTTTAGTATATTTCAGATGTTTTAATGCTGCTTTCCCTTGAAATCTTCAGGCAGACATTTTAAGAGACAGAATATAAAAAGACAGAAAATGACCATCCATATGTTTCCACATTCCAAGGTTGTCACAGCATTGCCATCCAGACAAAGTCTGTTCTGGATTCTTAACACATTAGTTTGGGTTAGAGGGGTGAACTACTTATACAGGGGTCTCTTTTAACATTACTATGCATTACTATGCAGAGCCTGTTACTACAATGAATTGGCTTAGACCCCCTGACTCATGTTTAAAGGGACACATAAATTAGTTTGGTTTGGTTTCATTGAAGAGTAAGGATTTAAATTATTTTTAAATACACTTTTTTAAATTGTCAAACAATTTTAGATGTATAGAAAATTGTGAAGGTAACACAGATAGTTCTATATTTCTATACCCATTTTCCCTTATTAGTAACACTTTACATTAGTATACCACATTTATTATAATTGCTGAACCAATAGTGATATATTATTAGTAACTAAAATCTATAGCTTATTCAGATTTCCATAGTTCTTACCTAAGTTTCTTTTTATGTTCCAGGATCCCACCTAGGATCCCACTTTATATCCAGTCATCATGTACCCTTAGGTTTCTCATGGCTGTGATAGTTTCTCAGACTTTTCTTGTCTTTGATGACCTTGACATTTTTGAGACTACTAGCTAAGTTTCTTAAGAATGTCTAAGGAAAAAAAAAAAAAAAGAAAGAAAGAAAAGAAAAGAAAAGAAAAGAAAAGAAAAGAAAAAAAAGAGAATGCCGATAGGAATTTGTCTGATTTTTTTTTTCTCGAAATTATACTAGGTATGGAGTTTGACACGGAAGACCACAGCAATGAAGTACTGTACCTTAGCCAGTACTTCCTGGCTAAGGTAGTGCTTTTCAGGTTTCTTCAATAAAAAGGTTGTCTTTCCCACCCCACTGCTTTCCATACTGTCTTTTCTGGAAAGAAGTCACCATGTACAGGCAACATATGAGGGGTAGGGAGTGAGTCCCTATCTCCTTCAGGGCACATTATCTACACAGATTATTCAGAACTCTTCTGCACAAGAGATTTGTCTTTTCCCATATTCATTCATTCATGCATTCATTCATTCATTCAATCATTTATTGATATCTGTATGTACTCATACATACTTATTTTATATACTGGGTTATAACCCAGTTCTACTTTTCTTCTTTTGTTGCTCAAATTGTCTCAGTTCTGGCTATTAGGAACTTTTCAGATGCTTTCTGTATCCTTTTCATATACCTCATATTTGTGCATGTATGTGGGGGTGGGGGAGGAGAACATTTTCTTAGTTTCTGGTGTTATGAAATTCTGTAGGCTCGTCATGTATATTTCCTGCCCCACTATTAGAATCAGCCATTCTTCAGGATCTCGTTCCCATTATTGGAGAACAGTGTTAGAAACTGAGACCTGGGTGCTAGGTGTGCACATAGCAATATACCATTGATACTAGGTCCTCCCAACCAGCAATGCAAGGAAATGCATTTATGTGTGTATGCTAACCGCTCAATCTATACCTGTCTATAAGTATTTGTATATGTAAATATCTGCCTATATTAAACTAAATCTGAGTTCTTTTTGTTGACTCCAAGTTTAATTCATTACCAAATGAATCATTCCAACCTCCTTCTCTTGCTTATCGGCAAACTACCACTACAGCAGTAAGAAACCTGGATTTAACCAACCTTTATCCATTGACTTGATCAACCAATCTCTGTATATGCAGAGGGGTTAGAGAATTGCTAACCTGTGTACTCATAGGAAACACAGTTATCAACTATAGTACAGCAATGACATATATTTCCTCTTGAGTTTAGTCTCACAGATCTCACACATTTCCAAATTACTGAGGTCAGTAACATTTTTGAAGTTGTTCCATATATTTGTAATACATGAGATTCTTTTATAGCATTCTACATTTCATCCTGGGATCTCTGAATCTCCTAAATATTTTTTTTTTGAAATTTGCATACACTAAGGTTTATTTTTTGTGTTGTAAATTTCCATGGATTTTAACAGATACACAATTTCATGTACCTACCATGAGTGTATTACTTAGAATGCTTTCACTGCCCTAAGACATCCCCTGTGCTTCACTTACTCAACCTTCTCCTTTGTACCAAACTCCTGACAGCCACTGATCTTTATGCGATTTTCTAATTTTGCTTTTTCCATAGGTCATATAATTAGGATTATAGACTATGTAGCCTTCCCACCCTGACTTTGTTCACTTAAAAATATGCATTTAAGATTCCATCCATTGTTTTCCGTGATTGAATTGCTGATTTATGTTTATGGCTGAATAATATTCCATTATATAAATGTAGCACTGTTTCTGTGTTCACCTACTGAAGGATGGCTTGCTTGCTTCCAGTTTTTGACAATTATGAATAAAGCATGCAAGTTTTAGGGTAGACAAGCTTTTCAAATAACCTAAATAACCTAAAAGCAGTGGTGCTGTATCATATGATAAAATTATGCTTAAATTTGTAAGAAATTGGCAAATTTTCTCCTGCAATGGGGGTGTCATTTTCAAATACCACCAGAAATGAATGAGGATTTTGTTGCTCTGCTTCTTGACAGTTATTGATATTGTCAGTGTTTGGGATTTTTGCCATTCTAATGCATGGGTAGTGATTTCTTGTTGTTATTTTAACCTGCAATTCTGTGATGATAATAATGCTAAACATCATTTCATGTTTATTTTGCCACCTCTATATCTGTGTTGGTAAGGTCTATTCAGATCTTTTGCCCACTTAAAAAAAAACAAAAAAACTATTTTCTTAATGTTGAATTTTAGAAGTTCTTTGTATATTTTGGATGTGAGTTCTTTATTAGATATGTGTTTTGCTCCTGGTTTCTCCCAGTTTTTGGCTGGTCTTTTCACTCTCTTAACAGTGTCTTTTGCAAAGCAAAAATCCTAGTTTTCATACAATACAACCTATTCTTTTTCATGGATTATATATTTGGATCATTTTGGGGAGGTGTTTTATCTAAAACCTCATCACCAGGAAAATATTTTTAATAGCTACATATCTGTTTTTTAATATTAGATGCTCTGAACAGTATCTTTAATATCTCTTTCTCTTTCATTTCTCTTTCTCCACTCTCTTTCCTCTTTCCTCAGTTTCTGTTTTCTCTTTCTCTGTTTCCTTCTTTTCTCTCTGGCAGTAAATAGGCTAGAATAGGAAAAGTATAATTAAGATGAGCTTGTAAGTCAACAATGGCTTTAATTTATTCATTTGCTTCTATGGATATTTTACTTACATGTTAGAAGTATTCTTTTGTGGTCTAGAGATCATTTATATGCTAGCTTCTGGGTAGTAAATTATCTGTAGTAAAAATCAAAGGATGCTCTAATAATGCACCAATTAATCAAAATCAATATTTTATTCAGCAGAATTATCAATAGCATAAATATATATTGTTCTCCTATCAATTATAAATACTTATTCAAAGACAAGTGTGCTCTCCAAAAGGATTCCCTTATGAATGAACACAAAGCTAGTATTTGTCATGTTCCTTTCTTGCAGTTTTGGCTCTCAAAATCTAATTGAGGAGGATATATACAGTGCAATTAGTGAATTAAAATGGATTAAAAAAACCCATATTACACTGAGTGTAATCAAGTGTGAGAACACCATGCCGATGCCATAGGTAATGCAATGGTTGGTGAATGTAAAGAGCAGTGAGTATTGGGGTGTTCACGGGAGGCTTTACGAAAAAGGGCTTACCCTTGTCACAGAGGAGGATTATAATATAGTCCGTCCAAGTTAAGAAGAAGGGATGCTCCAAATGAAGAAAAACGTGAACAAAAGCATTGATTTGAAGGTGAATATGCCACACTCACTGGGCAGGTATAACACAACTCTAATTAACCAAATGGCCTTTAGAATCAAGATGTCTGGGCACCTGGGTGGCTCAGTCATTAAGCATCTCCCTTTGGCTCAGAGCATAATCCCAGGGTCCTGAGGCTCTGGATCCGGCTCCCTGCTCAGCGGGAAGCCTGCTACTTCCTCTCTCACTCCTCCTGCTTGTGTTCCCTCTCTCGCTATGTCTCTCTATGTCAAATAAATAAATAAAATCTTTAAAAGTAAAATAAAATCAAGATGTCAAGTAGATTAGTAGATTACATGTGGTTATCTGGGGGCCTTAAACTCTTTAATAGTTGGCTAATGCAACAAAAAGAATTTTTAAGACACAGTTTGGCTATGGAGGCCTCTCTGATGACATAGTTAGGGCACTGAAACCCTCTCAGCATATGGCAGTCTCCTGTCCCTTGTGATTGGCTAAGATGTGGAAATACAATCTAATTGGATCTAACAGAGGGAAATTTATGATTTTAATTTGATAGTATTTGGAAGAAAAGTTCTCCCTTCTGAGCAGTATGATGTACAGATGGGACATTTGAATTTTATCAGTTATTTGAGCTCGGTGAAGGAAAAGGCCAGCCAATAGAGAAAGATAACACCAAGAGGATCACAAAACAGCAAAGCCAAGAGAAACTGATCAAAGGGTACTTGGAGCTTGGCCCACTTCTGGATTGTTATGTTAATTGAGCCAATAAATCCTATTATGTGCCTCCTTCTAGGTTCTCAGAAAATCTTTTATTTTCTTTCACATTCCACATACAGCCTTATATTAGGAAATTATTTTTGTTCTACCTTCAAAATATATTTAGAACTCACATCTCTACCCTGTCTCCCTGATCCAGATCAGCGTCAGCTATCACCTGAATTAATACAACAGGTTCCTAACCAGTATCCCTTTTCCATCCCTGGTCTCACAGATGGTAGTGATCTTCTGACCACAAAACAAGATCTAACTACTCTGCTCAGCATTCTCTAAAAGCTCCCCATGTAGGGAATAAAGTTCAAAGGCCAAACAGAGGCCTACCAGGTCCCACAATGCAAGGGGCCCTGAAATGTTTGCAGTATTAACTCTACTACACGTCCCCTTGTTTTGGCCTGCCAGGTGGCTCCCCATCGCTCCCCCCCACCCCGCCCCTTCCCAAACACATAAAACATATACTCATCTTAGTGGTGGAGTTTTGAATGTAGGTGAGGTTTTGTTAGGTGAAGTCTGGAGCCAATAGCCAAGCAAGAATTCTTGAAATATCTTTGGTGCAAAAGGTGATTTTATCAGGACCTGCAGGCAAAAAGAGCTGCACTGGGGTTGTGAGGATCAATTGATTATATACTATGGGATTGGGGGAGGTAAGGAAAAAGGGAGGTGTCCAAAAGGACTTTCATATGCTAAAGAAGACTCTCAGATACTGGAGGCCTTGCTATTATCAAACTAAGTATGTTTTTCCCTCTAGCAAAGCATTAACATTAAGATAGTTGGAAGTTACCTGGAGGAATGTCACACATATTCCTCAAAAAGGGGGTGGGAGGGTGGGAGGCTGGAAGTTATGGGGTGTCAGCTTGCACTTGTCCTCAGCAGCCTTCTGCTCCCTTATCTTTAGGGCCTTTGCACTTGCTGCTTCCCGTGCCTGAAACCTGGTTTCAGAAAATATTGCTATGTCTTTTCCCCTCACTTCATTTGTTTTCCTTACTAAAGAGGAACTGGCTTCCCTTTAAAATCACACCCTGCCCTTACTGGTACCAGATAATATTTGCATCATCCAGCTTTATATTTCTTCAAAGTTTTTGTGGCCACTCAAGACTTTGTTTATTTGTTGATTTTCTAGTCCCTTACCACCACTAGCCTGTAAGTTTCCTGAGAACAGGATGACTGGTTTTTTTTGATGTCTCTAAAGCCTGGAGCAGAGAAAGCAATGCCTAAGATATGCTTTAAAAGTAAATCAGATCTTATAAAAAAATTAAAAAATTAAAAAAAAATGTAAACACACACACACAAAAGTAAATCAGATCATTTTTCAAGGTAATTAGAGTTGTTCTTATTTCTGTTACTTTCCTTTGTTAGTAAAAGCACTTTTATTAGATAAAGACAATCTAATTAGTCTTTACTAAAATTGAGAAAAGACACTGTAATAGGTCCAGATGGAAAAAATACTGTAAATTATGTAATTGTGCTTTGAAGTGAACTCTGTATTCAATATTTTCCATTGAAATAAGTATATTATACAGCTAAGAAAAATTGAAATAATTTACAGAAATTATTTGTCTTGGGAAAAGAAAAATAGCCAAAAATGAAACACACCCCATTGTAAAAATGTGGTGGTTTTTACCAAAAAAAAAAAAAAAAAAAAAAAGCCCACCACATTACTCAAGGAGTACTGTAGTACAGTACAGTTTTATATTTCACAGTGAAATGTAACAGCATAACTGAGTAAGGTGCAGGTGGACCTATGTAGGGAGAGATAGATAGGGGGCTACTGATCAGGCTCACAGAAATCTAAAAAATGTGGAGGTGTGGGAAAACCAGAAATAAGGGAATAAAAGCAGACCACCACTCTGCCCTAGGCATGGGGTGGGGGAGAGTCTTTTATGATAATCACCCTTGACTAAAAAAGAATAACCAGACCTTAAAAAGGAAGTAAGCCATTGAAGGTGTTATCACTAGTCTTTGCTTAATGGTGGTATCAATAGAAATGTTAAGAAGATTTAAGTTCCCTGGTTAGCTTTCTATGAAAGACCAATCCTAAATGCCATCCTTGGCAAGCCTCTCTGGACCCCTTTCACTCTTGAGAGCTTTTTCTGTATCTTCACTTAATAAACTTCTATCTCTTTATTCACTCTCCTTTGTTGGTGAGATTCATTAACTCCGTGAGACAAGAATCTCTTCCTCATCGTAACTGAAGAGGGATTGAGTTACATAAAAGGTGGGAGCTGAAGGATTATATATTTATGGAAGTCACCTTAAGTCATCAAGCTCTTTCCTGAGTGCTTTATAAATATTATCTTATTTAATATTTTCAAATGCCTTTCTGGTGAATAGTAGTTATTATTTTATGTAAGAAAAAAGAACAAGGTTCAGAAAGAAAAGAAAATTCCCAAGGGCCCACAATTCATAACTGGCATCCAAATCTAAAGCCTCAAGCATCAAAACTCATTTTAAAAAAATGCCTTTTCCAATAAATATGTAAAGCTATTGGTATGCACACCAACATTGTTAAAGTATTGTCTGCAAAGCCCAGTTTGGAAAATATTAAAATCCTTTATGGTTTATCAATCTGTCAAGCACAATTTTAATTGTTTATTGAAAAAACTAGTTCACTGATGCTTAACAGATGAATAATGTTAGCACTGCTCTAATTACTTAAAAATGTATGTAATTATATGAACAAGGAGACCAATAATAGCGAATGATACTTGCATATGAAACTACATTAGCAAGTGTAGAGCCACTTGTTAAAATAAACTATATGAAAGGAAAGGGGCAGGACAGAAAGGCAGTGATATTTATAGTTAACAGTGACTGAGAGGTGAACTGTAAGCCTATTTACATACTTCTGAAAGACTGAAACATCAAAGAAAATGTCTTCCTACCAAACCTGAAATATGGAGGAAACAGAGGAAGATAATTACTCAACTTCAAGAAACTTTCCTCAAAACAGTATGTGGTAAAAGAAAATATGCCAAGAACTAAAAAAGAAAATTAGACATAGATTCAACAATGTCTTCCCTAATGCCTAACAGTGAATTACTATTTTAGAGACAGGAATACTGAAGCTTAGGTGATAACTCTTGTTACGCGGTTACTAGTAAAGTACCATACAAAATAAAATCAGCATGTGTTTCGGCTGTGGTTTTCTGTTCCAGGGGTGGAAGTTCCTGCCAGACTGGGTCTGAAAAGGAGGGATGCACTGAGCTTGGAGCAAGGTGAGTGTCTCAAATCCCTGGCAGTGAGAATCCGGTCAGGAACCAGACAGTAGGCTCTAGCACCGAGGCCAACAGTGATATGGCCACAGCCAGCCAGGAAGAATCTAGTGCCACCACCCAAGCATTGGTGGTGAAAATACCCATTTCATAATCATTCAAGGAGTAGATACCCATTGAACAGACTATTAAGTGCCAGGTTCTGTTTAGGTCCCTGCTGAGGGGCTCAGTTTTGGAACCCTACCTCTGCAACTTCACCCACGTTTTCTCCTTCAGAGATTTTGGAACTGGACTCTTTGGCTATAAGCCTGCCACTGAGTTCACTCTAGAAGGAGAAAATACAGTAACGGCAATGACAGTCACTGCCGTCACTGAACTCTATGAATGCCAGCAACAGCTGCAGCTGATTGCAGGCTCCAGTTTAGAACTCAGAAATCCCACTGCAAATGCAGCAGCATTTACTCTACCTGTCACTTCTGTTCAGCTGGTGGTGGCACTGTTTTGTCTACTCAGATATTAATCCAGAAGCTTCCACGGGATTTACTCCAAATAATTCGTGTGGACCAACAGCAAAAACTGCAACTGCATCAGCAACTGTCTCTCTAGGATTGGCTAGACTTAGACCTAGACCCAGACTTAGACTCACATGTCCACTTAACAGTTATACATAGCTGCTTTGGTAGGTTTGATTTTTCAAAGTGCAAACAACATTCAAGACTTAAATAGGATGGGGGCTGTGGATGGCTCAGTCCATGAAGCTTCTGGTTCTTGATTTTGGCTCAGGTCATGATCTCAGGGTTCTGAGATCAAGCCCCGTCCTGGGTGTGGAGCCTGCTTAAGATTCTCTCTCTCCATCTCTCCCTCCCTCTCCCCATCTCCCACTCACATGTTGCTCTCTAAATTAATTAATTAATTAAGTTAAATTAAAATTTAAACAGGAGGATAGGGCCATGACATTGGCATCTACCATAGCTATTTCAGATGTGGCTAGAGAAGACCTTCATGGTATAGATTTTAGTAGCTCATAATATAAAAAGAGTGAAAAAAGAGGAACATGACCAGAAAATAATAAATCACAGAAGGATGAAAATCTTCAAGTCATTTGCCAGGATATGGAAAACATTAATAAATTTGTGAAGGAACAAAAAAGAATACAAAGGGGGAAAAAAGCATTATGCAACCAATGACTAAGGTTTAAGAAGATATTAAGGCTTTAAAGCAGTTTCTCCCATTGGCTGCCAATGGATGTATGTAGAGCTTTCAGAATGCAGGAGCTACTACCCAGACTTCCAAATAAAAACATGGCTTCTGCCGACTATGTCATAACCACAGCTCAGCAGTTTTAGGCGTGGTTTTCATGTGGTGTGAAGTGGTGGGGTTCGGAGCTGATGGCCAAGAAAGAATTATTTGGTCCAAGAAGGTGGTTTTATTAAAACATGGGGACAGGACCCATGGGCAGAAAGAGCTGCTTTGGGGTCCTGAGGAATGGCTGATTATATATTTGGGAGTTGGGGGAGGTAAAGACAAAGGGAACTTTCCTGAAGGACTTTCACACTCTAAAGAAGACTCACAGGATTCTGGAGGTCTAGCTACTGTCAAGCTAAGGTGTTCTCCCCGCCACCCCCCACCCCCGGCCTTTAGTAGAGCATTAAAACAGTTGGGAGTTTCCTGGAGGAATGTTTTACCCTGTCTGCCTCAAGTATTTGTCAACAGGCTGCAGGTTATAAGGAAGTTTAATTTTATCTACATATTCTTCCCTTTGTTCCCCACATCAATTTCAGCAGTACAGACAGCAGATTGAAGAAAACTGCCTTGTCATTCAAGCAGAAATTCCCATATAACCATTCAAGATTTATCAAGGGCTCTGCAAAAACCTTACTGTTTATAGCTTTGGCTGTACAACTTCAGTCTCTTATTAAAAGTGTAGAAGTGCTCAGAGCCATACCCCCTCTACAGAAACATGTTGGAAAATGGTATAAATGAGTTTAAATCAGGCCAGCAGGAGCTAAGAAATGGCAGAATGCACCCAGAGCTATTACCAGATCTAGGCTACACAGCAACATGCAAATGAGGCAGCCATCACCACCTCAAGCAACACTTAGCACAGCAAGGATGGTGACAGGTCCTCCACCATTTCTGGGCTATGGTTTAGCGTGCATTCACAACGAACATTCACACTGACTTGCCAGCAAGTGGCTTAGGGTCTTCAAACTGGAGGTTTTGGAATGAGCTCTTGTTTTAGAAACAACACCGCGGAGGCCACATTTGGGTTTAGAAAAATAAATCAACCTTCAGAAATCTTAGTGCAAGCTTTGGCATCTCAAGTACATCTGCATTTAACTTCAACAATTCTGGCATCACCGTCGGTGATGACATATGGGATGGGACATACAGGATGCCCGATCCTGTCTCTGCAGGTTTGGGAACAGGAGGGGGATTCCTGCAGTTGAAGAAACCTCCAACTGGAAAGAAAACAAGAAAAATAATAAATATATGAATTGATGGTTTAGGAGAATCCATGGTAGCATTGTTCATCCTGAGCCTATTTTCCTAAAATTGGTATAGTAAATGGTACCTCTGGAGATTTATAAAGTTCTGATACTTTTTTCCTCCTCTGGAATCTTGAATTCATACTGATCAACTTTTTTCCTGTGAATATAAAACCCAGTAGTATATTTGTCTTTATTTTGTAAACTATATTCTGATTACATCTCTGACCAGTAAAGCCCATTATTTAGCCAAGTGTTAATAGCTGTGATTTTGTTGATAAAGGTGACACTACATAAATATATGCCCATTTGTTTCTCCTAGAATAGAAAAGACTTCTAGTGTTTATAGTTGAATCAGTTTTTATTTTGATAAAAGTCTCTTGAACTACATTGAAGAACATCATATTTACGGAATAATATTCACGTTTGTGCACATGTATAAAGTATGAATTTATAGAAAGAAACTCTTGCCTCGAACTGTTTCCCTTTTTAAGGGTATTTTATTTTTTGGCAGTTAAAACTTCACATTTCAGTGTGTGTGTAGATTGAATTGGAAGCACCAGGTCATTGCAATTAGTTGCTTAAAAGCAGGCCTGTTGGGCTGACTCGATTTCATGGTCTCTAGGCTGCCATTTTTCTTTCCACACTCATCTTTGGCAGCCTCTCCAAAAGAAGAATGCTCTGCATCTTGTCAAATAAGCTTGTATCTTCCTATATTGATTACGTTTAGGTTAGTTATGTAACTTCTTTTCTCCTCCATAGAGAAGATAAACCTTCAGGACCCTATTTGAACTCGAGCTGGATTGACTGCATGCAGGTAAAAGAGGTACTATTACTTTAGTGGAAACTTTATGAGCTCTTTAAATGCAGAATTATTTCTTACATGGCTATTAATATCGACCCTAAATGGAATGATTCTTCATATCCTAATGGCTTAATGTTAGATACAGAGACAATACGTTTAAAAAATGGTTTTGTACCAACTATGAACTATGAACCCTTTCTAGTTTTATCAGTGACCACAGAGCAAGATAATAATGTGCAGGCAGGTCAGGCTGCCCCCGTGTAATGTGACTATAATAGCATTAATAAAGGAATGGGAGCCAATGAAAAGGAGAGCCCTTTGAAAAAAAAAAAAAGAAAGAAAAACTGCCTTACCCTTAATTTAAGAGAAAAACAGTTAGATTGACCTATTTACCTTTCAGAAGCAGTTTCCAGATGTAATCTGAACACGGAATGTCATTGAAGATGACTTCATTTTTTTTTTTTTATGTAGGCTTAATAATGTGTATTAAGTGAATACTTTCAGAATCATTTTCATCCAGGCACTATTTTGCTAAAATACATACTGTACATGTGTATATGTTTTTGGTAAACATTAACTGGTTTTGATTATAAGTGTTGTTAAAACTCCATTTTATCTGCTTATAGCAATGATTGGCTTTTCTGACAAATGTTTGCAACTTGATATATTAAAATTAGAAAAAGTATTTGCTTTCTGAGCACTGAACTTATTTTCGCTTTTTCATACTTCTCTATTATTGCTATTCCCAAGATCAGATTGTTAAAAAAAGGGCATGAAAGAGTATGATTTTTGTGATTTGTGATTACTGTCAGAATGAAGTACACAATTACATCAACACTTTTAAAAAGGACCATTCACTGGTCTGAAAAACTCCAAGTATATATTTTTTTATTTCCCAAAATTTAATTGGGATTTTAACATATTAAGCTATGTGAAGTTTTGTAATATAGTAATTTGTGATAGGAGTTTAAATGGGTTGTCATTGCCCTCATTGTCTTCACTTTGTCCAGAGTCTACCATCCTATAAACAAGAAAATTTAATGTGTCAGTTGTTGTTAAAAATAAATTTGGCATAGTCAAAGAAGATATGTTGAAGAATTTGCAAGTTATTGAGATAAATTGTGCAATATGGCTTTACAATCTTTGCTTTTTGGTGACCCATCTTGGTCACCCATGTCACTGGCCAGAAGACCTGTAGAGCTGATATTTCATTGATCACCATGATTAAGGACCTTGGTTGATGCAATTGACTACCTTGACTGACCTACAAGTACCATAAATTCCTTTACCGTTACCATAGACTTTCAGCACTAGTGCACCGTAGAAAAAGTCAAAGAATTATATAGTTCAGAAAACTTGACTTATTTCAAACTGCTACATTATTTAACACAGAAACACCTCGTTTCCATTACAAATTCTGCAATGCTCGAGGGCTCTTGTCTGTTGTGACATTCACTATGACATCTGCTCCAGAGGGTATTGCTCCATTTTCCCTTGTGTCAAAAATTATATAACTTCTACATATGAGCTGAGAAATTTGAAATAATCTGTGACAAAATGAGTGTGGCTTATCAAGGGATGTTCCCACCCCCACCCCTGGTTAACAGATAACAACTTGCAAGGTGACAGAAAGCTGTAACATGGGCTACTTCTGCATAATCATGGGGAGGAAATTACCTAGAGCAGCATGGCCTCCAGATCCCTGCTGTCTAGATAGTTCTCCCAATTCCATCCGAAGTCACTCTCAATATATGCAAAGTTTCACTTTCAATTAGGAATGATCAAGGGAACAACAAGAATGCACAACCTTCTCTACTAAATCCTAACAGGGAAGGCTAAAATAGGGCTTTCTGTTGCCAAAGTATCAAGACTCAGATGCACAGATAGGTCTTGATTAGAGAAAGGAGAGGGACTTTGCAATTTATGTTACACAAGAAATGGAGCAGATAGTCTGACCATGGTGATTTGGGTCAAATGTGTGCAAATGGGCCAGGCACCAAGAATGTTACTGCTTCTTACTTTGTTTTTTGCTCCTTCTCTAGTACCAACCTGCTTTTTGTTTGTTCACTTATTTATTCCAGAAATGTTTATTTTTTAATAAAAAAAATATGTTAACACCTGGACGTCAGGACTATAGAACATGTCATTGAGTAATTTATGATAAACATTATTCCATTGCCAAAGAATTTTTAAATCTGATACCACTGTATCGTCTTTTCTTATATAAATCCACTATCAGTGCTCTTCTTAACTTTTAAGGGGTGTGAATCATATGAAGATCTTATTTAGATGTAGATTTTGATTCAGTAGGTCTTGGGGTATGAGAGGGTGCTGAGTTTCTACGTCTTAAATGAATCCCAAGCTCCCAGCTCTGCTGTTGCAGACTGTCTATAGACTACAGTTTGCATAGCAAAGATTAAATTATTTCTTCATCCTCTTTTACAGTTTTTGAGTTTAGTACCACTATAATCTCAAGACTCAACACCTCATTATGATCTTTGAAAAGGTTTATCTTTTACTTTTCATACACTATGAGTCCCCAGACTTGCTACAGTTTTACTTTGCAATGCTTCATATACCTGTCATTTTCTTAACACTATGCTCTGCTAATCCATGTCACTTTATGCTATTTTTTTTAAATATTTTATTTATTTATTTGAGAGAAAGAGAGAGAGAGAGAGCATGAGAGGGGAGAAAGTCAAAGGGAGAAGCAGACTCCCCGCGGAGCTGGGAGCCCAGTGCAGGACTCTATCCCGGGACTCTGGGATCGTGACCTGAGGTGAAGGCAGTGGCTTAACCAACTGAGCCACCCAGGTGCCCTCCCTTTATGTTATTAATGTTTGTTGATCATCTGCAGCATCTCCGCCACTGAAACTGTGTCAATAGACAATGACCCTGTTACCCCAGATTTCAGTCTTGCCTCTCTTTTTAATTTCTAGTGTCTACCTCCAATTTCTTTCTTTCACTTATTTTGCTGTACAGTATTTTTTTGCTCATCTCAAGCAGCTTCATAACCCTTCTCCATGCCCTTGTCCCCCCACTTCATTATAAACTTAGAAGTTTAATGAGTAGACATTAGAAGTACTTTTCATTATGAAATGTACATTATGGCTGATGGTCAATATTTGCAAGACACAGGATGTTTGGTTCTATCTCCCCTACTCTGAAGAATCTGAAAGACTTATAGCATCCTCCTAAAATATAACCAAAATTGGATTTAGAGCATATTGAACTTTGAGGACATCTGTTGCACAGCATAGAAACAGAACTGGTATACAAGGAAGAGAGGGTACTAAAATAAGAAAAGAGTTTCCTGGAAATAATTAAGGAGGGAAGATTGAGGAGGGAAGAAAAAGTATTTCTGAATTTCCACTAAAAGCAGACACCACGAAGGTAGAACTTAGAGGTATTTGAATGGGATAGATCAAGGAATATTTACGCAAAACCTTCTGGATGACATAAAATTTTATAACAGGCAATTTTGTAAGGTCTTCAACTAGAAAGTAATAAACAACATAATTCATTTACACATATCACAATTTAATGATATAATAACAAAAATGTTTCAGGTGAGTATAAATGACCCTAGATTTGGGGATATGGTATATTTTATAACAGAGTTTTAAAGAGAAGTTGCCCAAAGTTGCATTTTATTTGAAGTTCTGATTCTGTCCCCATTATTTGCTCCCTATTACATAAAAATTTATTTATCTTAACACAGTTTTTCACAATCTTTTCCAGAAAAGAGAAGAGGAGGAAACACTTTGCAGCTCATTTTATTAAGGCAGCAGTAGCATGATAGCAAAACTAGACAAAGGCAATATAAAAAAAATGAAAACTATAGACCACTATCTCTTGTGAACTTAGACTCAAAAAACTCTAAGTCATGACCAAGCGAAATTTATTCCAAGTGTACGGGACTTATTTAACACTTGAAAACCATCATTGTAATTCACCATATTAATAAACTGAAAATGAAAAATCATATATTTACTTCAATTGGTGCAGAAAAAAAGCATTTGACAAAATTCAATTCCCACTCATGATTAAAAAATAAATGTCTCAGCAACTAAGGAATAGAGTGGAACTATCTCAACTTGGCAAAAGTCATCTACAAAAAAACTGCAGGATGTTTTTTTTCTTTAAGTAGGCTCCATGCCCAGTGTGGAGCCCAACACGAGGCTTGAACTTGAGACCCTGAGATCAAGACCTGAACTGAGACTGAGTCGGATTCTTAACTAACTGAGCCACACAGGTGCCCCCAAACCTAGAGGATTCTTAAAGATGAAATACTGTGATCAGAAAGAAGGTTGTTCAGACCCACCACTTATTCAATGTAGTACTGGGAGTTCTATCCAGGAAATAAAGCAGTAAGTAAATAAATAAATGGCACATAAATTAGAAGGAAAGAATAAAACTGCCTCTGTTTGAAGATGATATGATTGGCAACATAAAAATAAGAATGAATCTAAAACACAGCAACAAAACTCCTAGGACTAAGAGGTCAGTTCTTAGGATATTGACAGGATATAAAATTAACACATGAAGATCAAGTGTATTTCTATAGAGTAAACATAAATACATGGAGACAAAAGTTAAAGGCACAAAATCATTTAACATTACTATAAAGAATATGAAATACTTAAATATAAATTTTACAAGGATTGCATAAGACCTATAGGTTGAAAGCCATTAATAAATGGAGAAACATACCATGATCATGGATTTGAAGATGTGATATAGTAAACATATCAATTCTCCTTAATCTCCAAATTAAAAGCATTCTCTATCAAATCCCGGCAAGATTTTTGGTAGACATAGATAGACTTACTCCAAAATTGAATGGAAAGACATAAGTCCTAGAGTAGATTCGAAAATCTCGGTAGGGTCAGCGGGGGGCGGGAGGTGTGTGTGTGGAGAATAAACTGGGACAAAACATCTAAATGATCTTAAAGTCTAATCGGTAGCTACAATAATCAAGGCAGTGTGGTATTGGCAAAGAAATAGGAACACAGATCAATTGAACAGGAAGAAAGGACCTGTAACAGACTCACATGAATTTTCCCAACTAATTGACAAAAGGGCAAAAACAATTAATGAATGAGGTATAGCCTTTTTGACATCGCGTATGGTGCTGGAACAATTGGTTCTCCAAAGGCTGTATATACATATAAATAATAACGACCCCCCCCCCAAAAGGATCATAGGTTTAACCATAAAATACAAAACTAAAAAAATTTTACAAAAACACACAGAAGAAATTTCTCAGAATCTTAAGCTAAGCAAAATGTTCTTAGATTTGGATTCCAAAACTCATGATTCATCAAAGCAAAACTGATAAATTTGACATCATCAAAATTAAGAACTTTTCTCAGGAAAGCCCAAATGAAAAGGATGAAAAGACAAATTACAAACTGGAAGAAATTATTTTTAAACTGTGAATTCAACAAAGGACCATATCTAGAATATATAAGAACTGTAAACACTAACTAAAAAAAATACAAAATGGAGAACAGCATGAATAAACATTTCACTGAAGAGGATATAATGATAGTAAATAAGCACATGAAAAAATGTTTAACATCATTAGCTATCATGGAAATTCAAATTACAACTATAATGAAACATGACTACACATTTATCAGAATGAGTAAAATAAAAAATAATGATAATACCAAATGCCAGAGATGTTGCAGAGAAAGTGAATCACTCATATTGCTTATGGAAATGTAAAATAGTACAGTTGCTCTGGAAAAGATTTTGATTTCTTATAAAACTAAACAGGAAACTACCACGCAAATTGCTTGCATTCTTAGACATCTTTTTGAGGAAGAAAGAAAGCTTATTTTTACAGATGAATGATTACAACAGCTTGTTTCTTAATAACACCAAACTGAAAATAACCTGGTTGTCCTTCAACAGGTGAAGGGCTAACAAACCATGGCAGATCCATACCATGGGATAGTACTCAGCAATAACAAGAAATGAACTATTGATACCTGCAACAGCTTGGATGAATTTCCAGGGTATTATGCTGAGTGAACAGTCAATTCCCAAAGGTTGTATGTTGTGTGAGTCCATTTATATAACATTCTTGAAATGAATAATAAAATTTAAAAATAGAAAACAGGTCAGTGGTTGGGAATGGTTAGAGAATTGCAGAGAGAGGAAGGAGATATGTGTGACTATAAAAGAGACACTTTTGGTAAAGGAACTATTCTGTAGCAACATGAATATACTGGTGGTGATACTGTGCTATTTCATAAGATGTTACCTCTGGAGAAAGCTGGGAAGAAAGTGCATGTGTATTATTGTCTGTTTTATTTTTTACAACTGCATGGGAGTCTATGGTTATGTCAAAATTGATGTTTAATTTAAGAAATTGTCTTTTTTGCATTAATTATTTTATTTTCTAGCAAAGAGAAAAACTTTATTTAATACAGATATATACAAATGACATGACTTTGGCAGCACTGTGGTAAATACATATGTACACACACGCACACACACACACACAGACCTATTTTGAAGGAAAGCTATATAAAGATTCAAGGTTGTAAGTTGCCTACACAGGTACTGATTTAGTCTGAGAACACAAATGTTTGTAAAACATGCCTTTTAAATGATCCTTAATGAAGGGGAAAAAATCCACAGTTCATCTCAAAAGAGAATGGTCAAGATTCAAAAATTAATCTTATAACTATAGATTATTGACAAATATCAACAAATCTTCTTTACACTTCTGTAAATAAATAGCAAACTAGCTGTTACTGTCTTCCCAGTTCCCAGAATAATGTTTTGTTTCTTTTCTGAATTATTACCTCTATTTGTAAGTATTGCTCTAAATTTAAATAAATAATGCCACCTGTGTTTTACCTCCTACTGATTTCTCAATGCTTCCATATGAGTTTCATTTTTCAGTGTCTCATCTTTGCTATAAAGCTAAGTTTTGGAGGTCATATGGGTAGTTTTTTTTTTGGTTGACAAATGAATCTGAGCCATTTCTGCTCCTGTAGTGTCACTAGAGATATACATAAAAACCAAAGATCAGATGAAATTATTAATTTTCCCCTTTACATAGTAAGATGAACAAAATCTGGATTAAATGACACAAAAGAAGCCAGTTTGGGGATTGGGTGTTGAAGAGGTTGTATGAATGTAAAATTACTTTAGTAGCATCAAGATTCTTCCATTAATTCAAGAAGGGACAAGTACTGAAACCTATTTTAAAGATATTATTAACCCACTGACTCTGATGCTAACATTGACATTGTTAAAGAACAGGGAATATTCCATCTAGTTTTTTTGTTTTGTTTTGTTTTGTTTTTATTCCTAGAAGATCTAAATGAAAATGACACTTATTTTAGCAGATGTTATTCTGTCAAGTAATTCTATAATTATATAATTCTATAAAACCAATTACATTAAATTGCTAATTTAAATTATATCTTGTAGTGGTTTGCAAAGACAATCCCTATGCCTTTTTATGTTAATTAGTAGTCCTCTAAAAAATCAAGTCAATATTAGAATACCTGTCTGCATACATAAGCAGATCCCCATGCTTTAAGAAAGGTTGTTATCATGTGTAATTTTTAATTGCCACATAAGTGTTGATATAGAAGTTCATATGTAGGTGTTCATTTGAGAGTTATCTTGTGAAACTCCTACATGAAATTTAGGGATATAATTTTATTCTGTGTAGATTTGAGAAATTATAATGTAACATATAATTATATTTTTTTCATTTTTTAAATCATAATTTTTTACAGCTTTCCCCAAAGAGTACTTCCTTAATCCTAATGGTCACTAAATATTCAAAAATTTGAAATTAAATACACATAATTAACATTATTAATAGTAGTATAATATGCCACTTATAAAAGATGACATTGCAAATAGGCACATTAAAGGGTATTAAAGTGTTGCCAAAATAATAGGAAAACCTTAAACACACATCTCTCATACTCATTTGATTATGATTTTCTGGGGGTAGGGGGAAGAAGGAGAAAGACAGAGAGAATCTTAAGCAGACTCCACAGACCACAGAGCCTGAAGTGGGACTCAATCTCAGGTTAAGCCAAATGCTTAACCTACGGAGTCACCCAGGCAACCCCTAGTAAAATGATATTCTAAGCAAGGAAATTATTTTAATTGCTGGCTAAATTGGAGCAGTAAAATAGGATATTTTATTTTATAGTAATATTGATACAGAAAATGTGTTGGGTTTTCTTATCAAGTGCTATGCTGATAGATGAATTATTTTATTTAATCTCACAAAATCCCCATGCATTGAGTAACGTTATTATGCTCAGTTTTACTAATCAAAAGACTGAGACTTATAAAGGTCAAATAATTTGCTCACATTTACCTTAGACATTGTCTGGAGCCAGGGACTGAACTGAGAGTTCACAAATATTACAGTTTGAACTTATTTAAATCTATAACTAATTCAGCCAAGTTTACCGTTAGACTTTCTGAGTATATGTGTCTAATCTCTGATATTTAGCCTACTTTGACTATGTCAAGTCCCATATATGGGTGAGAGAGAAGGGCAACAAAATTAATATAATGTAAGCAACTGGATTGCATTAAAAACGGGGTAGTAACAATATTCTCGTTTGTCTCAAACTCAACCACCATATGTCAAAAACTCAGTTAATTTTCAATTTTCCAACACACCTTAACTTAATTTGATGATTTTTTTCAAGTTTAATTTTCACAGTAATTCATTTTACTTCTTCCAAAAGAAAGGTGGTTGGATAATCACTTTGAGACATTAGTTGCAAAGGAGTAAAAAATGTTACATTATCACAGGCTTCCAGTTGAAAGTGATACTCAGAATTCAGAGGTAGGAGTTGCTAGAGAAAGATGACGGGGGTGGGGGGAAGACTTGCTTTGGATCAAGCTGCAACACAAATGGAGTTTTGCTTAAAGAAAAAGATCAGAATCTTGACTTGAAATTCCTTTTGAAAATTGAGATGAAATTATACTTTCTGCTAGACTATTTCTAAAGACTGGAAACGTCACAGTTAAATAGGTCTAATTGCTTGAAAACCATGCGTCATTCTGAATTTACTTTGCCAGTCCGTAAATTTCACTTATAAAACTTACATACATATTCTAGAAATAAACCAAATAAGTCCATTGACTCTTTCACATTACAGCCTTATAAACAACTGAAAATTGCTATCTCCTCCTACTCTTCTATAACAGAACTTTTCTTTAGGAGGGCTCTTCTAAATTCTAGAAAAATAAAGTCAGGTGGAGTTCTTTATCAATAGTTATTAATTGGCCCTTTAAAAGTAGCTGAAAATAAACTGATTACAAATGAGTCAAAATATATTAAAAATTCAGTAGAGAAAGTGTAGCAACTTTCTTTTGCTTACTGGTTTCTCATTGCCTTTTATTTGTATTTATGATTGGCAAAGTAGATTAAAGTTTAAAAGTTCTGTTACAGTGAATAACTGTTCTGTCTTTGGACACTGGTGAGTATTTTCATACAGATGTTTAGTTATTCAAACTTAACTCTAAACCTCAATTAGATACCATATAAGTTTTTCTCCCCCATTCTCTTTCCCCAACCCCACTTAAAATCTTCTAGTGACTTTTACAATAAAGTCAAAATCCTTAACCTGGATTCCAGCTTCCAGTTAGACTTCAAGATTCTCCGTAGTCTGATTACTCCAATTTGCACTGCTTGCTTTCATTCAATTCTCTCCCCAGCTCTCTGCGACACTGGCATGCTGGCTTTCTTTCAGGCCATCATCTATTTTCCCACAAGAGCTGGTCCTATGTTTGGAACACCCACCTCTGGACCCTCAACATATGTAACCTAGAAGAACACTCCTCATTCTCTAGATCTTGGTCAAATGACAATTCCTACTGAAAGAAAGGCCCCCAGGTGATAGCTCTCCAGTTGAGAGAAAGAAACCATCTTCCCCCAAACAGTTTTCTGTCTACATTAATGTGACTTTAATTCCAGGAGACTCTTGCCCAAGCAAACAGCTTGATTGTTCATCTGAGGAACTTCCCCAAAATTCTGGGATCTCTTCGATCGATAATATTCACTGACAGATTACTTGAAACCCTTGCCTCAAAATCTTCACTTTTCTCTTTTCACCAATTTTAAACTACCATATTATAATACTTACCCAATCCAAATCAAGTCTCTGCATTTGGAAGACACACCTAAAACCAAACTTTAAATTCTCAAACACAACCTTTCCTTTCTCCCTCTAAGGCACTGCCAAAGCTCTGTTGAAGTTATGTTCTCTCTTACCACAGTAAGCAATGAAGTCATCTTGGTCTTATCAATAGGTTGTATTGGTGATATTGTGCCACCCAGATAGGCCTTCAGGAATAAAGAACTTATTCTCTAGTTGCTAAGAATGCTACCACACAACTGTCCTCTGTTGCTACCCTCTTTGGGGGTCTTCATGCTGAGGAGATGAAGCCTCATGTCCTTGGCCAGATCTGACCTCTGAAGGGTCATGCCAGATCCACAACACTCAGTGATGTCTGCTGAGGTCTTCACTAGGACTACATGCCACTCAACTTCTCCCTCTGCCTATCTTGCTTTTTTTCTCCTTTCCACAGATATAGATCACAGGTGTGCTTCCTAATAAATGCTGTTCACACAAATCTTCATGTCATACTCCTGGAAAACTGAGCATGTGCTAACCTTAATTTTCCTCCCTGTAAAATTAGACTAATAATGTTATTGCCTATTTAATAGAGGTTTGTGTCTCAAATGAAAAAGTACAAATATTTTGAATGAAAATTGTTATTCAAAATTAAATCATGACCATTTTTATAATTTGTTTTATCTAGGTGCTCTCCTGAACCAATATATCTCATAAAGCCCTTAGTCAACTTAATAGAAATTCAATAGTTAAAAAAGCATACAGCTACCATCATCTATGAATGACACTCCTCATCCACATTTATGTGCCTATGTGAACACTCAAATATCCTTAGGGTGTGTATAGTATGGCATTTTCCCTACTAATGAGTTAGTTCTCAAAACACAGTAAGTGTTTATCTTGCATCATTTTGCAGAACATAGAACATATTTTGCTATAGGCTGTTTGACACAGTTTCAGCACCACGGAATTAAAATCACAGTTTTAAGACAGAGCTAGTGTGTGATCTTTAGGGAACTTTTATCCCCTTTGCTTTTTTAATAAACTCTGGGATCGAGCCCCAAACTCCTAAGCTGGATTTGGTTGTCTGCACCTTAGGGCAATTCAGTCCTTTGAGCAATATCACCAGGAGTCCTGTTCCTGAAGCCTGCTGTGTTCTGGCAGATGCATTTCAAGGAGAGAACATATTCTTTTTGTGTGTATGCTCTTGGCTAAAATATTCAGCTTTAGAAATACATATCACAGATCTCCAAGTAAACCATTTAGAAGGTTGTTCTAAGAAATATTTCTTCTGTAAGCAATTACATTCGAATTATAAGCCTGTTCAATTTTTTTTTGTATGTAATTTAATCAATCTCTATTTGTTGCCATGGTAAATAAAGAATTAATACCCATTTGCATCTGCTTAATAATGAAGAAATAGGAATGAAGAACTGAAAAAAAATAAGTATTCTAAGTCTTCATTTAACACAAAATGAGTATTTTACTTTGTTTTTATTTTTATTTTTTAGAGAGAGAGAAAGAGCAAGGGGAAGGACAGAGGGAGAGGAAGAGAGAGAAAATCTTGAGCAAGCTCCATGCCCAGCATGGGGTGGGTTGCAGGGCTCAATGTCACAATCCTGAGATCATGACCCTGAGATCAGGACCCGGGATCATGACCTGAGCTGAAATCAAGAGTCGGATGCTTAAGTGACCGAGCCACCCAGGCACCTGACAAAATTATTCTTTAAAAGTAAAGATATTTTAACTGACAAGAAAACCCGATACTTAAAAAGCATCTCTAAAATTGCTTGGTACAGAAAATAGGCCCCAAATTCCAGACAACGTATCTGTTAATGAATGCTTTCAGGCCAAAAATAAGCACCCAAAGATAAAGCTACAACTTAAATGGGCAAAATAAGAAAGTCCTCTCAAATGTATTTAAGTGAACATACATGTCATATAAGCACCGATTTCTAGATACCAGGCTGATGTTTCTGAACCACTGTGAAGGGATTCTATGCCCTGAGCTCCTTTCCATTCAGGAGCAGGCACTCATTCTAAACTGCGTCTTGGTAGGGTTCCGGGAATGACAACCAAAGTATTCACCCTAGTCTGATTTACTAGTATCATTCTGTGAGGAAACTTTATGAAAAAGTGTTTAAAAAATGAAGTTATAAACTATTTGAAAAAATATTATGGGGTCAAAATAAAATTGATGATTTGAGAGCAATATTAAAATAAAACACTCATTTAAAATTTTAAACAACTGAAAGTTGATATAGAACCAATTTATTGATGGTCAGTCCCTGGCTCTGGAAGATGTGATCAGACCTGAAGAAGTATAACAACAATATTATTATTAGTAATAATAGTATATTAAAAAATAACAACATATAAGAGTATATATTATATTATATAATAATATGTTAATGTAAATTAATATAAAATGTATTTATAATAGAGATACTATTATTTTGATATATGATTTTAATGTTTACAAAGAACATTAAAATACTTAATTTTGGTTTCACTATCTCTAGAACTGAGTGGACAGGTAAATAAAATGGGTGAGAAGAATAATTAAAAATGGGCTATGTCATTAATGATTTACTGAATCTCTCAGTAAACTGAAAATATTTAAATGGCCCTGAGATGAGGATCACTAGCTGACAGTGTGCAGAGCATGATCTGATTGGACAGGTCCCAGCCTCTGATAAAAGCAAAATTAAAGGGACAGTAAAACTGATTGGGCACATGCCAGAAATGTTTAGTCAGGGATCATGCAGAAAGTTCTGCTTCTGCAGCTGAAGATGACAAGCTGCTTCTCAGATCTGACTTGCAGAGATAAAGAAAACAATTTAGCTTAATGAAGGGACAGATTTTGGTAGAATTGACATTAGAGAAATCTGTGAGAGGAACTTCGATTTAAAACAAATGCCTTGGGGGGCGCCTGGGTGGCTCAGTGGGTTAAAGCCTCTGCCTTCAGCTCAGGTCATGATCTCAGGGTCCTGGATTGAGCCCCGCATTGGGCTTTCTGCTCAGCGGGGAGTCTGCTTCCTCCTCTCTCTCTGGCTGCCTCTCTGCCTACCTGTGATCTCTCTCTCTCTGTTAAATAAATAAATAAAATATTTAAAACAAATGCCTTGGATAATATATGGCAAAGGATATAAGAACCTATAGAATTAAAAGGATTCCATAAAGGATTCTATAAAAGGATTCCATAAAAGGATTCCATATTACAGAAACACTTTAATCACATTATTCAAGTAATCAATTTAGGTGCTAGATTTTACAGGAAAATTCAGTTGGGCATGTGAGAATCTTGAAGTTAGAATCAAACACATGCAAAAGGTGACTGTGTACCAGTAGAGAAAGACTGACTTCCTCCTCTTGCTGGTTAGGATGCAACCCATCAGCAGAAGGAGTGAAGGGAAGAGAGAAAAGCAAGGAAGGAATATGTTTTGTTTTTCAGAAACATCTGTTCCAACCAAGGATACGCTCAGCTAGGTGTTTCACTTCATAACCCCCTGCTGTGTGTTTCTAGCCTGATAGACCCTAAGTGAGCCATTTTGAGCTGGGTTGGAGCTGAGGGACTGTACAGAAGCCTGCCTGAGTTACCCTAACATCACCTTTAGTTCATCATAGTACCAAGATCTCTTCCTATGGGCAGAGATTTGCACCATTTTTTGAACATAGGATGTATGCACTAACATGTTGACATGCTAGACATGCGCAATTGAAATCAAGTTCCTATGCATACTCCCTGCCTCCACCTCCAAAATACAGAATAAAACCTTCCTGTACAACTCCTGGGGGAGATAGTACTTTTAACATAAGCAGGCTGGTATGAGGATCCAGAGGAGGTCCCGTGGGACGAGCCAAGAGGGTCATTGGCTTTGTGCAAGATAGAAATCAAACAGGAGCCAGGGGGAAGTAAAAGCAGAGTTTATTGAATAACACAAGTGACAGAATATAGCAGACTGACTGACTGGGGACCAGGAAAGGAAAGGAGGGTAAGTCTGTCCATCGCTTGAGATTAGGAGTTTAAATTGGAAAGTGGTCCAGGTTATGTGTGACTTCAGGAATCCAGGGTAGGGTCCCATCAAAAAGGTGGGTGGAAGGTGAACAGTAGGTGTTATTACATAAATCATTGAAGGTAGGGGGTACTGATGCCAACACTGGCCAAGCTTTGTTCAAAGCTCATGTCCTGCAACATCTTTGGGATCCAGTACTTCTTAGAGGTTACCAGGTGTTTGGGGGCCTAGGAGGACTCAGAGAATGATTACTTTCTTGTTTCCTCCTTGTTGCCTTGGCAAAGAGGCAACATAGCCTCTTTGGTTTATTCAGGTGCAAGATGAAATTTAGAATACGAGTAAAGGGCCTAGCAGAAAAACAGCAAAGATGAAGCCTTTCTAAAAAATGGAATCCTTCCATTCCCCTTTCTCAATTTGAGAGCTTTCTTTCTGTCTCCTGACTTAGAAGTAATAAGGTTCTTTGTTTTCAATGTTCCTTTGGGTTGTGTTCAAATGGATGTACCCCAAGAAATGAACCCCTTGAGTTTGGTTATACTCTGGTTCTGTCACTAGGCTATGTGACATAAGTAGAGTTACATAACTAAGCATTTGTTTTCTGCTAATATGCCAAGTGGAAAAAATATTACAGCATCCAATGGAAATTACAAATCATAAGTTTAAAGCATCAAGCACCTTTTAGTTAATTTATAAACTAATTATTTTTAACTAAGTAATGAATCTATTTTGCCTCTCAGTTAACTATCTATAATACTACGCAGAGATTGCAGTCTTTCTTCCCCATTGAAGAATTCCCTTACACCCAGGAGCAATAGATCCCTCATGACACATTTGTGACACAGAAATCCTAATGCTGTGTCTCAAAGACTCAAAAATTAACTGGAATTGAGATGACCCCCCTTAGGATTATTTTTCAAGCCTCCAGGGAGTTGTCACCTATTTAACCTCATTTGCAGTTTGCTTGGACCAAGTTAACCATGTTCAAATAGTATAAAATAATAATGCTAAAAGTTGAAGAATGTAACAAAAATGTTCAAATTGTCAAATAAGTAAGAATGCACATAAAAGGAAGGGAATTTTCTTAACTTGTTAAAGGTGTGTACAAGAAAGCATAACAAACACTGTATTTCAAAGTAAACTGCTGAAAATGTTTTCTATAAAATCAGTAACAATTTAAAGTTCTAGTTATTATCATTCCTTTAAAGCATTATACTAGAAGTTCAAAATGATACAACAATACAAAAGAAATAAAAGATGTAAGAGCTAAATGGAAGAAACAAAGTGTCATTATTTGCAAGTAGTATGTCTTCATTAAAAATAATCTACATATACATGGGAACCTGGGTGGCTCAGTTGGTTAAGCATCAAGCCTTTTGATTGAGCTCAGGTCAAGATCTCACTGTCATGAGACAGAGATCTCCCCTCCTTGCCTTTTTGGGCTAAGTTCAGGACACCAGCCTACTGAAATAAGATTTTCTCTCCCTCTGCCCCTCCCCCAACTCTTTATCTCCCCGTTTCTAAAAAATAAATAAATAAATAAAATAATCTACATATACAGTTTATCAGTAACTGGATAAAGCATTGATATTTGCAAATCAATGCCATTTTATATACATTCGACTAACAGTTTGTATATACTTGTGAATTGGAATGCCAGTTAAATCATATATAATGTATGCAAAACTATATCTAACAAAAGCATATCTCCTTTATAAAGAAAATTATAAAATTGTATTCAGTCATTAAAAATAGCTAACTAAATCAAAAGCTATACGATGCTCTTTTACACATTTTACTAAAGATTCTTAACCGTGTTCCACATCCAGCATGGAGTTGGATGCAGGGCTCGAATTGACCCTGAGATTATGTCCTGAACCTAAATCAAGAATCAGAAACTTAACTGACTGAGACACCCAAATGCCCCTACATATTTTATTAAAGATTTTAAAGATGTTAGTTTTGTCTAAATTCATTAATAGAATCAATGGAATTCAAAAACTCAAAGGTTTTTCCAGGGGAGGCACCTGACATATTCATGTAAAACCTGTACCCAAAAGGGCCTAAAAATAATCAAAGGATTTTCTGAAGAAAAAAAAAAATAGGATAACTTGCCCTGTCAGATATTAAGACTTATACTTAAGCCACAGTAAATACAACAATGTAGCATTCAACACAGGGACACATGAAAACTTAGAAATAGACCTTTTTATTTATATATAATTTATGATAGAAAGCACGTGACAAGTTATTGGAGAGTGAATTGGTTATTTAATATACAGTATGCTAAAATTACATATATATGTATAAAAAATAAAAATAAAAAAATAATGGATACCTACTGTGTGCACATACACAAACACTAAGGTAAATTGAAGATTCACATGTCTAAGGTAAAACTTTTAAGCATTTAGTTAGTAAGATCATCAGGGTAGAGAATGATTTCTTAAATAGAGATTTGACAGCACAAATCATAAAAAATGACTAATTTGACTACATTAAGGATGTCTATGCATCATAAGACACCATAAAAAGAATATAAAGGCAATCCACGTAATTTTGGACAATATATCTGCATCACATATAACCAATTAAGAATTAATATCTAAATACATAATCCATAATTATAAATAAAAGAATTAATCAAATGAAAAATGAACTAAAGAAGAAGCAGACATTTTAAAAGGAGAAAACAGGAATCACAAAATTACTGACTAGGGTATAACTTGGTACAACCACTTCACAAAACAGTTTGGCATAACTTAATGCAGTTTACCATGTAATTACATTATGTTCCGGAAATGCCACTTGTAGATATACACTCAGAAAAGTCCTGCATATATAGGTCCAGAAGATATTTATAATAACGTACATAACATCATGTCATCTTTTTATTAGCAAAAATAGTTAACAGCTCAAATGTCTGTTGACAAAATAATGGGTAAGTGCCTGTGTAGTTGTAATAAAATTCTACACAGTCCAACTGCATACATCCAAAATTAATAATATTAAAAAAATAATACTATGTGAAACAACAAAATTGCAGAACAAAAATGAGGTATTTGTCTTTATATTTCACACCGAAGAGAGAAAATTAAGTCATAATATGTTCAGGGATATATATGAGAATGGTTAGTTAAATATCTAAAATTCTAGTAACTCTAGGGGAAGAAAAGAGGGGAATTGATCATGGAGTTATATCTGGGCCTTCAAAGTCACTAATTTTTTCTTTTAAACCGACAGTAGCACAATCAGGATTTCTACACCATTTTAAGGAATTGTACATGTGTTCCCATTTCATATAAAGCATGTCTCAACAAAATCAACAACAACATTTAAGGTATATTTGTCATGTAAAGTGGTAAGATTTGGTCTGATTGTCTCCCAGCAAAATACCAATTTAAGTCTAGGGATTGGCTTACTTTTGAACACTTAACTGGGAATTAGGGGAAGAAGAGTTACTCTGCGGATATCAGTCATTCTTAGAAATGGAGTCAAGAAATTCTGTTCTCAGAGGTTCCGATCTGAGGAATGCATTTGAAGTCTTCATACAGTGACCGCCACTCCTGCCTTGCTTGTCTTCGTTTTCTGACATGGTAACATTCACCTCACACATCACCTTGGATATTGTGGTTCTTTTTTTTTTTTTTTTCTTGCTGCATCTCTTCCTCTTTCTTCTCTAGACACTGTTTTTGGAGAAAAATTAACTCTGTTATAAGCAATAATCATCAGACTCGGGAGAATTATTTTATGGTTATGACCAGAGACTACTTTAGTTTTTATTCCTATTTAGGCTGCAGGTATTCTTCTCTGAAATCACCTGAAAAAGGGAGAATCTTTAATAAATAATTCCCTGAAAAATGTGCTTAACAAAGCAATATTATACTCATAAAAAATGAAATATTGATAGCAGAAGAGACAACTTGGTGGATTAAAGTAATATGAGTACTACTACAGAGTCTTCATAGCCAAGTTCTACTATTAATACATATTTTAGGCTCTATTAAAATAATTCAACCCTCTAAATCTTAAGACATCAACTGTTAAAAATAAGACAAAACAAACAACTCAAAACAAAAATAAAACAAGACAAGAAGAACAGAGTTTAGGCTGACCAGGTGTCACCATTGTGTTCAAGAACATATAGAAATGAAGTAAAATATGGAACTTTTCCATTTAACACACAATTGAGCAAAACTAAGAAGTAAATGGGAGTAAGTACTTAGCTCCTCCCTTAGATAATATAGGTGGATCAGCAAAATATTTTAAAAATATACGGCAAAATGATTTCTTTTTCTTCATTCTCTATGTTCTCTTTATCTTTCAGGGAAAAAAGTAAATAAGGAAGGAAATGAGTCATTAGCCTGCACTGTATTTCATCCCTTTGGGCTTCCTGGGCCTCCCTCTAGCTGCTACACCAAGTAAAACAAATTTTAATTGTTAGTTTTGCCAGCCACCCACATGCTACGTATATATCAGCCAGTTCCAGGATCTGTGACTATATGAGATAATGTCTGTCGAAGGCAAAACCCAATGCCTGGATGTTGTAACTCAGTCACCAATAATCTTTTCTTTCTCACTTTTTGTTGTTGTTACTCTTTTTGTATTCAGTAACTTGACTATGTCTCAGAGATTTGGTCTAGAATTCATCAACCCCTAAAGAAGTGTTAAAGATAATGTGAGTGGAATTTCTGGTTAGTGTTTTTTGTTTGTTTGTTTTGTTTTGTTTGTTCATTTTGTAAATAGGCCTCCCATTAGGTTTTCTCTTATTCCATGGGACACAACATGTGATTTTTTTTTTTTTTTTTTTTGATAAACAAAAACATTTGCAGCTAAAATGGATCCCTGCTACGCACAAATCACCAAGCTGGCCAAAGTGTGACTGAATCCCAAGGTAGAGAGGCAAGATCCATGCCTTTTCACAAGCTCTCTGAAAGCATAACAACAATAAAGTGGAAAGAGCGTCTTTTCCTTTGTAGCTTGCTTTGCTTAACTGTAAGTTAGTACCGGATTTATATCTCCCCTCTAATTTCTTTCAGGGCACCGAGGCAAGGTCAGTGCCAGGCGGTTCTGTGGATTTGCACTAACTATCCAAGCTATTTTAACTTGGGATCGTTTTCCTAACAATTCACTACAGTGACAGCAGGAAACTGTCCTCACAGAGACATCTAGCAATGCTGGGGGAAAAAAAAAATTCTGGTTTTAGAGACTTGTGTTCCCTTTCACAAATACTAAAGTCATTAACATGGATCATATAATGAATGAAAAGCTTGTGACAACCAGTTGAGGAGATCTGCACTGGTCATTAGCAAGTGAGGGAAGTCTCCGCAAGTCTGCATGAGTAATTTGTAAGTGAGACAGGACCAAATGATATGTCTACTCCCTGGCTTTATTTTTTTTTTTTTCTTTTTTTTCCCTCCAAATGGCTGGAAATCCCTTAGTTTAGGCATCAGTTTGGAAGTAGATGTGGAATTTTACTTAAACTACATAGAGTGAAAGATTGACCCTTTAGGTGTGAGACTTGGCAGCTAAGCTACATGGAACATGTGTAAGTAGGGTAAGAAAAGATCCAAACACTGGGGAGGGTTGGATGCCAGTGTATCCTTCACATCTATGCCACTCCCTGCCCAGGGAATGCTTAGGTTAGAAAACAATGTATCAAGCACTCACTGCATCTTTAGTGAACCAGTGCTCATGATGGATGTTGTTCTGTAATCCCCAAATACAATCTGAGGGCTTTTTCTCTTAAAGTCTTGATGGGGATAAAAGCTGATTCTGTTTGTATATCAAGCTGCTAATATCTAAGCTTCAAGATTGAAGATGAAACTAGAAATCGAGGAATTTCAAATGAGATTTCAAAATGAACTACCACCTTCTAAATGTTAATCAGGCTGCCTTCCCAATATAGATAGTCAATAAATATTTGTTGAATTAAGCTCGATTCCAAAACAAATGGTTCTGCACTTATTATTCAGTTTAAGAACTACTTAGGCTTATTCCCAAGGATAATATAAGGGAGCACTTTAAATTTTTCCTATACAAATGAGAATCATATGAGCAATTTAACCTTTAACAAGCTGAAACACTGATAATTTGGAAGTAGTTACTTATTCTAAGTATAGAATATGGAACAAGTTCTCAATTTAAATTCTGTTATATTTGTTATTTTCTTTTTCATCTCAATGTTACGATGTTGGGAAAAAACCAGCATAAACGTATAATTAAATCAAAGTTATATAGAAATGTGTTACAAAATAGAACATAATGTTAAGTATCTCTATACATGTACTATTAAAAAAAAGATTGAGAGGAATGTCCTATGTCTACCTATCCTTCCCTTCTCAGAGGAGGGATCTGAACTTGACAATAAAGAAACAGCCCAAGCCCTTCACTTCCTATAACACATGCCTCTCTCAATTCACCTGGCAAATGTCATATATTTTGATTCCCTGTAGACACAGGAAACTGGAAACAAAGGCAGGTTATTGAATATTATTCGGGAAGCAGAAAAGTAAATCAGACCTACAAAAAAACAGATTTAAAAGATCACTATTTAGGGACACCTGGGTGGCTCAGTGAGTTAAAGCCTCTGCTCAGGTCATGATCCCAGGTCCTGGGATCGAGCCCCGCATCGGGCTCTCTGCTCGGCAGGGAGCCTGCTTCTCCCTCTCTCTCTGCCTGCCTCTCTGCCTACTCGTGATCTCTGTCTGTGAAATAAATAAATAAAATCTTTAAAAAAAATCACTATTTATAAACAAAACTAATTTTTGACAGATTAATTATCTTTCTAAATGTTAGGGTTTTTTTTTTTTGTAATATTAAGTTATTGTTAGAAACACAGAAAACAATTTATAAAATAGCGTTCACAACACCCAGCACATGGTCGTTGCTCAGGGAATGTTACTTTTCCTTCTTTCCCTACTGACCTCTTCTGACTCACCCCATCTATGATCAGCTCCAACTCTTCTGCTATAACTGTAACTTTTTTCTTTTTCTTTTCTTTTTTTTTTTTTTTAATTTATTTGACAGACAGAGATCACAAGTAGGCAGAGAGGCAGGCGGGGGGGTGGAGGAAGCAGGCTCCCCGCTGAGCAGAGAACCCGATGCAGGGCTCCATCCCAGGACCCGGAGATCATGACCTGAGCCAAAGGCAGAGGATTTAACCCACTGAGCCACCCAGGTGCCTCATAACTGTAACTTTTAACTTATTAAAATGAATAAGAGGATTAATTTTATTGTCAAAGATATTTAAGGCAAAAGTCTGTCAAATAACAAGAAGGAGTCCAATCACATATTAAAGATTTAATTCTTGGCTAAAGACAAGAAGAAAGACACTACAGAATTTTTAAAAGAAACAGGAACACTGAATCATTTGGCAGCCTATATGGATGTTCTGTTATTGGCACTGAAAAAAAAATATTGATATTACCAGTGATTGTTTTTCACTGATAAAACCAGGAATAACCGCTGACAAAGATTTTCTCCTGGACCAAACTCTGGTTAGGCTTCTCTCAGCCCTTTCTTGACTAAGCCTCATCTTTGGCCTATTAATACTTGAACAAAACACTAACATAGCTGCTGACAACTCAAGGCTGCATCCCTAGGATGACCCCAGCTCCCCTTAAAGTTCCTACCTGAGGAAACTGGAGGCTGCCAAAAGAATTCGTTATTTGATCCAGCCAACACTGGAAGATAAAGGTTCTAGTCTCCCAGTCTCTATGGGAGGGGAGGAGCCTAACTTTGATAAGTACCTAGTTCACAAAACAAAACCAGATGGGTGTAACATTCACCATCTGCTCCCTTCATGCTTTTTGTAACCTTTCAATTCCCTGACTCCGTGGAGTCCCTGCTCACCCCCTCCCCATTCTCTCGTCCTCCTTTTGAAACTCCCAGTCACCTCTGTGCAAACTGAAGTGGAGTTGAGATCACACTGGACTCTTTTTCCTGTGGCAATATTATATTACTAATCAAAGTCTGTCCTTACCTCTTTAACCAGTGTCCGGTTTTGTTTATCTTTGACACCACATAGAGACCTTCTGTGGAGAATTAGGATCTTTGGTATTCTCCCAGTACAACTACCTGTGACAAGGCATTTTGGACTGAATGCTTGTGTCCCCCCAAAATGACAATGTGATGAAATCTAATCGCCAATGTGATAGTATTTGCACGTGGGGCCTTTGGGAAGTAATTAGGTTAGGAGGATGGAGTCCTTGTGATTAGGATTGCTGTCCTTATAAGAGGACAGAGAGCAAGCTCACTCCCTTTCTGCCACACAAAGATGTAACAAGAAGTTGTCCATCTGAACCCAGAAGAAACGTCCCAGCAGCAGTTGACTGCGCCGGCATCCTCGTCTTGAACTTCCAGCCCCCTGAACGGGGAAGAAACAAATTTCCTTTGTTTAGAAGCCACCCACTGTATGAGCGGTACTTCGTTACAGCAGGCCAAACCAACTCAGACAGGGGAAACTGCAACATTTATCAATCTCGTCACCTCCCAAGTTTCTTGATGATGTATACTGCCAGAATAAATCTGGAATATATCTTTTGTGACATTGAAGAAATTTAAGGATTTGGAAGCACAGATGGTGCTTACATCTCTTCTCACAATTGACACTCGTGATGTTAAAAGCGAGTAAGTTTATATTGGGAGCGAAATGCTGACTAGAAAAATTGTATTGGATTTGATCCGTGTACAAAATCAGAATGATGAGCCTCTTCTTTAAAGAGGAAACTGAGGTCATCAGATGGTGGTGACCGGGCTTTTCCTCTCTCATGTAGATTTTTCTGTCCCTGTAGCAGCAACTATCTTGAGCCCTTCTGCAAGGTGTACCCTCTTCCCTGTGGTCTCGAGCACATTCTCTCCAAAGTCCTCCAGGTCCTTGACCTCTTGATGCCGCTCCTCTCAATTCTTAGTAACTGACACTGGATTATATTCTTTAACCTATTTGTCTCTTTTCTCTCATCAAAGATACTCCTGAGAAGACGGTCTGCTCTAACTGTCACTCAATTCCCATTCCCCACTCATCTTACTGTAGCTCCCGATGCCAATATTCAGACGGCCTGTAAAATACGCCCTCGGAAGCAGTATTGTAAATCGAGAAAGAAGAATAAGGAAAGCCTCTTCCTAAAGCATCTTTCTATGTGGCCTTTCTCAGCATTTGACACTGTTGGCAATCCTGTATTCCATTTTCTTGTCTTCTTAGAAATTATTCGTATGTGTTTTCCTATTGTTTTTCTCCATTTTTTCAGTTTGTTTGTTTTTTTAAACTTAAGTCCCATGTTAAAGGATTTCAGAAAGTCTATGAATACTATGATTATGGCATTTATTTTTCAAGGAACATAGTCCATAAATTTGATTGGTATATCAGAAGACCTATGAACCTCCAAAGTTTGAAGCTTTCTCTATAAACTCTTCAGAGGGAAATATGCCACCGTTATCACAGATCAAATCTCCCCATCTCCACTGGCTCCTGCCCCTTAAAAAAAAAAAAAAAAAGTCCTAGTTTTAGCTATCCTAAACTAGAATATTTGTACTTACATTTGACTCTTGCCTTTTTCTCGCCTTTATTTCTAATCAGTCTCATGGTCTTGCTAATTCTACCTCAGAGATATCTTTAAAATACATTTTCTTTCATCTAGAATCACCACTGTTTTTTTTTTTTTTTGTTTTTTTTTTTAATTCTTCCCCACTCTGGGCTCAAAATCATTGTTAAATTCTTTAAAAGGGGTGGGGGTAGGGGCACCTGGGTGGCTCAGTGGGTTAAGCCTCTGCCTTCGGCTCAGGTCATGGTCTCAGGGTCCTGGGATCGAGCCCCGCATCGGCTCTCTGCTCAGCGGGGAGCCTGCCTCCCCCTCCCCCTCTGCCTGCCTCTCTGCCTACTTGTGATCTATCTCTCTCTCTCTCTGTGTCAAATACATAAATAAAAAAAAATTTAAAAAAAAAAATAAAAATAAAAGGGGTGGGGGTATGGGAAAGGGGACAAACAAAAGAAAAAGAGGGAAAAAAAATCAATTTGACAATATGCCCCATCCTCCATTTAAAAATCAGATGTCTCCAGTATACTTTCATAATTTCTTAGTCCATTTGTGTTGCTATAACAAAATGCCACAGATTGGGTGGCTTATAAACAACAGAAGTTTATTTCTCACAGTCTGGAGGCTGGAAGTCCAAGATCAAGGTGCCAGCACGACAGCCTTTTCTGGAAAAGGCCGTCTCCCTGGTGCATAGCAATGCTCTCTCACTGCGTCCTCTCCTGGTGGAAAGGGCAAACGAGCTTTCCAGATGTGCCAGTACCTCCATCAACCCAGAATTGCTCTGAACCCCATCATTTTGAATTTTTATGGAGGCTTCAGTACATAGGCATGATTAATTAAATCATTGACCACTGGTGATCAGACTCAATCTCCAGCCCCCCTTCTCTCCCTGAAGGTCAGGGGAATGGGACTGCAAGTTCTAACCTTCTAATTACATGGTTGGTTCTTCTGGCAATCTGCCCCCATTCTTAGACATGGTCCCAAAGTTATCCTGTTAACATAAGAAAATATAACTTTGTCACTCTTAACACTCAGGGAATTTTAAAAATTTTAGGAGCTCGGTGCCAGAAACCAAATATACATATTTCTTCTTATAAATTGCATTATTGTCATTAGGATACAAAATGATATTCCTCTAACCAAAACTCAGTGCCTTAATATATCACAAATGTATTACTTGCTTCCTTTTTTGCCCTATTCATAGAGTGATTCTACTAACAAGCAATCCTTCTTGTTCTGGTTTAGAACAAGGATCCAGTCTCCTTACACTGTGTGACCAACCCTACTAGAAGACTTCACATCCACCTATCAGGAAAAAGAAGGAACACGGACCTAGATCCGATGGGACTGTGAAGGCCATGTCTAAAAGTGGCCTCAAGGACTGCAGCTCACATGTCATTACCAGATTTAGTCACATAGGCTCATCTGGGTGCAAGGAATCTGGGAAATGTACTCCTTCCTGTGTGCCTGTGATAGGCGCCAAGATGGTTTGAGGGACCACATGATACTACTTCTTCCACATTTACTCAACCTCAAGACTACTCTCATTTGGTGAAACTTCTCTGGATTTAGAAACGTTATATATCTCTATTGTTACATCTTTCAGCTTGTACTTCTATGGCATAGAGTTTATTAATTTCCTCATTAAACACTTGTCTGCACTTTCCCACAAGCCCTCCAAAACCAGGTATGGCTCTTATTAATCTTCATCTTTTCTGACTTGTAGTACATGGTAATGCCTTAGAAATGCTTGTTGGATATACTCACTCCCTTAATATTATATTACAGGAGTTTTTCAGGTAATAACAATCCTCTTTACCATTGTTCTGAAGATATAGGTATATACATATATATGTTTTAATTATCCATGTTTGAAAAGTAGAAAAACAAAAGTAGAAAGTTTAACACAATTTTCTTAAATAAACACAAATGTAATTTATAAAGGTGAATCTTTATAAATGTAATTTATAAAGGTGTATTTTGTCCATATTACCTATGACAAAAATTTATAAAATAAATCAACTAATATACACATACTAAAGGCATTACTAACTGTTATTTTGTTCTAGTCTAGATGAGTAACTTGTTTTATTTATTTATTTATTTTTATTTTATATTATTGAGATAGTTTCTTTTATCTACAAATAAGTGATGATATAAAATCTCCAACAACATGATCAATTTTTATCAGTTTCTGAACAAAGCAATGCATAAATATGCATATTTGCAGAAAAAAAAGTTAATTTCTCTAGTTTCCACAGACTCAGCAGGTGTGAAACATAAAAAATAACAGATGGAAAAGTCAGAGAAGAAAAAAGAAACTGGGAAATGTTGCAGATAATTCTATTTACTATAATAAAACATGGTGTTAAAAGAGTGGCCTGTTTAATTTTACTTTTCTCACTGAAATAATTAACATGGAGTATAGCTCCTAACATTTCCTGGGATCTGAGAATAAGAAATTATTCTTTCTATCTTGAATCAAATTTCATTTCACTTTACATATTTTTGAATGACAACACAGCAGATATATATATAAATATATCTGTTTCATAGACTAATAAACAAATATGTATGCCCACAACCCAGTCATTTAACAAATGGCAGCTTTACTTTATTTTAATTTTCAGCTTAATTGAAGTATAATTGAGAATATTGATATTTAAGGGGTAGCTTATGATGACTAACAAATGAGGACATTAAATGTTACACCATCATCATGATGTTTCTTTCCAAGCATGGGTAAAGGAAACATTTAAAACAATGTTCACATTTACTCATCAAAAATCAGACACTTCTATTGAAGCTTTCTTAATTCAGCAAAACTGATTTCTTTTTAATTACAATAATAAATTTATTAGTCACAAAACTCAAATCAGTTTCTCATATAACCTTATCTTTTAAAATTTATTTTGCTGGGGCTCTTGGATGGCTCAGTCAGTTAAGTGTCAGTCTTCAGCTTGCGTCATGATCCTGGCATCCTAGGACCGAGTCCCTCATGGAGCCCCGTGTTGGGCTCCCCTTAAGGCTCCCTGTCGCTTCAGGCTTCTTGCTCAGCGGGGAGTCTTCTTCTTCCTCTCCCTCTCTGCCCTTTCCCCCACTTCCCCTTGTTCACTCTCTCTTTCTCTCTCTCACTCTAGCTCTTGCTCACTCTCTCTCTCTCTAAAAAATACATAAAAATCTTTTTAAAAAATCCTTATTTTGCAAATGGTACTACCGCACTTTTAGATATCTAGCCTCAAAACTTAAAATTATAATCAATAGCTCCCTCTACTATTTTCCACACATGCAGTTATGTTCCATATCTTGCTGCTTTTTACTTAAAAATGACTCTTGCACCTACTTTTTTCTTTTCACTCCAATGTTTATTTAATCAGGTGCTTTCTTTTTTTAACATCATGTCTTGGTTATAGGATATCCTTTAAGTTGCCTCTTGACTTCCGTTTGATCCTAGGTAAACCAACCATTTACAATCATTTCAGAATCATATTTTTAAAGTTTTGTTTATATAGCTTAGTCGAACACTTTACATGACATATTGTCTACAAAAAAGTACAAATTTCGTTAAATATCTTTCAGAATCTATCCAGTATATTTCCAGATTTATCTCCAACTATTTCCTTGATACAAATTATCTGGTCCCAAAACACTATCGGTTCATATTTCTTTTTCTTTTCATATTTTTAAATATCTTTTATATTTCTTTTATACAAACAGTATTCTAAAGACATGAGAATGTATTACACTATCTCAATTCAGGAAAGTTACTCCTACCAACTTTCTCCTTGGGATGCCCCTCATAACCCATCTTAATTTTCTATCACTTGTCCAATGCTCATTCTTTTTTTTTTTTTTTTTTTTTTTAAGATTTTATTTATTTATTTGACAGAGAGACAGAGACCACAAGTAGGCAGAGAGGCAGGCAGGGGGGTTGGGAGGAGGCTCCCCGCGGAGCAGAGAGCCTGATGCGGGGCTGGATCCCAGGACCCCGAGATCATGACCTGAGCCGAAGGCAGAGGCTTAACCCACTGAGGCACCCAGGCGCCCCTCCAATGCTCATTCTGATACCATGTTATGAAGTCTTTGCTACAGATTGAAGTATTTCTCTATCTTCTCTATTCTCTCCTTTCATTTTATTTATGCGATTCATATAATACATTATAAACAACTTTGAGAATAGGTGTCTGAGTATAAGCCCATAAGAAATTCTCAAGAAATGTGTCCTTTTACATTATCAGTGACTATCTTTTACATGTAATAAGCACAAATCATACCTATTTGAACATTGTTACAATGTTTAATTGTATTAGTTTACTTATACATACATATGGAAAATTTTAAGATAAATTATCATCTCACAGATGAAATTAGCAAAAACAAACAATGACATCAGTCAATCTTTCACATATTGCTGGTTGGGTTATATGGTAGGGGGAAACCTGGCAAAACAACCTGGCAATAGATGGTTTGGGCTTTAAAACCTAGTGCCTGGAAATACAAGTTTAAAATGGCATCTGGCCAGCATTCACTGGTTCTCTTTTCCAAATTCTTGCCAAAGTGACCACCAAGACAGAATAAAAAAAAGAAGACACACACACACACACACACAGTGAATTAGGACACATGATCAATTTTTATAATCTAGAAAAAAATTAGTCTAATAAAAAGGCTGACAAAAGTGAATAAAAATAATTTCAATTAATTCCAATTGACTAGTTACATTATGCTATGCTAAAAGAAGGAGTGCAAGTCTATACAGAAATATATAAGGAGAATGCATATCTTTCTCCAACTGGCTCCTCTCTGAATTAGAGATACAAGATCCACAATAAACTGAAAATTATGTAACTGTCTAATTATTGTATGTCCAAGTCCTAAAAGCGCCTTTTTCTTTGTTCATAGACAAACTGCCATTTCTAAACAAACTTGGGAGAAATGGGAGTTAAAAATGAGTCTGTCAGTGGAGGAGAATCTGAAGCTCTAAATCTTCTCTAAATAAAGCAAGCACAGGTACTCAAAGACTTTGGGTATAACAATGTATATGTTGTCTATATTTCTCCAGAAACTTGATCTACTGTGCTTCAGGCGCTTGGGGACTGGAGAATGGAGGAGATAACTAATTTTTCCAGCAGTAATGGATTCTAACACTGGAAGTCTGATTAGGCATTATTTCTGCCCAACTGTGTATTAAGGAAGAGGATTTGAATTAAACCACAGGAATAAGTAAGGGCAAAAACAAAACAAACCAAAATAAAATTAAAAAAGCAAACAAACCCTCAATGACACATTATTTAACAAATAAACACTGAATCTAGATGTATATCTTTGTTCAGTGATGAGTAAGAGAAAAATAAGAAACAAATATATGAAGAAATATTGGAGACTAATAAGCATGGAATAACATTTTGAATAATCAAAGGAAGAAAGAGTCTGAAATAATCTGCTTTGGACAACCAAAGAAAATAGTGAAACCTCTAAAGCATTTTAAATCACAGTGACTTAAAAAAATAATAAATAAGTAAAGAGGTGGTAGCTGAGGGAAGCATTCCAAAATGCTTATTGAACAGAATGACTAAAAAGGAACAGAGGTGCAATTAGGAAGGGTTGTTAGTAAACTATTAAAAAAAATGGTGAAAGCTGTAAGAATCAGAATTAATATTTAAATTATGAAATATACAATGATAGATAAGGAAGATGGAATAGCCTCATTTTATAAAATTCTATAAAATTTATAGAACTGTTTCTCTATTACTCACCTTTATGTTACCATTACTACTTTTCTATAAAAAGTAATAAATAGGGGCATCTGGGTGGCTCAGTCAGTTAAGCAACTGACTTTTGATTTGGGCTCAGATCATGATCTCTGGGTCCCCGGGGAGCCCCCATAGGGCTCTACACTCTGTGTATTCTGCTTGTCCCTCTCCCCTGCCCTCTCTCCCTCTCTCTTCTAAAATAAATAAATAAATAAATAAATAAAAATTTTAAGAAAAGTAATAAATATCACTGTGAAAAAAAGTTAAAACTTTTTGTGTCAGTTCCCAAAATTAGAGCTTGGAATGGGATTCTGCCAAAGGAAATGAAACATAAAATAGTACTATGTATTTTCCATAGTTCATTGTATAATTTGTCCATTGTATAAAATTATAGAAAATGATAGAACAGAAGGAAAACTATAATTTGTATAAAATGATGAAATATAAAGAAAATTGAATTTTAATTTTTTTCAGAAGGATAAAGAATAATTATATCCAGAGCTAAATCAACAATTTAAGAAAACCATCTTATAAAAAAAATTGAAAGAAATCAAAATAATCAGCTATCACAGAAATTTAATAAAAATTGTTATTCAGGGGACATGTTAAAATTAGATATATCATATGCACTGGTTAATTTGACAATCTAAAGAAAAGAATTTTTTTCACTATAAATATTAATTATCAAGCTTCCCTTGAGAAGAAATTGTGTCTTGAATAGAACAATAACCACAGAAAGAAATATACACGAATGTTGGCAGTGAGTTTGGTAGGTGCCAAGAAGGAAATAAATAAGGAGCTGTGATAGAGAACACAGGTAAAGGGACCTATGTTAGATGGAGGGGCCTCTCTGAGGTTATCAGCTGGTGACAGAATTATAGGATTGCAGGTGAGTTTTCTTATTAAATAAAAACATGTATTATATTACATACTATCAAATTTATACAATGAAAAGTGGAAAATATATATTATTATTATTTTAAGGTTCATTTCCTTTGGTAGAATCCATTTCAAACTCTAATTTTAGGAATTGACACAAAAGGTTTTAACTTTTTTCACAGTGGTGCTTATTACTTTTTTAAAGATTTAATTATTTTATTTATTTATTTTAGAGAAGAAAGTAAGAGACAGTGTGCATGCAGAAGAGAAAGGAGGGGAAGGGGTGGAGGCACAGGCAGACTAGTGATAAATGGGGAGCCCCCTCCCCAGGGGACCCAGAGAACGTGACCTGAGCCAAAACCAAGAGTCAGTGGCTTAACTGAATGAGCCACCCAGGCTCCCCTATTTATTATTTTTTGGTAGAACAATAATAATAGTAACATAAAGGTTAGTAATAGAGAAACAGTTCTATAGCTTTTATAGGAAATGACTAGAAAATATTGGAATTCAATACTACTGAATGGTAGAAACACATGTGATTTTATTTTTTTTATTTTATGCTTTTGTAGTTACCTATATACTACAATGAGTATTTGTATAGTCAGAAAATAGGAATAGAAACTTCATTTTCGACAATTAAAATTGACAATTAGAAATTAAAAATCACCAAAAAAGAAATAAACACATCTAAAAAACTAATTGTCAAAGCTATCCAAAATCTTCCCATTTTTTTTTCCAGTTCATCTTTTGTTAAAATGAGTCTATGATTTCTAAATCACTACTGTATCCTTTGTTATAGAACACTTTTTTTTTTAGGGGCATCCGTTCACAATTATCAGAAGATAGCAACAATGTTGACTTTTATCTGAAGCCTGTGTTCCTGGAAAGCAAAAATGGTAGAGAAATCCCCGCCCTTTCATGTTCCTAGAAATGCTTACTGCACAAAACAACTAACCTTTCTAAAATAGGCCCAATCTCTGAAATAAAATCCATCTCTACACCATTCCAAAGATCAGGTAAGACGCATCTCTGCCTCCCTGATAACTGCCATAAGACCAGCTGATTATGCCATTGCTTACCTTCCGTAAAACCCTAGGTCCCTCTGCTTTTCTTTGATGTGGTCTTCATTAATGGACACTTTTTCCTGTTGCAATAGCCTGAATAAAATTGTCTCTCTAAATACCCAGTCCATTTTCTTTCACAATTTTGTGCCATGATTTGGATGGTATTGGACCTCACCTTTGAGTCCCTGTGTACTCCACCCCAGTAACATCCTCTGTGTTCTATCCATTCTTGAATAGCAGTCCAGGGATCCAATAGTGAATTCAGCTCCTGACCCTGTGTTCTAGACACTCATCTGTTAGTAGAATGGTAAGAATTTGATTTTGATTATTTTTGAGCACTCACTTGATTTCAAGTGCCAGTTTCATTCATGTGTTGTTGTATTATGAGTATTTTGTGATGTCTGTAAACGGATTAATGGTTTATATAGCTCTTGTCTCTGTTGGGTGAAGAGTAACAGAGGATCTGTGTTGCTAGCATTTTCTGTTTGTCTATGTATCTGTTTTGGCTGATCTCAGTTAAGAATTTCATGTCCACTGAGAAGTGAATATCAGAACTGGTATGGTTTCTTTCTTCATTTCTTATGTTTGACTTAGGCTGAAATTTTAGAATCAAAACTATAAAATGTCTTTCTGTCTGTGTCTGTCTCAAGGTTTGTAATTCAGGAAGGTCTTCACCTTTCATGGTATGAGCGTGTAGTATTTTCTTACCTCAGAATGGTATTACTAACACAAAGTTATAACTTCTTAAAGAAGATCTTTTCTGATTGGCTTAGAGATACAGAACTGCTTTCGTAAAATGAATATTCTTTAAAAACCTGGAAAACAAGAAAATTGAACTTCTAAATTTTCAATATGTTAGTAAATATATACTTAGAGAACCTAACTCGGAAAGATTTTAAGACTTCACATTCATATAATTTACGTACATCTTTGAAAAACAAAATTAGTTTAGTATTTCTGGTTTAGTAGAAAATAGCTATATTTGCTCCAACATAATAATATTGGATATTAAATATAATACAAGGTCACATTTTTATTCTCCCTAAACTTATGTTTTATGTTCTCCCTAAACTTAAACAGGTTTACTAATTGCATAAGCTACCATTAATTCAATTAAATGTTTAAGATTATTAAAAATGTAAATTTGTGTTTAAAACAATTAAATTATTTTAATTAATGACAAATCTTACTGCAACAACCATTATGTTTTATATATCAGTCATAACATAATTTCCAAGATCCCATAATGAAAGCTAATACACAAAGCTCTTGTGTATCTGACTTTATATAACCTGGACCTTTTCCTTTCCTTTGAGATGTTCCTCATTAATGAATTTTCTTTCTATTGTATTAGCTTGAAAAAAAATTCTCTCTTTATATGTCCAGTGTATTGGTCTTCCACAATATCAACTGATAGTACTTGAAATATGAACTCATCAAAAATAAAAAAACTCACTATTTTTTTCTGGCCAGATGAGCTAATCATTATGTATCTCCTTTAAAACAACTTGATTTTTTCTGCCCAGATCAAGACAAGTAGAGAATATTGTGCTCTTTGCTTGATATCACGTTCTTCCCCCTAAAAAAAAAAAAAATAAAAAAAAATAAATCATTGTCTTCTAATGAGTGTTGAATTTTCTCTGGAAAAAATCTCCAAATTAAACAGCTTGTTAAGATAACCCTTTCGGCTATTTTTTTTTTTTTTTAAGATTTTGTTTATTTATTTGTCAGAGAGAAAGCACAAGCAGGGGGAGCAGCAGGCAGAGAGAAACAGGCTCCTTGCTGTGCAAGGAGCCAGATACAGGACTTGATCCCAGGACCCTGGGATCATGACCTGGGCCGAGGCAGGTGCTTACCTGTCTGAACCACCCAAGGCAATCCCCTTTCAGCTATTTTTATTCAATCTCTAACGATACCTAATTCATATGGACACCCGACATTTATTGTTTGAACTCTGATACTTTTTATACTTATTATACTACATTCTACTCAAAACTGGGATCCATTAAATTAGAAGTCAAAAATCAATGACATTCTTTTTGTATATTTATTAATACAACTGATTCTGAATGACATAAATTCTGTGGCTTTGGAGAAGATTGGGTAGACTCCAGTAGAAATAAGGCCAGACTTTCCTTCACCAGTAGCCTGTAGAATAACATGTTTATTATAATTTATCTGAACTTTCTTTACTGAAATAACAAAGGGAAACCTTCAGTGTTTTCCTCTTAAGTTAGTTCTTAAAATGAGGTGACAACATTACCTATGCTGAGTATATAACAGGATTTTTGCAGTGATACAATAATATGAGAACTCACGATTACCCATTTTCAAGAAACCACACAATATTATTTCAGCTATTAACCACTGTTGTGCTCTTATCATGCAACAATCCATGACACAAATTCTGTACTCCCAAAAAAACCTCTACTCTAACACCCATCTTGAATTCTGTATTTTCCAGCTTCTGCTTTTGCCAATGCTGGTTTTATTTGTTTGTTTGTTTTCTGTTTAAAATGTTGAACTTTTCAGGGCGCCTGGGTGGCTGAGTAAGTTAAGCATCACTCTTAGTTTTGGCTAAGATCACGATCTCAGGGTCATGAGACAGAGCCCCACATCAGGCTCCATGCTCAGTGGAGAGTCTACTTGAGATTCTCTCTCCCTCTCCCTTTGCCCCCCGCCCCACCTCAGGTCTTTCTCTCTCTCAAAATAAATGAATAAATAAATAAATAAATAATAAATATTAAAATATTGAAATTTTTCTCTAGGTCAGCTTGAGAGCCCCTTCAGATCATACCACCTCCATTAAACAATCATTAAATGAGTAGAAGATATTTTCCCTTCTGCTTATGTGTCTCGTTTGACTCAATAAATGTTTTCATTGTCTTTAAATATATAATTATTTTCTTCAGAATTATACCAATTTTGGTAAATTTCCATTAAAAAATAATTTTTCAGAAAGAACATTGAATCTATCCATGATCACATCTTTATGTAAGATACTGGAAAAATACTCAATCTTCACAATATCCTATGTAAAATTATTCCAAATTGGTTTTAAGTCAGTTTTTCCTTTGTAAATATCACAGTAAAGATCTGACAGTGTTTCATTCATACACATTTTACCAAAAATACTGATTGCCTTATTTTTATTTAATTTTCATTTTTGGCATGTGTAATTTAAAAAAAAAAACTATAAATCATGAAAACAGCACTTTTAGGGGCGCCTGGGTAGCTCAGTGTGTTAAAGCCTCTGCCTTTGGCTCAAGTCATGATCTGGAACCCCGCATCGGGCTCTCTGCTCAGCAGGGAACCTGCTTCCCTTCCTCTCTCTCTGCCTACCTGTGATCTCTGTCTGTCAAATAAATATATAAAATCTTTAAAAAAAAACAGAAAAAGAAAAAGAAAACAGCACTTTTGCTCCATGACTTCTTTCCAAATATTCCCTTTTTTTTAGTAACAATTACTTTCAATTCTTTTCATTGTTATTTTTAACATTTACTTCCAATATCTACATAATATGATATTTAACTTCGTATTTATAAATACATATAATTTAGTGCTTTTTTTGAATTGTAATACTAAGATTTAAAGAAGCTGTATAATTTCTTAAATTTTTTAAAAGATTTTATTTATTTATTTGAGAGAGAGTGAGCAAGTGAGAGAGCAGGAGTGGGGGGAGGCAGAGGGAAAGGGTGAAGCAGACTCCCCACTGAGCAGGGAGTCAGATGTGGGGCTCAAGAGGCTGATAATTTGAATAAAAATTATATCTGTCTTGTTTGAGGTCTTCAAAGACAGATTAATACACATACGGCAGAAGGATATTCTTTGTCACGTTCATCTGTTTTGTCACTAAACCTTATTATTTAAATGGGAAAAGGGATTCTTTTTGATATTACAGGAAAAGATATATTTGTATTTTGATATCTCATTCTGGAAGTCCTTCTACACCAATGTCTACAAACTACAATCTCTTTTCTAGGATGGACCAAAAGGAGTCTGTCATCCTAGACTTGAATTAGCTGTGTGGCCAGAGGGTGGAGCTCGGTCCTTGGGGTGATAGAGAGTCATACTTTGGGAGAATAGGAAGGTGGAAGAAGAGTCCAAGCAAGGAAGAAGCTTGTAAAGCCATTGCAGAATGATCCCGCTAAAGTCAGTTTTAGAGGGGAAAGAAATATTTGAGTCTATCCTCTAGCGTCTGAATGTGTTCTTAATTAGTTGATGGTAAGAATATATTCTTTTTGTTAAGACCTGTTTCTGTTGGTCCTTGCTTAGACCAGGGGTCTATAACAATTGCATCCATGCCTAAAAGGATCACACCCACCACTGCATTTGTAATCCTTCAGTTTTCTTCCTTTATACCCAATTTAATTTCACCTTAACTTCATTTTTACCTTACTTGATTTTCCTCAACTGACTTTGAAGTGGCTCTCTCTCTAGATCTCAACATCCTGATTGCCCTAAGAAAGAATGCTTATCTCAATTGCAGACCCAGAGAAAACTACTCCCTGACCAACCACAATTGCTAAAATCCCCGACTGGGTCATTCTCTGCCTGGGATTGGAGGAATGAATGGTGCGTGAAATTTGGATATTTTCCCAGAACCGTCACACAGATCTGGTCTTTTCATTCCAAATTTTGTGATGTTCAGATTACTCCATCCTGCCTATGAATAAGAATCTGGAAGCCAAACTTTGGCAAAAACTAGTCTGAGAGACTAATGTATTAGCTGAATAAAGATTTGAAAGAAAATCTAATGGAGAGATAAGACGAGTTGTAGTTTCAGTTTCTCGGAGTATAATACTGAATAAAGCCAAAGTTAGGGAAGTACTTAACAGATAAATGAGAGAGATTTAATTGAGGGTGACTCAGTGGGTTAAGCCTCTGCCTTTGGCTCAGGTCATGATCTCAGGGTCCTAGGATGGAGCCCCGCATCGGGCTCTCCGCTCTGTGGGGAGCCTGCTTCCCCTCTCTCTCCGCCTGCTGCTCTGCCTGCTTGTGATTTCTCTGTCAAATAAATAAATAAAATCTTTAAAAAAAAAGAAATATTAAGTTAGAAGAACCATTACTAAGACTCTCAGACACATATAATATTTACTACCTTTAAAAGTCTTATTCCTCCTTGCTAAAATTTTAGTTTGCTCTTAAGAAATTATCAAAACAGGTCAAAAACTACTTGTCACTGTCAGTATTAAACAAATTTGTGGGACTCTGAATGTTATCAAAGTTAACAATCATAAATCACATTTTTTTAAGACTTTATTTTTTTTTCAGTGTTCTAAGATTCATTGTTTATGCACCACACCCAGTGCTCCATGCAATACAAGCTCTGCATAATACTCACCACCAGGCTCACCCAACCCCCCACCCACATCCCCTCCAAAACCTTCAGTTTGTTTCTCAGAGTCCATAGTCTCTCATGGTTCATCTCCCACTCTGATTTCCCCCAACTCCCTTCTCTCCTTCTCCCAATGTCCTCCATATTATTCCTTATGCTCTGCAAGTAAGTGAAATCATATAAATCACATATTTTTGAGAAGCCCTGAATTTAAGCAGACCCTCATTGTCAAAGAGAGCATTGTGAATCATATGTTTTGTTTAAAAAAGATAACATTGCAGGCAAATGTACGTGACACATGGTGGGACGTGATTCAAGTGTGTTGAATTATTGAACAAAAAGGAATAATTGATATTACACACATCAAGAGAGATACAAAAATATTGGCAGAAGCTCTGTGCACAACAGTGACAGTCTGTAAAGTAAGCATGCATCAGTGGAAGAGTGAATAAATAAAGTTGTGAAGGGTTAAAAGTGAAATATATAACATTGCATGCAGCATAACATATTCATAATATTGACATAACTAAAATACGTATTTTTAGAAATTTTGGTGGGTTCAATAAAACTACATAAAAATAGAAAATGAGGGAATTATGAACATAGGAGTCAATATCATGCTAGAGTGAAGATCAAATGCTTCCTTTGGGAAGACGAAAGGTGGAACCATATGGTTTACATGTAAGTTATTGTCAAGACTGGATTTCTTGAGTGTTGATAGATTCATGGATCATTATTATATTATTGAAAATAACTGATTGGCTAACTAAATAAAATGAAATTATCTATGCATGGACCAATAATAGGAGTGGATTAGAAAGAACCTAATTCTGTATGAAATCTAATTGAGAAAAGGAGGACATGGTTTCAGTGTATGAATTTCTTCAACTCTCCTCCTGTATGAACTCTCCCTAACACAGCCAGCTCCTCTTTGGCTAAAACTGTAAAGCAAAAAGACCAGCCTTCCTTTATGATAGGTGAATAGTTTGAGCCATCTTGGTTTTTTTTTTCTACAAAAAGACAATTTAAAAAAAAAAGGATATTTAGTATCTTAATGATATGTCCTTCTAGAGTCTTTACAAAAGGTCACAATTGGCTGGATTTTTATTGGAATTGAATCTATAGAAATTATAGACTAGAACTTATACAATGAAAATTCACTTATAGCTCAACTATTTCTTATTCTGCTAGGAAGTAGGAACAATGACCTAGAGCCCCCATGTCCAATACAATGGTCATGAACCACATGTGGCTATTGAGCACTAATCTGAAATAAGATATGCAATAAATTTAAATATAGACTTGGTTTCAAAGATAGCATGAACAAGATAATGTAAGCTACCTCAGGAATAATTTTTATTATCAATTACATATTGAATGAAAATATTTTAAATATATAAAGTTAAACAAAATATGTTATTATCATTAGTAATAAATTTTTATTAATGTTTTTTTAATTTTTATTTCTTAAAGATTTTATTTATTCATTTGAGAGAGAGAGCATGAGCAGGGGGAGAGGCAAAAGCAGAGAGAGAAGCTGACTCCCCACTGAGCTGGAAGCCCACCCTGGGGCTTGATCCCAGGACCTGGAGATCATGACCTGAGCCAAAGGCAGCCACTTAACTGACTGAGACACCCAGGCACCCCTCAATTTTATTCATCATGACAATAACCTACATCACCATAGCATTATTGACAATAGCCAAGATACTGGTTTATAACCAACACTTAAACACTTACAACATTTGCAACCTAAATGTACATCAATGGATGAATCATTAAATAAATTCACACACACACACACACACACACGGAAATATTCAGCCATAAATAATGAAATCTTGGCATCTGCAACATCAATGGACCTTGAGGTCATTATGTTAAGTAAAATAAGTCAGACAGAGAAAGGGAAAAATTATATTACTTCTCTTATATGTGGAATTTTTAAAAAAGCAACAAAAAAAAAACAAGACAAACAAATAAAAACAAAAATAAGCTTATATATGCAAAGAACAGATTTGTGGTTACCATAAGTGGGGTTGGTAGGTGAGAGAAATTGAATTTCTTTATTAACTCAAATTAAAAATATGTATTATTAAAATTAATTTCACCTATTTCTTCTTTTTTTATGTGGCTACTAGAAAATTAAAAGTTTCATCTGAATTTTACATTCTATTTCTTCTGGACATTGCTCATCTAGATATCAACAGTCCTGTTACTATTTGCTCTCTTTTCTATTAACTTCCGGCTCATTGAGTAAAGAAAACAGGAAAAAAAAGGAAGATTTTTGCTTCCAAACTTAGAGTTGCCAAAGCTATTCCTAGAGGGAAGGTTTTAGAAGCTGGTTATTTTGGAGAAAATAAAGGGCCTTAATGGAGCAAACTAGGAGAAAATTCTTCATCCATCCTCCATGGTTTGGGGCAAAAATAATCTCTAATGTTATTAAAATATAAAATGAAGTACGATTGACTCTTGAACAACACAGGTTTAAGCTGAATGGGTGTGCATATAAGCAGATTTTTTTAAAAAATATAAATACAGTACAGTATTATAAATATTTTTTCTTCCTTATGATTTTCTTAGTAACATTTTATTTTCTCTAGCTTTCTTTATTGTAAAAATACAGTACATAATATTTCTAACATATGAAATATGTGCTCACCAATTGTTAGTAAGGCTATTGGTCAACAGTAGACTATTACTAGTTATTTTGGGGGGGAGTCAAAAGTTATGCATGGATTTTCGACTATGTGGGGTTTGGCATTCCTAGCCCCCCGCCATGGTTCAAGGGCCAACTATATTCTAATCCGATAATAAAGTAGATTGACAGAGTCAGTAATAAATTAACAATGATAGTAATAATAAGAAAAGTAGTAAAAATTAAACAAAATCCTCTGTATATTCTAAATTGTCTAAAAGTAGCTTGATGAATGAACTGGGCATCTTAAGTGATAGAAATATCTTCGCCAGAAAGAATATTAAAAATACAGGCTTTAAGTCTGAGATTTCCATCAGAAGTCCCTGGTGGGAGAATCTAGTTTAGAAAACTCAGGTATCAACCTCAAACCACTGTGCACACACACATAAATTCTAGGAGAGATGGAGATCCCCCACTCAGGGAAAAATGGGTCGTAAATAATCTCTTCAGAGTATCAGTCCTTCACATGATCCTGTGGTTCAGCACAGGATACAGGTTACAGCAGTTTTCTATCTCTTAAAAGATTAAAATTACATCCAGGCTGGAACTCATCATCTTCCATTATACTTACTTCTTCAACACTTAACTTTTTCTCATATCTTATAAGAAGCCCATCCTTCTGTAAAAATGGACCCAAAGCCCAGGAACTTGACCTCCCTTTCCTCATGGTCATCCTGTCACGACCCTCCCCCTGCCCCACTCATAACTACACCATCTGTTGTAGCTAAGTCCAAATTGCTGCCTGAATGAACCACCCTTCCTAAAGTTTGTAAAAATTCTATCATATGTTTACTGTTTCCCTCCTTGTAATCCCATGTAAATTAATTCATATTTTCTAACAACAATTAACATGTATGGTTTTTAATTGTAATTATGTTATGATTTTTATGAATATTAAACTTGAAGCTCTCTGACAAACATAACTGTATCTTGAGAACAGTAGTAGTCCTGTAACTATTCACTGAATTTTATACATTTCACAGTTTAATAGAAAACAATATAATTTTAAGCTTAGCTCTTATTCAAGCAAATGTCCATGACTTATTTATTGGAAAAAAAATACAATTTGGGAGTAGTTTCATACTTATACTTACTAACCTAGTTTATTTATCAGTCATGGAATGATTACAATTACAAAAATAATTTACTTCAGAAATGACAGCTTTCCTTGGAAATAAGTCTTAACTTCATTTGTAATTGTTGAGTTGTCATTTTTAAAAGTAACTAATATACCAAATTATATGACTATGTTTCTTGTCACTTCACAGATGTCCTTTTACCTTTTCAGCCAATCCTTCTAGGAGGAAAAATTTTTGAATCATTTTCATGCACTTAACAACCATTAGAAAAGAAAAGCTTTTCACTACTTTCTCTCGTTCCTTTACAAACTTTAATGTTCATTAAAAAATACCTTAGTCTAATTCTGCCTTAAGCATTCCCTTCAGTGAGTAAGGTAATCATAAATCTTACTCTTCTAAAAGAATTTATGCAATTTCAAGCCTTTTAATTTTCAAGTCAGAAGAGATTGATGACCCTTGCAGAAACATGATCAACATAGAGTGTTTCTAGATTCTCCAGGCTCCCTGCAATAGAGATCCTCTCATATCAAAGCTTCCCCACGCTGTTTTGAAGAAAACCCATGCCCAGTCAAGTTTCCGTGGTTAGTCTACTAATTACTGTCTGGTCAGTTCCATGTCCCAGGAAGTGAGGCGATCGCCAATAGAATATAGGGCTGCAGCAATGCACTTTCTCAGACATTTCTCCAGGGTTTCTCCTTCTACCAAATTTCCACTCCCTTTCCTTTTAAGATTTTTCTTTCTTTTTCCTCCCTTCCCCCACAAACAATTTTTACATCAGGTGTTAAACAATATTACATTTCATGCTTGCTTGCCGCTTCAGGTCTAGTAACCACAGTTCTTATGAACCGTGTAATAGTAAAAGTCAGATTGGTTATTTGCTTTTTGATGTGAGATGGTTATTGCACATGACTGAGGGGCCACAAATTATTTCGCCTCTGATCATGTCACACATAATAAAACCAGTAACACTCAGCCTAGAACACAGATTGACTCACAAAGTTTACCGAGGGTTGTCTTTTTATGTGAAATGTATTGCTGATGTAGAAAAATAAGAATCAAAAATTATTCCCCCCAAAAAACCACAATTTTTAAACAATTAGAACCAGTTCAAATATATGTCCATATATTTGGGTGCATGCACACACACACACACACACACACACACTTACAGATATATAATTATATCTCAATTTATTATTAACAAAGTGTTTACTATTTAAAAAATAGAGTTAAAATATCTCAATACTTCTGGCAGATACTTTGTGAATTACATATGAACTTATCTCCAATAGAATAAGGGAAAAACGCATGAGACAGGTAAAATGAGACTAGAGAGGAGTAATCTAAATATGTAAGGAAACGTGACTCTATAATATTTAGTTGATACAAGAAAATGAAAGAAGTAAAAACAGGAAGGAAATGGATATAGATAGATATATACACACACTAGATATAAATGGATATAACATGGATAAGGGTATAAAGGGTATAATATATGAATACAATAAATGGGTATAAATGAATATAATAAACTATATATAAATTGATATAAATAGGTATGTACACTAATACTTAAAGGCACATTATTTTTCTTATTTTTTTCCCTAACAGCTACCACTACCCAAATACACCTTTTTTTTTTTTTAACTGTGAAGACTGTATATTTTTTCTTGTTTCCATTTTTGAAGAGGATATATGTACTATTTCCACAATAAGAGAGTAGATTTTTCAAAACCTAAGAGGATAACTGTCATGTTTTGAAGGATTTTATGAGTTAATTTAAAAAAATGATGAATAGGGGCGCCTGGGTGGCTCAGTGGGTTAAAGCCTCTGCCTTCGGCTCGGGTCATGGTCTCAGGGTCCTGGGATCGAGCCCCGCATCGGGCTCTCTGCTCGGCGGGGAGCCTGCTTCCCCCCCTCTCTCTCTGCCTGCCTCTCTGCCTACTTGTGATCTCTCTCTGTCAGATGAATAAATAAAATCTTTAAAAAAAAAAAAAAAAAAATGATGAATAGCAAATTATAAATAGACTACAAAGTCTATGACACAACCATCCATTCAAACAGAGACATGCATAGTAATAAATGTTATGGTAGGTTTTTGTTTGTTTGTTTAATTACCTATTCATTTCATTTGTGAGGATAAGTTTCCCATTCTAGGGTTATGGAGATGACTCAAACTCAGGACACCTACCAGCTGGCAGAAAAAAGAGCACTTGATGAGTCCCATTAACTCAGAGCCTAGGGGAGGAGGACACCACACTTCACACAGAGCCACATGGAAGTTGCACTAAAGAACAGAGTGAACCATCAGGAACCATAGGAGGCAAGTTTTATAGTATCAAGAGTGTAGTGCATTCCCCCTGATGTGACTGGCTTGTTTGCATGATTGTAGGGGCTGCCAGGGAACAGACACCTGCTACTACTCTCAGATAAGGGGGAGGAGTGCTTAGTTAGAGAACCTTCCCTGAGGGAGCAGTGAGGTGGAGAGCTTGTGGGTAAGTCAGACGACACCCTTCGCATTGCAGTACATGTCAAGGCAGCACACAATATTGGGCCTCAATTTCAGACCTTACGTTACACTCTTAATAATACAATTGTTTTAAAAAAGACATGCTAAAACCAAAATTGGAGATAGTACATGATGAGTTATTATAATTGAATTGGTGTTTGTAGAAATGTCTGTGAGTTATGTATAGCAGCAACACAGAATAGGAAAGCCACAATTAGAGCAAATAAATATTCTGTTATAGGAATTGTTATTTGGTCCAAACAATCAAGCAAAGTTTGCTTTTCCCCCACCTCATACTTTAGATTATAATACAACTGCAGTATTATTATCTTAAAGATACCCTTGTGTAAATAAATATAGGTCTCATTAAATTTTTTCTGAGAAATAAATATACCTCGGTGTTTTATATTAATGAAACTAGAGGAAAAAGGAGCAACATCTGCCTGAGAAGAGGGCTACCCCTTTCATATTACACACACACTTGTATTTTCTCTTACTTGAGAAAGTCTCAGAAAAGGAATACATAATCTTAGGAGTTAAAATGGAGTTGGAAGACTATTTTAGTGCAAATTCTTTTTTTTTTCTTTTTTCATTCTCATCCAAATTTTGTCTCTGTGTATGAATCTCCTCTATACTCACTCACTAAAGTGATCACAGGCTCTTCCTGAACTTTTCCAGATAAAGAAAGTGCCCTTCCTACACCATAAACGTATCTTTTGCATATTTGCTAAGGACTACAGATTTTTCTTTTCCAATTAGGTGTCTCCAAAAAATATTAGAAATCAGTTCCCCCCCCCCCCGGCGGTGACATAGCTAATGTATTTGACACTGAGTGGATCAGAATAAAGCATCCACCTTTGTATGATAAACTTACATTTAGTAGTAATCAGGAAGTGATGAAAAATAAATAATTGCCAGAAAGGATATGCAGTCATTGAGAAGTGTCTTTTGCTGAAGGTCATATATAGAGTTATATAAAAATTAAAATGTTACAGCATTAAAGGAGAAAATGTGTTTTTGATTGATATATTTTAATTACATTAACTTATATTTTGATAAAAGGGGGAAAACCTATATTTATATTTTGGTTAGCTGCACTAATGAAAGAAAATCATACAGCTTCTGTTTTTAGCCCTTTTTTCTGTTTTTAGCTTTTTTTTTTTTTTTAAAGTAATCTCCGCACCTAACATGGGGCTCAAATTCATGACCCCGAGATCAAGAGTCGCATACCCTTCTGACTAAGCCAGTCAGGCTCTGTTTTTAGCCTTAACATTTACAAATTTGTCATTAATTGTCAAAATTGATTCTCTTCATGTAGTCAGGTTCGGTAGACAGTGCAGACAAATTAGTCAACTTATTGTCACAAGGATAAAAGAATAATTTTATGAATTTCAAATTTGAACAGTTCCTTTTACATGAAGCCTCAGATATAGAAATAAGAAAAGTCTTACGTGTAAGGATAAATTTGGCATAGACATTCAAAAATCCAATTCCGTGATAAATTCCAGAAATTAAAATACAGTTTATACTTTTGTTCTTTAGGTTCTTACAGTAGCTTTCAAATGTCTGAAACCCTTAAAGGCAAATCAAAACTCCAACTTGTCATGTAGAATAATAGTTTTGAAGTAACTCAACTTGTGTTTCTTAATTATAAATTATTGTGCTATTATTAAATAAAATTACTGTTTAAAAAGCAAGAATCAGTGCTGTCAGTGATTTGAGACCAAGTTGCTTTGAAGGTGATATCCAACAATTCCAAACCCCTAAGAAATTATTTTCAAAAGGAGCATATCCAGCTGAGTCTGTACATTCCAGGATGATGATAAAATTGAGAATTTTCAAAATTAACTTTGATGTAGTATATAATATTTCTTAAAGGATAAGTAATAAAAATATGCTACTTTGAAACACATATTATAAAAAAGTCAGAAAGTATAATTTAGACTAACAAGATTTCTTTAGGATAGGGACACCTGGGTGACTCAGTTGATTAAGCATCTGCCTTTGGCTCAGGTCATGATCCCAGGGTCCTGGGATCTAGCCAGGCCTCTGGCTCCACACTCAGCAACGAGCCTGCTCCTCTCTCTCACTCTCTCTCTCTCTCTCTGCCCCTCCCCCTACTCTTGCATGCATGCCTGTGTGTGCTCTCTCTCTCAAATACATAACTAAAATCTTTAAAGAAAATTTCTTTGGTGGGGCGCCTGGGTGGCTCAGTGAGTTAAAGCCTCTGCCTTCGGCTCAGGTCATGGTATCAGGGTCCTGGGATCAGGCCCGCATCGGGCTCTCTGCTCCGCAGGGAGCCTGCTTCCTCCTCTCTCTCTGCCTGCCTCTCTGCCTGGTTGTGATTTCTCTCTGTCAAATACATAAAATACTAAAAAAAAAAAAAAAAAAAAAAAAAAAAAAAAATTTCTTTGGGGAAGATATTTTTAAATTGACAATATTTCGGATTGCCAATGTGTGGTGATAAGTTAGGACCACCTTTTAGTCAGTGTTATTACTGATTTTAAATGTTCCACCAACCACACATCCTGTTATTCTTTTTTTATTTTTTTTAAGATTTTATTTATTAATTTGATAGAGATAGAGATTACAAGTAGGCAGAGAGGCAGGCAGAGAGAGAAGGGGAAGCAGGCTCCGGGTTAAGCAGAGAGCCCGATGCAGGGCTCGATCCCAGGACCCTGAGACCATGACCTGAGCCGAAAGTGGAGGCCTAATCCACTGAGCCATCCAGGCACCCTACATCCTGTTATTCTTTGCACCCAATACCGATGCTCCCACTCCTTTCTTTGAATTTTTTGTTTTTGTTTTTGTTTTTGTTTTTATTTATTTGACAGACAGAGAGCACAAGTAGGCAGAGAGGCCGGCAGAGATAGAGGAGAAAGCAGGCTGCCCGCGGAGCAGAGAGCCCAATATGGGGCTCGATCCTAGGACCCTGAGATCATGACCTGAGCCGAAGTCAGAGGCTTTAACCCACTGAGCCACCCAGGCACCCCCCACTCCTTTCTTTGAATACCTCTGCTGGCAAGTAGATTTGCAGGTAAAGAGTCTCTTTGGCTTAGGCATTCCCTCTTCCTTTAACATTTATTGTATAATAATATCCCAAGTCTTCATCATTTGAGTCCCACACACCCTCTGCCCTTTCAGTAAGGCACAGGATTTTCAGATTAGTAATAATTGAAGCTGATGGTGATCTCCTTTTCCTATTATAAAGCAAGTTACAAAATATTAAATGTGTTTCTCAAGCATTGAATATTACATTTGCAAAATTCCATGTGGTTCCCAATATTATCTGCCCTCACTAATATAAGCAATGCTAGCTAGTTGTTTTATGAACTAAAACCATCGCTTAACATTTGTGATGAACAAATTATCACAGGTAAGTAAAAGGAATCCACACACCTGTGCAAACAACATTCAGCAAATCCATTCTAATGTTTATTAGGCCTCATATGTCCACTCTATTTTTCTTTTTTTTTCTTTTAAAGATTTTATTTTTTTATTTGACAGAGAGACACAGCGAGAGAGGGAACACAAGCAGAGGGAATGGGAGAGGGAGAAGCTGGCCTCCTGCTGAGCAGGGAGCCTGATGTAGGGCTGGATCTCAGGACCCTGGGATCATGAACTGAGCCGAAGGCAGAGGCTTAATGCCTGAGCCGCCCAGGTGCCCCAGTCTACTCTATTTTTCATACAAATGGAGTTAATCAGTATTTTATGTATCTTCTCTTTTTTGGCCTAATTTTTTTTCTATCTAATTGTAGATTCCCTACTGCCATTAGTAAGGTGAAATATAGTGGCTGTAAGAAAATATTTAAAAATTAATGATAGCTTATAAGCTAATATCTAGGTTTTACCTGAAACATCACTTTTAAATGAAATACTGTGGTGCAAATTTATCCTGAAATTGAGGTTGAAATTTTAACAAGAACATGCTAACATATCAATATGCAGACCTCTAGAGCTGGACAACATCTTAAATGCAATCTAATCAAATTTCCTAAGTTTAGAGAAAAGTTAAGATGCAGAGATGTTAAGTGACTTTGAAGTCATCAAGACCTAGATTGCAGACACGAGTTCCATTTACTAAATTTCTTCCTAGTGAAGGAGTTAATTCCTTGAGCTTTTATTTCCTCATCTGCAAATACTTAGAAATAAGAATACTTACCTTGTGTAGTTCCTGTGAAGAATAAGTAAAATAATACATGTAAAGCATTTTTCCACAATACTTGGCTTCAATATTTTCTATTGAGAAGAAGCATAACACAGTGAAAGGCCAAATGGAGGATTCATTGCACACGGAATTCTAGAGCCAAAAAATGTCTGGATTTGAATCTTGGTGCTGCTGGTTAGTCTCTTATGCTTCTGTTTTCTCATTTGTTAAGTAGGAAAATCCTAGTACTTTATAGATTTATTATCAGGGATAAATAAGTTTGTATATGGAAAGTACAAAAAACAAGAATCATTATTTGAATGCTAATTATATATATGTATTATAAGACATGTATGTTTGTATCTATGATTACATTACCGATATGATTCTTTATATATGACTTCCTTTAAAAATGCCTGATGCTGGGGCACCTGAGTGGCTCAATGGGTTAAAGCCTCTGCCATCGGCTCAGGTCATGATCTCAGAGTCCTGGGATCCAGCCCCGCATCAGGCTCTCTGCTCAGCAGGGATCCTGCCCACCCCCCTACTTGTGATCTCTGTCTGTCAAATAAATAAATAAAATCTTAAAAAAAAAAAAAAAAGTACTGTTCTTGAGTATTTTCCTACACAAGAACTGAATCCTGATTTTCATTATAACAGTGTAGATGGGAGTCATTATTGAGGTCCACACAGGCCTGAATACATAACTTGGGCAGTGGGGAGAGGCAAAGATATATTTTTCTTCCTCTCCATAGGCACTTAACTTTTAAACTCTTTGGAGGTCAATGACAACCGCAACTGAAACATGGTGGTGAATTCTTTCTCAGTCGTCTTTTGGAACTATATGGAAATTCAGAAGCTGCCTACAAGAGCCCCAAGATTAAGAAGAGTTTTTGTGCTCTGAAAATGTCAGTGACCCTCTAAAATGTCTAAATTATAATCCAGAGAACTTCAGGCATAGGCAAACGGGAGCACAAGGTAATAAAGATAACAAAATGATATCTTTAAGGCTCTGGAGCAATGATTCTCAGCTGGGGTGACTTGTCCCCAGGGGGCATCTGGCAACATCCAACGTGGGAACGCGTGTTTCGTTGTCACAATCTGGTGGAAACTACTGGCATCTAGTGGGTAGAGGCCAGTGACACTGTTACACAATGCACAGATCAGCTCCTCCCAACAAAGAACTCTGTGATCCAAAACGTCAGTCCTGTGGAGGTTGAGGAAGCTGCTGTGGTGGGACAGCCTAAACTTCTTAAAGTACTTCATTTCAGGGAATTTCTAGTTCAATACAACCTTACTACAAACATAAGTGTGTTTGTTTAAGTTGCTGTGCCAACATTTCTAATACCAGTCACTACTGATGAGGAGACATTTCCTGGGATACTAAAAATAGCCTGCTGGCAAAGGTAACCTAACTGTAGTACTGTTATTTTTATCAGATCCTAATTGCCAAGAAACGTTCTTTCTGCTAGTTATTACCACATAATTATGCACATTCTGCATGTGAAAATTATGCACTTACTTTTAAAGTACTGTAAATATCTGCTCTAAATACATATCAGCATTTTCTATATTAGAACTGTCACCGGGCAGTAAAGTAATACTCACTTATAAAATGCAACCTATGTTCAGGGTCTATTAGGTCAGAAATTCTGTTTTTGAGCAAAAGATTTTACAATGTCAAGTTTCAGAGTATAAAATGTATACCAAGTAAGGTTTTGCATTCCATTTTTATAACATGATTCTGTTCTGTACTTCTTCCAATGTGAGTTATTATTCTGATTATAAAATAATACATACTTATGGCAAATGAAAAGAGTCACATGATCTCCCACCCTTTCCTCCTCCCCACAAGTCCTTCTCCCTAGAGGTCACTACTTGGGTCATCTTTCCTCTGCTTCATTTTGTAAATCCACAGCCCATGCCCCTCCCTTGAATGGGAGCTCTGACAGAAAATTCTATTATGTGCATAGGGTCAGCTTCGTATCAGAATAAATCACAAGAAGCAAGCAAGTAGATTTCCCTTCACCACTTCATATCTCAATTCCCAAGGCAAAATAAGAAAGACTTCTCCAAACCCACAGGATATGTGCCTTGGCTTTCCTCAGGTAAACTGGTTAGAGCTTTTTGATTGTTGCTCTTTTAGTTATAGGGCTTAGCTTGACCCTAGCTTAGGAGCAACATCTTGTTGCCAGTGGCTTGCAATCCCAGGCTTGGGAGAGAGGAGTTGGGTAGTGCTGACATCTCCATTGGTTTTAGAATTCCTGAGGAAATTCCTGGTGTCTGCTCCCTTTCCAGAGTAGAGGACATTCTAAGCTTACAGAGTTTCTACCTGAGAAAGTGTGAATCCCATCTCTACCTAAGTTTTCTTGTTTGGGAGGAACCCTTATCTCTGATTTATACATATTTCAACTTTGGTTCTTTTCAGAGAATCAACAAGAAGGGTTCCATTGTTCTAAGTATCATTACTTATTGATCAAAATGGTTTAAACTAAACAAATAAGGTATGATTTGGTTTTGTAAGCTACATTAAAAAACATGCCCTAGATTATTACAGAAGAAAGCGTATTTTCTCTCTAAAGTATTACAAAATAGAAAGAAAAATGAAAATCAGAAAACCTTTATTGAAATTTTTAATGCATTAAGAGAAGATATATTTACAAATGTATTTCAATTATGTTATTTTTTATTTTCAAAAACAAGGGTTGTTTTTGAAGAAAAGGATAAATATAGAGAAAAGGATAAATATAGAAAATGAAACTGGGTCAAATATGCAATGTAATTTGGGTTCCACAGTCTGGAAAGAAGTTAAATCTTAGGAATAACAAAGTTGTTATGTTACATGTTAGATTTTTAGGGAATTCAGCAAGAAAAATATTCTTTCTACACATCAACACCAATGATCAAAATAATAATCTTATATTATCAACCTTTATATTTCCAGAACAGTCTCAATAAGTGTAGCCACTTCTCCATTTTATAAAAGAGTTTTCACATCTACAAAATATATAAATATTACTTTGTGACTTGGTTATTCTGATATATTCAGTTAAATCAGGTGAGACATGTCAGCAGAACTGTCAAAAGTTGTTTCCTTCCTTGGAAGTTTACAGTAATGGTGCATATGAATGTGTTTTGACAGTTGAAAGAAATTTCATGACTAGCAGAAACCACTGCTGGAGAATTATCTTCTGTTGTCAAGTTCATGTTCTTTGTACTAAAAATTTACTGTGATTACTGATTGAGAGCAAGTCAACTATAAATAAAGAAAAGCAAAACACCATAATCAATTTAGAAACAGATCTCAGTATTTGAATTTATATCTTCATATATGTTTTATCACTTCTATTTAATACAAAATCAGACTTATATGACAATTGAGTCTTTTATATATGATGATTATTACCTGATAGGTCCAGTGATTAAGATAAAACAATATAAATGCCCCTAAACACTTACACAGACACACACATATGCAATGGCTTCAATGACATTTGAGGGAATGAAAGAATATCCAGGATGTCAATTTAGTATTATAAATTTGTAACCACTAATTACATAGAATCACTATGGTATGCAACCATATAATGTGTACATGTGTGAACAGATACCTGTACATGTTTATGTATTTTCTTTCTAAGTCTATCTTAATACTTGTTCCCAAAAGAGCATTACGACGTGAAGGAAGAAGATTGGGCTTGGACTTGGGAGATGCAATTCTAGTCTTTATCACTCACAACCTCAGAAATGTCTAGATGAACTCTAAGGTTCCTATCATGTCTCTCATTGTATAACTTCATATGCAATTCCAATGAAAGACAAATATCCCCTTTGAATTTTTCTAAATTCTAAAATAACTGTTATAGAAAACCACTATTTTTTCTCACTTTTAATATATATGAACATTTAATATAAAAATGTTTTAATCAAACATTTTTTGACAAAAATATATAGTAATAGCTCAGTATCATAAATATAATGCTATTTTAAAGTTATATATATAGCTGTAATGTTACACATTTTATATCATGTCATTTTTGTATTTTTTGTTTCCTTTTTATTTTAGTCTTTATTTCTTTTTTGATACTCTCCTTTCCTATATAGGTTGAGTGCTTCACTTATTTTTGATTTACAGTCTTCTTCTGTTGGTAGATTTAACAAATGTCTCCACTCAGAGAGTTTGCGTGAGGAATCGGTTGGTGCTGAGAAAATTCACTTCAACTCTACTCAGAAATGGGAGGACTAATGCCAGGGTAGTTTGGAGCATCATTGGCTCTATCTGCTAGTCAGATTATGGTCAAAACTCTATTTATCTTGTGTATCATAGGAGCATTTCACATCTGCTCAAGTCGAAGTTAGCACACAGCCATTTCCAATAGTCCCCAGAGGAGCAGATCTTTAACTCTCCACCCAGTGCAGTTAGTCACCGGGCTGTTTACTGAAATGCACTTCAAAAATGTGCATGAATAACACTGAAATTATTGATAAAAAATATGGGAGGAAATTTTTTTAGGCTCAAGAATTTATTTTGTGCTTGCAATATTTTGAGTTCTTAGTTTTTAGTTTTGCACATTGTTGGGGGCCTTCTAGACTTGGAGCACACATCAATAAATATTATTCTTCTATAAACAGTTCCTCGCTGGTAGTAATGAGGAGCCCAGGGAGGCTTATAAAATTTATTAAGCCACTAGGTAACCATTTAGAATATATTAAATGGTATTAATAATAATAAAAAAATAGGATGGGTGAGAAAGACCATAAAAATATAATAAGGTAAGATGCCCAAGGGGGACAAAACAATGCTTTAGGCTCTTCATAACAAGATTGCAAAACACAGTTAAAGAAAATTAGCATTTTGTCTATGATGATAAAACTTACAGCATAACTGAATATAAAATTCAATTCAATATAGTTTAAGATAATTCTATGACAGTCCCTGATGTACTGCACCAATAATGCACTAAGTGGTATCATTATATCTTGGAAGAAGTAGTGATATTATTCAGATTATAATAAATTCGACAAGGGGTGACAGACTATTTCCGCACATACTAAAGTGTGACATTTTGCTTCACCTTAAAATGCTACCATTTGGGAAATTATCTGAATAGCTCAGGTCTATAACTTCTGTGACTAAAATATCCAATAATTGAGAACAGTATATTGGCTGGAATAATCTAAAATTTTGTTTAGCAACTACTCTTTTTCCTTTCTGCCACAGATAAGCATAGGCTACACCACAAGAGGGAATGCTGTCTTGTGATTAGTACAGAATTCTTGACTCATAAGAGTACACTGAACTAACAACAACAATAACAAAAATGTGTAAAACATACATCAAGGGTATCTAGTAAATATGAATAAAAAAAGAAGTTACCAGCTTTGGGAATGAAAGCAATGCCTAAATTCCTTAGTTTTTGGGTCATTTTATTGATAGGAAGTCAGGGGAAATTAGAATAATGTTTTCTATCAAAACCTTGAAGTGAACCGCAAAAAATATGAAGAAAGCGGAGTGTAAATATCTTAAAACTCCGTGGAATTTACAAACTATCAAATGAGGAGGGATCTGTGTCATGGGAGAGATTTGGGGCAAAACTGATGTGCTGTCAAATTTTGGATTATCTATGAATACATACGTGAAGGCAGTAGGACAGAGGCCAACCTAAAAGTTAAGTGAGAGCTGGAATAGTGCATGTCAGGGGAGTTAAAATACATAATCTGCTTGCAGAGTTGAAATCAATGAAGTCCTCCGTATCCTTAAAGTCAAACTCAAGTCACATGTTTTCCAAGCATTTGGCATATATTGCCGGTCAAAAAGAATCTTTCCTTCCCTTGTTCTGCCTTTGTAATTTGTCTGTAATTCCATTTTAATTCTTAACTGTAGCCTGTATTGCATTATGCCTCTTTATACGTGTTTTTGTTTTCCCAAGCATACTGCAAGCTGCCAGAAGGTAGGATCCTTTCTTCTCTTCACAATAACAGTTGGTTGAGCAGGATTAACCGACTTGATGAGAATGTAAGTGTGATCTAGCTTGGACAACTGTCACTCCATTTCCTTCCAGAGTTGATTAAACTGATCTGGCAGCCTAGTCTGGAATCCCGTGGCTTCCACATAGCCCTTTGTTGTTATACTTAGATGAAAAGGCAAACTTTTCAGAGAAAGGAAGTATGTACTTTAATAAAGTTTATTCCATTTGAGTGCGAATGGTGTCCTAACCTGTAATTAATTTGGATGTGACATACATAGGATATATATCTTTTTTTTTTTTTTAAGATTTTATTTATTTATTTGTCAGAGAGAGAGAGAACGAGAGAGCGAGCACAGGCAGACAGAGTGGCAGGCAGAAGCAGAGGGAGAAGCAGGCTCCCCGCCGAGCAAGGAGCCCAATGTGGGACTCGATCCCAGGATGCCGGGATCATGACCTGAGCTGAAGGCAGCCGCCCAACCAACTGAGCCACCCAGGCGTCCCATACATAGGATATATATCTTATACTGTTCCAAGAATGTGAACATGACTTGAAGAAATGATAACATCAAAAGCAATGTTGTAACAGGCTTCATTTCTCGTGCATGTGTGTGTGCATATAGATCTATTTTGTGTCAGATATCTAAATATGTGCAAACAGCATCTAATCTCTGCACATGCACATAGCTTAATCAATTTTACATATGATGCTCTACTACGATGCATCATCTAGATAAGTAATGGAAAAAGTATGGTGAATTCAGAATATGAAATTAAGATCCTGTGCCAATTAGTTGAAGCAATTTAGATTGAACGATGACTGTTGTGAACCAAATGTAAGGGGTGTTGGGAATCCTGAATACAAGACCAATATCCCAGGCCTGTTTCAGATGAAATGATTTTTTTTTAAAATGTCTACTATATTCCACATCTGATGAGTTGGTAATCTGTATTTAAGTTGTTTTAAGAGCCACTTTCAAATCATACAAAGTTGAGGGAAAAAATGATCAGGCATAATTCTTCAAATTTCTCGGCTTTGTAGATTTCCTCAGTTTTCTAGCTGCTAATGGATCGGGATCAGTTGAAATGCCTGAGAATGAACATCTGATTGGCCAAGCTACTCATCACGATCCTTGTTCGGGTAGAGCTTTACAAATCAGACAACTTACAGTTCTCTGGCCATCTTCTGTGTTATCTGTCCTTGGGTTAGGTGCCCACAGTGGACCTATCACATTTGGCTTTTGGGGTGTATTATGAAGCCCTGAACAGGGCCACTCTGGGGCTTTCCTCAGCTCTTGGTAGGGAGGGAGCGGTTTCCCACAGAGGAATGACGATATGGCAGAAACCAAGACTGATCTGTCCAGTAAATATATTTTCTTATGCACATATTTAAATGTGGCCAAGCGATGCACATGCCAAACTGGAAAATCATCTTTGAATCTGTAAAACATATGAAAACCTGAAACTAAGTACCCAGTGGAATTTAAGGAGAAATAATATGTCCCTATTAAAAAAAGCTGTTTTTCTTAATTGGCAATATTTCCCAGTGCATTTCTTTTTATCCTTTCCAACAAAGCATAAGTAAAGTATTGACACCTGGAATGTTTGGCAAACACATTAGTCATGGCACACAGAGAGATGAATAGTTGGCAGGCACGTGCTGAAGTCTGGCATGTCACCAAACCAAGAGATGACTTGATGCCTGAGATATGACTGCTTTCCTTTTTACCTAAATTGGGCTTTGTGTTTAATGACATTTAAATAAGAACAGTGAGGTTATGATTTTAGGAAGTCACAGAGGTGTATGTAGAATGCAGCAATAAACAGATGTGTGACACTGTGAGAAAGACTGTCTTCAGGCAAAGAAGGATTCCCTGTTTCAGGGGGTCAGTTGACCAGCCACAACTACAGAACAGGAAGAGAAATTAAAACAGACAGCAGCAGGATGCCCTGCTCCCCCTAAATCAGCCAGGACTTTGCACAGGAAGTGGATGCCCATTCTAGATAGATCCAGGGAAGTAAGCGTACACAAGCATGCTCAAGGCTGGGGAGGATCAGAAATGGAGATAACCATTGGGTTATTGAGCTAAAGGCCACGGTGCCCTATTTGCAATTCCCATGACCACAACTGCCCCTCACATCATGACACTGGGGACATTAGCCACATGGCCTGCCACCTCAGAGCCTGGTTCTCTCTGACCTGACCTGGCCGCCACAGATGGCCCTTGTCTCGCTCTCATCTGCCAAACTTTACATAAGTGAACATAATGTGTATCCAGAACTTGATTTCTGAGGGCATCTGGGCAATGTGCTTGCTAGAAGAGGCACAGGTAGAGATGAGAAAACACAATTTCTCACAGACAGCACCATCTCCTCAAATACTTTCATTTCCCATTTACATCTTTCTCCCACGTCTTATTTTTTTCCTTTCACTCACTATCCTTTTCTATCAGTTATACACACACACACACACACACACACACCCTTGAAAAAATAAAATCCTTGATTTTGAAAAATAGTGTACCATTTGGCAGGTAATAGGAGATGTGAATTTATTTCATATCTTTTTCTGTGTCTATTAGTAAGTTAACTGAGACCTAAAGTACTATGTTGAATAAAATTAAAGGTATGCATCACATATATTTCTGACCTTAAAGATAATACTTTAAATGTTCCATCATTGTTTGCTTTAGGTTTTTGGTAATTTCATTGTTTGCTTTAGGTTTACAAGTTCAAGAAGTTCTCCTTTCGTTTGTAGTTTTATATCAACTTTCTATGATAAATAGGCATTGAAAATTATCCATGCTTTACTGAATCTGTGGAAATAAGCACATCATTTTTTTTTTTTCTCCTTTAATAGGCTGGTATGGAAAGTTGTATTGGTAATCAAAGTACTTGATTAAAGAAGTTGGTTAAGAGAACTTAGCATTTTTGGTGTCAGGGTTTTACCAACTTGTTTAACAAATTGAAGAAGTATGCCATTTCTCTGTTTTCTTTCTACCTCAATATTTTGACAGACTCTTGAAAAATATTCTTAATATTTTGACAGACTCAGACAGGCTGTTTCTGTTTTGCTTTTGTTTTCCTCTCATGGAAGAATTTTAAATTAATGATTAAGCCAATCCTTTGACAGCTGTGTAACTAGTCAGGAGGTCAATTTCTTCTTATTTCAGTTTTTTTAAGAATGAATTTCTCCTAAGTTTTCAAATTTAATGTTATAAATTTATTCATGTATTTTCTCATTATCTTTTAAAACTCTTTTATCTTAAACTAGAGGCATTTTTATTTTATTAGTTTTCTTAACTTCGTTTTCCACTTAGTAGAAGCTGAGATAAAATGTTTATTCAGGTAGTTTATTTTGGAGATCAGCCCAAACAGTAGGAATGAAGACTCAGGGAGGCTGATACAGGTATGTCAGGAATGTCAACATAATTATGAATAATCCAAATCACCACTGTGGCTTATAGGGGTACAATTCTGCTAAATGCCCTGGGAGTTATACAGAAAGCCGGTGAGAAGGAACTGCCCAAAGGTTGGAAGGTAAGGACACATATCCATCGGATTCTGTATCCTTGAAGCAAGGATTACCTGCAGTATTAACTCCCCCACATTTCTCAGCAGTTTGTAACACATTCTAAGCTAAGTTTCCACCAATGGCCACAACAGCGGAGGGCACTCAGGCAGAAAATGGGGTTTTGTCGTATGTTTTTTAAATGGGCCACTTTTCCCGAAGAGAGTATCAATACACATGCAAAACTATCCACCATAGCCAGAACTGAAATCAGAGGTGATATTGAGAATAAACAAAAGCATCTGGTGCAGACCACCTTTTGCATCAATCAAATCCATTTATGACCTAAATAACACTTTTGTTAATGCTGAGGATTCATGGTAATAGCTATAATCTCCACAGATACGTAATACGGGAAGATTAGTGTAACAAAATCTAGTTCTTGCAACTGCAATTGTTTACATGACCACAACTACTATTCATAATTTCTCTCCTTAGCCAAAATTTACTGTAATATGGGTCACATTCCTGTGGGGTGACCCAGATTTTCATCCCAAAGAAGTCTGAGCCCTTGATTGTCTTCCTTTGATCAAACCATAGCTCCTGAAGCTACACATTCTCTGTTTTCGTTGACAATGGAAGTAATGTGATATGCTCCGGTGTCCTCTTCGTCTAGCAGAAATCATTGCTCTTCAAGATAATCAGTAGGAGCAACATGGACCCTGTGGCATGTGAAGTCTAAAATATTTATCACGTGACCCTCTAGAGATGATGTTTGTCAATCCCTGTTGTAACTGGACCTTCCAAAGGCCATCACAACAGTCTAACTGGTCTTTGGTCATGTACCCACTGCTGTATCCATTTTATCATATGTCTTTCCATTGAGGTGATGTTATGAATTATCAATCACCTGTCAATAAATCAGGGTTTTCCTAAAGTGTTGTATGGTAATGCTGGCAGAAGAACTACAGGCAGAGAAAGAAAATTTGTATCTGGAGTATATGGCAATTCCAGTGAGTTCACACAGCACCCCCTCAACCCTTTTCAGGGTAAAGGGGATCCCACGCATCTCATTTGTTGTTATGGAGCTACCTAGTCTTGTAAGATGGTTCTCTATCAAGGGCTCAACATCTGTTTTTGCTCCTGGCAGTTTAGTTATTCTGACCGAAGTGGCAATAGTTACATTGGGCTTATTGAGAGGACCCGTGTGGCTGGGCTCATGCAGAGCCTCCATCTCTGTGGCCACTCCGTTCATAGACTCCTGGTGGAAACCCTCTTGTGGTCAGGAGTAGAGACTTGCTGACAACTGCCAGGTAAATTATATTTTCCACCCGGTTGCTATACGCTCTTCAGCTGCGGGTGCTTTTTGGTAGCACTTACTCGACACACTTTATGTCCATTTTTACAGATCTATCTGCACACTTCTCCCCAAGATCTCCTTGCCATCAGCTTTGCTCTTTCAAGACACAATCAGCCGTGCATTTTGCCAGCCTCCAGGAATCTATGTATTGGTATAAAACTAATAATTAAGTGGACTCCTTGAAACTACCTTGAAAGAGGATTTCCCTTCTCCTCTGTCCTTGCTCATTAAATCACAGTCAACCAACAAACAACATCAGTACCAGTCTGGAGCTTGCTAGAACTTTAGAATCTCAGTCCCCACACCAGTTCCCCTCCACCAGTATCTGCATTGTAACATGATCTCTCGTCCGTTCTCATATGAACATTAAAATATGAGAAAAACTGAGATAGTCTACTTTCCATATTACAAGGCAACTATACAATAAGCTAATAACATTAGTAACTCTTTGATCCTGGATTTTTTTTATTTCTCCTTGAGGGTTTCTCAAATATTTCCAAGCTCTTTATCTTGACATACACAAATTTTAAATTGTAATTAACACTTGCCTTACTAAAATACATCACTTTATAATAACTTTATTTTTTTCTTAATTGCTCTTTTTTTGTCTTAAAGTCTACTTTGTGTGAGGGGCTGGTTGGCTCAGTTAGTTAAGCATCTGCCTTTGTCCCATGTCGTGATCCCTGGGTCCTGGGATCAAAGGTAATGGTCCTTAGGTTCTGGGATGGAGCGCCCCTCATTGGGCTCCCTGCTCAGTGGGGAGCCTGCTTCTCCCTCTGTCCCTCCTCCACTTGTGCTCCCTCTCACTCTGTCTCTCTCTTGCATGTGCATTCTCTCTCTCTCTCTCTCAAATAAATAAACAAAATCTTTTTAAAAAATCTATTTTGTTTGATATTAACACAATTCTTCCCAGGTTTATTTTTATAAGCATTTTTCTAGTATTTTTGAAACCATGTATTTTTACCATTTCCAAGGCCTCAATTTATTTTCAAACTCTCCATGTTCTTAGACTTTAGGTGTGTCTCTAATAAATAGCATGTATCTGAATTATTTTTCCTGAATATTATATCAATTTTAAAAATGGCATATTTAATCAATTCAAATTTATTGTTATTCTTAATATACTTTGATATATTTCTGATATTTTGTGCTTTCCCACTTTTTTTCAATGTTTCCCTACTTACTCCTTGCCTTGCTTTGGTATGATATTTTCTTTTCCAAGCTTGTATCCTTTTGTTAGTTTATAAAACATATCCTCTGTATCTGTTTTTTCCAATGGCTGAATTTGCATTTTGTCAAACATACCTTACAAAGTCAACCATTAAATTTATTATTCATATACTCTCTTCACAAATAATAACAGATTTTAGAACAGTTCAACTTCTAATCCCAGCTGAAACATTGTTGCCCCAGATATTAGTTTATCTTGTATTTTGAACCACATCAATTAAGCATTATTATTCATTTATTTAGACAAAGTTTGTTACATTTATTCTTTGTCTACCCATGTCTTTTTTTTTTTTTTTCAACATTTGTTTCTCACTGTAGATATTCCTTGTGGGATCATTTTCCTTCCCCCTGAAGTAGATGATTTACAACTTTCTTTACTGAAGTTTGGTTGGTGGGAAACTCTCTGTTTTGTTTATGCCAACGTATTTTAAATTTGCAATTATTCTTGAAAGATTGTTTTTCTAGGATACAAAAGTTTAAGAGGATATTCTCACACAAAATTTTGAAGTTCTAGATATCACTCTTACTGGTGAGAAAGCCTTCTAGCAATATGAATTTTGTTCATTTTACATGATATATGCTTGTTTCTTCCAGGCTGCTCTTCATGTCTTCATCTTTGACATTCTGCTGTTTCACTGTGATGAGCTTAAACATGGATTTCTGTTGGATTATTATTTTTCAGATATATTATGTTTAATTATCTCAAGTCCATGTTTATTTTTAAAAATTTTCAGCCATTATTTTTGAAAATATTATTTATCTGTCATTCTCTTTCTTCTCTTCCATAACTCCAGCTATGGATATAGATGAAAGAAACTTGTCCCTCTACTCAGAACTCTTCAGACACCAAATACATAGGGTACTTTCCCTACACCAACCAATTCCCTAATCTCTGCAGATACCAACTGCATATCCTATAATTTAATTCAATTCTGACACTAATTACCTGGAGTTATCATAAACCCACAGGTTAGGGCCAGTGCCCCACAAAAACCACTCCCTACTTCAGATGCCAGTTGCAAGTAATGGATGCCTAGGGGACTTACACTTCTGTCCAACTTGGCTATAAAGTTAAGGCTCTCCACCCCCCTCCGGTTTGATAATTTGCTAAAATGGCTCACAAAATTCAGAGAAACACTTATTTATGTTTACTGGGTTATTATAAAGAATTATAAAGAAGGGGCGCCTGGGTGGCTCAGTGGGTTAAAGCCTCTGCTTTCGGCTCAGGTCATGATCCCAGGGTCCTGGGATCAAGCCCCACATCGGGCTCTCTGCTCAGCAGGGAGCCTGCTTCCTCCTCTCTCTCTGCCTGCTTCTCTGCCTACTTGTGATCTCCGTCTGTCAAATAAAATCTTTAAAAAAAAAAAAAAAAGAATTATAAAGAACACGGAACAACGAGATGAAGAGGTACGAAGGTGAGATCTGGAAGGATCCTGAGTGTACAGGAGCTTCTTTCTCCCTAGAGTTGGGGTGTGTTACCCTCCTAGCATGTGGATGTGTTCATCAACCTGAAGGCTTTCCAAACCCCACTGTTTGGGATTTTTATGGAGGTTCATCACTTAGGTATGATTGATAACATAACTGGCTGTTAATGATTAACTCAATTTTCAGCCCTTCTTTCCTCCCTGGAGATCAAGGGTAGGGCTAAAATTTCCAACATCTAATCACATAGTTAGTTGGTTTTTCTGTTGGCCAGCCCTTGACTTGAAGCTACCTAGGGGTCCCCAGCCACCTGTCATCCCACTGGCTTACAAAAAGACACTCATCACTCAAAGATTTCAGGGGTCTTAGATGCTCTTCTGTCACAAACTGGTGGTACTAGGATCAAAATTTTATAACAAAGGATGTTCTTGTCACCCCTATCACTTAGGAAATTATGAAAGTTTTGGGAGTTCTGTGCCAGGAACCAGGGACAAAGACCAAAGATTCAGTTCTCATTACATCACAGTATCAGAGTAGAACTTATCATAAATATTACATGTCTTAACACTTCTCTTATGTTTCCTACCTCCTTACTTTTCTGTGTTGAATTCTGGGGAATTCTTTCAGCTTTGATTTCTTGGTTATTGACTCTCTATTCAGCTGTAGACATTTTGATGCAGATAGTGTCCAAGGACCCACAGAGGGTACTGCAGGACCAGCCAAGAGTCCCTGGCTGCACGCAGGATAGAAATAAAATGTGAGCCAGCAGGAGGTGAAAACAGAGTTTACTGAATGTAGTGGGAGAATACAGGTATGGACAGATTGCCTGGGAGACTCAGGAAAGGAGAGAGAGTCTCGTCTTTGCTCGGGGTCTGGGGTTTTTATTGGGATCGTGGTCTGGTATACAAGTCCTCTCAGGCATCCAGGAACTGTTAGAACAAAGACAAGGGCCCAGGTGTTATTCCTTGGAACCAGGGGGTCTTGGCGTCAAGATGTCTAGCATCAGTGGTCTGGAATATGCATGTGATGGCTTTATCCAGTCATTCTCACCTGGTCCTTCCTTAGATGTTATTTATCCCAAAGAAACCATTAACTCCTTGTCCTGTATAAAGAGGATATACACTATTTGCATTCTGAGGCATGTGTAAAGTGGGGTGGAGTTGAAGGTCTTAGCAGGAATAGAAACAGGAAAAAGAGCAAAAAGCAGATTTTCATGGAGTGCTTCAGTTTCTTTATCTCAATTTGTTTCTTCTCCCATTTTTTTGATGGATTCTCTCTTTTTCCTAGAAGTTCTCTTTGACTAGTTTTCTCCTGTACCCGGTTATTTTGGTTGTCACTTTACAGTGTTTATTGACTTCATCTTTTATCTTTTTAAACTGCTTTGTATAGATCTACTTTAGATTTAGGATCTCATAATTCCACTTTCTTCTGGGATGTTTTAAGTAAGTTATTTTTTTTTTCTGTTGACTTTTTCTCATGATGGCTTATTACATTTTGTTTTTCATCTCATAGTTTGGTTCACATGTAATTGAGCTAAGTACTAACCACTGAGAGCTCAACTTGCTGCAGTGCCAAAGTGCTACAATTAAGCATACTTTCCTCAGGAAAGCTCTAGATTTGTTTCTTCCTAGCATCACAGGACACTGCAAACCTAGAAAAACCTCCATATTATGTCTTGGTTTGGATTCATGCCTCCAAGTGGTGGTGGTGGGGTGAGAAATGTAAACTAGAGCTCCTGGTCCATCAGGGAGCAGGCCTATGGTGACAAAATTTAGAGCCTGGTGCATGATGATGATGATGAAGATGATGACAATGACCAAGTTTTCCACTCAGAGCACAACAGAAAAAGAAAGTTACAGTTTCTTTTGGTCTCATCTTGGGGGAAAAAAATATATTTTCTAGTTTCCCTTTTACTGAAGGTAGGACTTTTTTTTTTTTAATTAAAAAATTTTTGTTTAGGTATGCCATTTTTTATGTCCCTAGATTTATACAGTTTGTTACTGACCAGCTTCTCATCCCTCACCAGTTTCCACATAGTTAAGCCCTGGAATCTCAATATATGTATGACCATTACTCCGCAGGGAGAATCCAGTCTTTCATCATCTTCACACTCATCAGATGTAAGTTTGACCACTTGCATGTGCTTACCTGGATATCACCTGTACCATGTCAGTTCTTCACTTGCCTTGTCATTTCATATTCATTACATTTTCATTAAAAATAACTTGTTGTTCTATAGTTATTAAAAATGCGTGCATTCCAAATTGCTTACTACATTGTTCTATTAAAACAGAATTAGAAGGAGAACATTTTCAAAACAAAAGAAAAGATTAACTGTGATTTTCAAATCTCAAGTGCCTACATAAAAAGGATTCTATATTTTCTGATACTAATGAGAGACCCTCTTACTACGTGGTTTGGGATATTGTTAATATTCTTTAAAATGAATTATTTTATAATGAAATATCTTTTTAACAAACTTCACCAACGCAGATCTTTTTTGAGAACAATGCAAGAAAATTTCAAGAATAAAATTTTTAGAAATTGTATTTGTCTTCAATAACAATTTTTTTCCTGTTTGTAAAAGATTCCTCTGTTCTATTGTTTCATGAACATGTACTTCCAGACCTTTAAATAATTAGTAAATGAATCTTTTCTGCCAGAGCATTTTTATTAAGAAGTATGATATATATGAACATAACTTCTTCTGAAAAAAATTACTCTTACCATCTTAAAATTAATTATAAAATTAAGACTTTCCATCATAGTTTAGTTATATACAGTAATATAAGCAATAGTGACATAGTTTCAAGACCGATTTCTTTTGCTGTTCTTTGTCAATACACTTTGATTTTTCTGTAAAAGAAAGTGATTAAAATATTGTTTGATGAATTACTTAAATGCTAGAGAATAAATTATGGCACATAAGGATAACTTTTCTCTGCAATAGTTTTTGTTTGTTTCAAATTCCAAGAAGAAAAGCTTTTTAAATGTTAGATTTCTATTAGTGTTCTTGAGAAAGGGTAATAGATTATTATTTCCTTAAAATTGATCTATACAAACTTAGTTTAAAATATATAGTGGGTCTTCTTTTCTTTCTTCTCTTTTTATTTTTTTTTCCGTGTCCTTCTTTCTCTGTTTTTTCTCTTAATTTTTGAAATCTTCAAAAAAATAAAGTGTAAACCCCCAAAAACTACAATGTAATTTCTTCTGCAGTATTTTGTGTTGACACTGAAAATTTGACCAGAAACAATTCTGCTTTAAACATTCAAGAGTCTGTGTCTGTTTTCAATATGAACTGAAACGTTAGGGAAAACATTTTAGACTTACACAGGCTTTAATGGTGTTGCCTGCCAGAAACTCCAAGCAGCTGCAAAACTCACTAATGAAAACTGGGACTGCTCTGAACAGAAATGGCTATCAAATGTCTTCACAAACAGAAGATAGAGGTGAGCATAATTAACAAACTTTATAGTGAACTAATGGATACTTCTGCAACTTTCTCATTCTTTCCATTTACCCTGACAAAGAGGAAGTGTGTTCGTTTTGCAACCTTCAGAATGACGAGTGGCAGAGATTAGTCACCTCTCTCTCCTGTCACTCATACTCAAACCAACGACAGTTTAGACCTGGCAAGAGACCGGCGAGATTTTTAAGTTAGGATATCCAAAGCTGAAAAAGCAATTTTTTCTTGGGATGACACAGAATTGATCAAAGAGTGGGAAATTGTAGTACTGTGCATTGAGGCTAGAAGAAGGGTTTGAGATAAACATTTATTCGTTCTCCCACCCATATGTAACTCCATGTCTGTGACTAGAAGATTGTATTAACAAAAGACAATAATCGTATTTCATCTTTTTGAGAAATTATGTATATCCATGAGTGGAGGCTGCAGCCCAAGGGTCAGAGGAACATAGTAAAAATATAAGGAAGATGATAACCTGTATTTTCCCAGTTAGTGTCTTTCCACAATGATCTAGCTGTACAATTGTCTTACATAATTACTGTAGGATAATAGTAAATTCAAGAATACTTTTATCTAAGATTCTGAATGTTTTTTACAGTTTTTACATCATAAGACTTCAGCACAATATAGTGGACAATGGTAAATTTTTGGATAATTTTTCCAACCCTAAATATGAAAAAAAAAAAGAAAGTCAAATAATACTGGAAATATTTTACAAGCTACATAGTATGGTAAAATTGAGAAAGCAGTTAAGTAATAAGACTTGAGCCAGAATTAACTGAAGCATCTCCAAGAAATGACTTATTTCCGGCAATTGTGTTTAAAATGCACTTACCTAATCAAATTTTTTAAATTACTCTAGCCAGATTTCTTTTTGCTGCCACCAGTATGATCTGCACTATGGCTTCTGACACTTAATGTTCACTCAGATCACTAGAGGATCTTGTCAAAATGCAAATTCTAATTCAAGCTCTCCCATTTGGGACCTTAGATTCTCCATTTATAATAAGCTATCAGATGACTCTGACACTTCCGGCATTTTTATACTTTGGACAAGAGGATCTCCAAATCTTTGCATGATTTCCCACAGGATTGACAAGGAAAATATTAAGTAATTAGGTACCAGAGTTTTTGTTTATTTGCAAGATCAAATGCGAATTTTTTTTTTTTACACAGGGGAATTATTTTTAGTTTTCTTAAAAACAAAGTAATTCGTGTTCTTATATCCATACAGTGGATGAAAAATGCCTCCTCAAATCAGATAAAACTATGCAGTTGTATTTGTCATCTGGGTGTCTATATTGGAATGAGCTATAAATATTTGTATCTTTATTTTGAAGAACATTTGAAGAAAAGTTCTGTTAGAACATTTACATGGCTCAGGATCTGAGGGTGTTTCAAAAGGAGGATTGGTTATAAGATATCTTCTTAAAACCAAGAACCCACAAATGGCATTTCTTTGCTATTAAATAACAATTTAAAAAGTAGATAATCCTCAATAGTGACAGTCTGGAACTTCCCTGACACTAAATACTATGAAAATAGAAATATAGTATTTTGTTAATTTTTGGCTACTTATTTAGAATCTCCTTCCATGGAGGAATTTATATATATATATATATATATATATATATAATATTATGTATATATATAAATATATATATTATATATATATATATAATCTTACCATGGAAACAGTGCCTTTGGCAATTTTTTATGAATTTTGTTGCTATTCTCTTAAAAACAAAGCTGCAGTTGTAATATTTACCTGGAAACTGACATTCCTTCCTTCCCCCAGGTAGACCATCCAATGCAATGTCAGCCTCATTGGGAGTAGACTTTCATTTTCTTCCCATCTCCTGCCAGGCCATAATTACTTGCCCTTCTTAGCACATGAGGTATATACATAGATCACAGAGATCGTTATTTCCAAAACTGTCTGCACGAAGGAGCAAGATTTTAAAATACATATTGGATTTTTTTTTTCTAAGAAATTTAAACAGTGGCAAGATTTATTTGTGTTACTAGGAGAGAGAAAATCAGTTGAATGTTAGACAGTTTATTTGTGGTCACTTTTAAAATGAAGGTGTCCACTGGTTAGCCGAACACACGGGGCAGCATTCTAAGGATGAATTAAAGCGGATGCTAAACTTTCATCTGAGGCCTGCAGGAAAGGGTCTAGCTGCTGAGGCTGAGGGGAAGGGGCTGTGCAGAGACCAACGCCCACAGCGAGAAGACTACAGGGCAGAGATGAAAATGCAAGCAATATACTCATACATTCACGCCTCTGTTTCTCAAGGCTCTGTTCACTTAAGTTGAATTTTCCTTAATGTTCTAAGGGTTATATTTCATCAATATCCAATACTAATAACTTGTTTTAAGAATAGAGGTTTCTCCTGAAACCAATGTTAAACTATCATATTACTAATAAGAATTTCAATAAAAATTTGGGGAAAAAAAGAACATTAGCTAATGATTTCTAAAAATCGGACTGTACAAGTGGGGTTTTTATAAATCTCATTAAATTTTTTTCTTACCATTAAAAAAATAGAGGTTTAAATCTTGGTAATAACAAAAATCAAAAATAGTTAATATTTATTAAACTTTTGTGGATATCCTATATTTAATTCTAAGAAATAAATTTCTAAGTTTTTAAACTGTTTTGTTCTAACTACTATAAAATATCCAAAGACTAATTTCCCAAAACTAACCAAAGACTAATTAGTCAACTTATATAGCAAATATCTCTCCAAACTTTTATATTTTAATCAGAAACATTAATGGTTTCATTAATTTACAATATAGAAACTAATCAAAGTTGTATTTTAATACCTCAGGCAACCATTAGAAAGTGAGTATACCAAAGTGATATTATTAGAATGATAAAATATTGTGTAAGAAGAAATTTCTAGTATACGTATTAAAAATGCAAATGAAACTCAAATATGGAACTCTGAAATGTTTCCTGGAATTATGATTATTGTTTTTTCTTTTGCCACTGATTCCTAAAATTGTGGAATTTGTACTTCTGTTCAGTACTATTGTACTGAAATTTGCTATTTTAGAAGAGACAAAACTGAATGATCAGACACTTAGTTCAGACTGAGTACAGAAATGCTGTGGTGTCACCAAGCTGTGCTGTTTGTTGGCAAGGAAAATGCTCACCCAGCATCATTCCCAGGATGCAGAATGTGCCATATCAGTGTAAAATTAAATTGTTTATCGACACAAGGTTGCCAGTAAGACTTTCACTGAATGTAATACAGATCCTTCTTATACCATGATCTTATATTCAATTCTAATATATCTCTAGATCAACCATGTTTAAATTGTCAATAACTCAAAGATCTCAACTCACGTTTTATTTTATTCTATTTTCATTTTGGATTTTAACATCAACTTCATCCAAAATAAATTATCTTTGGAAAAAGAAACATGTGATTAACATATAAATATTGGTGAATAAAATAAATAACATCTTGCATAAATATATTTGGAGAAAATTCAGAAACTTAGTATTGTCCCCTTCTAAATTATGTGTCTTGTAAATTATGTTTTCAAAATATTTCTGCAGGGTTTTTTTTTTTTTTCTTTTTTGGTCTAAATTGAAGAAATGATTCTATTGTTACGAACTTCAAGCTAACTTAAGGGAAAAGTTAAGTTAATTACATAATGGGATAATGGAAAAGGAATTTTGTGGGAATAGCTGGTTTTAATTATCTCAGAATACAATGTGATTGTCAAGTTGGTTTTAGATTAAAGTTTATTAAAATGACCAAACATCTCAAATTTCTACTCCAACTGATAACTACACCTTTCTCCTTATCAGATCTCAGAGATAGATTATCTGAAGTTTAAGCTTCAGTAAACTCTGATTTTTATCCATATCTCTAATGATCAAAGTCGTCCTTAGGAAAACGTCAAACTCTTCTCCTCATTTTTCTCCTCTCTTATGCTAAGCACCAAGAATTTAAGATCTATTGTCATAATTAATTTCTCTCTAACCTTTTAAATAATCTCATTTTATTATCCCTATTGGTTTTTTCTCTCTTTTTGATAAAAATTCTTTTTTTAAATGATTTTATTGATTTATTTCAGAGAGAGAGAGAGCAGGAGTTGGGGGAGGAGTAGAGGGAACGGGAGAAGGACAGACTGCTCTGAGTGCAGAGCCCCATGCGAGGCTGATTCCACAACCCCAGATCATAACCTGAGCCAAAATCAAGAGTCGATTGCTCAGCTGACTGAGCCACCCAGGTACCTCTATGATAAAAGTTCTTGAATAATCATCTATTTTCTCCTTATTTTCTATTCATCTATTTCTCCCTATTATGTCATCCTGATCCCAAACAAGAATATATATTTTATATATATATATATAGTTTATATATAACTTCACCAGTTACTATTGTTTCTTTTTTCTTCAAATCTAAAGACTTTTCTTTTAAATGCTTTTTCATTTTCCCATCTTTTAGGATCTTGATCAGACTATTTTTAGTATACTTTTTGTCTGATATATGTCTTGCAATTCCCTGGCCATTAGGTACATATTAACTCAGTTGATTTATCCTGACTTTTGAAACTCATCTTCATTCTTCCAGTCACTAACTATGTGTTTCAAGACTTACTGTTTCTTCCCTGACTTAAGTAATTCAGTGGATGCAAAACCTTATCAGATATATTCCTGTTCTCAGGCCATTATGGTTTAGGAAAATGCAAAACCATGTATAAAAATATAAGTACTAATACAAGGTAGCAAATAAAATGTAAATGAATGAGTCAGTTTTGGAGTGCCAACATGTTTTTTTTCTCCATTTGTGGTTGTTGCTGTTGTTCTTAGGGACTTCTTTAGAGGCAGTTTGCTGGCCTTTTACAGTTTAGAAAAGTATGTTCATTCTATATATTCTTCCCATTATTATATCTTTCCATGAGATCTTGTCAAAAATGACCTAAGTGAAATATCCAAGCAAGTTCAGCCTACAGAACAACAATCACCCTCAACTATGAAAAGATCAGCATGGTTCCTATGACCATGGACCTTTGTCACCAAATACTGAGATCAGGTTGTCTTTCTGTTAGAACTGAAGCCATAGAGTACTCCGTACCAGCTTTCTTACTACTATTAAAAAAAAAAAAAAAATCCCAAAGGGATCTAGGGCATGACATGCCCACAATTAATTGAGTTATAAATCTAGTTGTAGTAGCATATTTTTTATTCTATTAGAAGGAGAAGTCTACTTACTCTCTCTTAGAAATATTCCTGCCAGGGACATTCTCCTTCAGCTTCACTTTTCTTCTATGGAGAAACATTTTTTCACAAAACAAAAATACATAGGATTTCAGAATGGGAACTCGCAAAATAAAATTAAGAAAATAAAATATTATATTTGAAATTATGATGGGTAAAGATATCAGAGGAGTTTGCCACTGGAGGAAAGGGGCCGAGAGGTGCCCTGGGTAGTTAAGAGACCAAGGCAAGATGCTCGTGTCCATGCCTGGTCGTCTGTTCATGTGGGTAGCCAGATGGGCAATGTGGGGAAGAAAAAGACTTAAAGGAGAAGGGAGCTGTCCAGGAGGCAGAGAATGGAAGAGACGCACCTTCTAATGGGAATGCTAATGAGGAAAATGGGGAGCTGGAGGCCAACAATAAAGTGGATGAAGAAGAGAAAGAAGGGAGAGAGGAGGAGGGGAAGAGGAGGAAGACACTGGTGAGGAAGAGGCTGGAGATGAAGAGGAGGAGACTGAGGCAGTTCAGGGCACAGGGGCAGCTGAAGATGATGAGAATGATAATGTTACCGCCAAGAAGCAGAAGACCAATGAGGATGGCTGGACAGAAAAAAAAAAAGGAAAAAATTTAAACTTAACAAAACAAAAAGGCCTCTGTGACCTATTCACCCTCTACTTCCCATCTCAGAATCTAAATGAGGTCATTTAAAAGTGAAGAATCCCAGTGTGGGCAGCGCCGTGGTGAATGACATGTGTTCTTCACCAGCCAGCCAAAGCCACTATGGGAATTTGCAAAGCAGAGGAAGAAACTTCCAAAGCCCTGCTTTTTCTCTTAAAAGGACTTTTGTCTGTATTTTTTATTTACATTCTATGTTTTTGTACATATTGTTAAGGGTCAGCCATTTTTAATGATCTCTGATGACCGAATCAGCCTTTGAAGAATTTGCTGTCCTCTTCTGACCTGACTTGTGGTGTGACCATGTTCATTATAACCTCAAGAAGGAAAACAAACAAACAAACAAATAAAAGCAACCTTATAAAAAAAAAACACAAAAGCAAAACAACAACAAAACAATCTTATTCCAAGCATTCCAGTAACTTTTTTTGTGTATGTACTTATCTGTACTGCAAGTACAGTTGGCTTTTATGAGAAGGTTAAAAAGGGCAAAGATCAAAGATTAAAGGTTTCCTTTTTTTCTCCTTTTTTTGTCTATGAAGATGCTGTTCATTTTATTTATTTATTTACTGGCCCATTTGATGTATGTGTGAAACAATGTTGCCCAACAATTACCTAGAATTTTATTTTGCTGAGTTGTTCTGAAGAAAAGAAAAGAAAAGAAAAAAAAAAGATACCAGAGTGAAGATTGTCCTATAAGCAGAGCTTGGAAGGTCCCAGGCTGAGCTGTAGATCAGAGGAGGCAAAAATCAGGCAAAACCCTGGCAATAAACAGAAGAGAGATTTTGAACTAAGGTATATATTAATTTGATTGTAAATCCAAGGAAGCCCTTCTAAACATTGTTCCAAGAAGTATACTTAGAAGGTGGTGATCACAGGGGCCAAAAAGTGAGCATGTGTGGACAGAGAAGGGTGACCAAACAATTCTGGACTGGCTTAAAAAAATACTTGTTGAACGTTGCTTTCTCAGGACTTCTCAGACTTTAACATACTTGCTTGGAAATACAAAGAAGTAAGTGTAATTTGTAGCTGATTGCTCCTGGCTTTCTTTTTAAAGACAAATTTAAAAATTTGACTGGAGGGTAAAACAAAGCTAAGAAGAGGTTTCATTCATGGCATAGGACAAAATTCTTTTGGAACATTTCCCCAGTGCCTATCATGTAGCCCAGCAGGCTGGTTGGTCCCAATCCCCATTTCTCTCCTAGACTCTATAATTCTCTGCCTAGAACCCACTGACAACTGCTGCTGGCTATGGTTTATCCTACCCTTCTCTCTCACCCTTTCCAATCTTTTCTGGGGGTAAGCTCTAACTTTGAGAATGAAGTCAATCGAATAGCTTGTGAATACTTTTAATACATTTTCTCAGTCCCATTATTTCAACCCTCTCAAGATTCAAAATAAATAAATTAAAAAAATAAAAAGCAAAGGCTGGGTTCTTTTTAGCTGATTAGAAAGAATTTAATTCATTTATTTATCAATTTATCTATTTTGCTTGTGTGTGTGTGTATGTGTGTGTGTGTGCGTATATGAACAATTAGATATATAAAACAATTATTTCAGAGCCTGGTGATTGCTAACATTCAATAAATAACAGCTGTTACTACTATTAGTGAGAGAGGCACAGCATGGAGGATTGAGAGACACTACCAATTCATTTTGGGAAAAAGCCCAGAAGTTAATATTATGAGTATGGAAATCTGAACTAAACAATTCCTTTAAAAACACACATTTATTATTAAACATTCATGTATGTGTAAGTAGAGAGAATAATATCCAATGTGTTCATCATCCAAATTCAACTATTATCAAATATGTCCAATCATGTTTGATTTATACCAATACCCACTGATTTATTTTATTTTTTAAAAGATTTTATTTATTTGTTTGACAAGAACAGACACAGTGAGAGAGGGAACACAAGCAGGGGGAGTGGGAGAGGGAGAAGCAGATTCCCTACTGAGCAGGGAGCCCAATGTGGGGCTCAATCCCTGGACCCAAGGATCACGATCGGAGCCGAAGGCAGAGGCTTAAAGACTGAGCCACCCAGGTGCTCCCACTGTTTTATTTTAAATGGATCTCAAACCTTATATCTTTTCATCAGTACTTCAATATGCATCTATAAAAATGTGGACACTTGATGTAAAATAGGAAATACTCCTATTACATCTAGGATATTATTTATTATTCATTAATACCCTTAAATATTCTGTGTATGTTCAAATTTCCCCAACCATCTCATAAATATTTTTGGAAGATTTTGTTTTTATTATTACTACTGTTTTTAAATTGATGTTTAACTTATAGTAAGGTGCATAAATCTTAAATATACAGATTGACAGATTGTACACAGGTATTAATCTATTTAAATACTGTCCAGATCAAGATATAAACATTTCCAGCATCCAAGCAGGCTCTTTCTTTCTTTCCAATTAAGGTACCACTTCATTAGCTGTTATTCTCACTTCTGACATTGATTTGTTTTGCATATTTTTAAACTTCATGTAAAAACATTAAACATGCTCTCTATATGATTAACCATTCCTAAGTATTTTCTAAAGATAAATAAAAGCATATGCCCATATAAAGAGTTGTACCTGAATGTTTCTAGAGGCTTGATATGTAATAATCAAAAACTAGAAACAATCCATATGTCTATCAATGATGAGTGAATAAATGAATTGTGGTATGTAATGCACTGAAATACTATTCAGTCATAAAGAGGAATGAGCTATTGAATTATGGAACAACTTAGATTTTTCTCAAAATTAATATGCAGAATGAAGGAGCCAGTCCAGAAAATAATAATAACTCATACGGTATATTTTTGTTTACATACATTTCTAGAAATATAAATTCATCTACAATGACAGAAAGATCAATGATGATCTGGGCATTGATGGATGAGCAAGAAGAAAAGATTACAAAGGTGTAAAGGGAATTCAGGTGGAGATAAGTATATTCACTATCTCAGGGCGCCTGGGTGGCTCAGTGGGTTAAAGCCTCTGCCTTCGGCTCGGGTCAGGGTCCTGGGATCAAGCCCCGCATAGGGATCTCTGCTCAGCGGGGAGCCTGCTTCCTCCTCTCTCTCTACCTGCTTCTCTGCCTACTTGTGATCTGTCAAATAAATAAATAAAATCTTTAAAAAAAAAAAAAAGAAGTATATTCACTATTTCGACTGTAGTACTAGTTTCATGGATACATGTATACATAAATAAAAACTTATCAAATTGTATACTCCAAATAAATAATGTTTATTGTACATCAAATATTTTTCAATAAAGCTCCCACAAAAATAAAAAGAGACTAATGGTTGGTGTGACCCTTTCCCTTCTTCTTGTCTGAAGTTTAGCTGGAACACATGGAATTATATTAGTTATCTCTTAACCATGAATAAAACTTAAAAAAATAATAATAGAAATCAAGGCTGTACATTGTCATCTTAAAGAAACACTAAAAGAACTGTAGAAGAATATACAACTAAAAATCCAATATAAAATTTTCAAAACTTGAATAATCTAAAAATGCATGAAAAGAAAAAGAAATGAAGAACTCATGGGACAAATAGCAATATGTACCATTTAACACAAATATACCAAAATTTATGATACTTACAAATAGACAAGTATTGAATTAAAATTCAACGTTTGCTTAACTGGATATGTTGTTCACTAGAGACACACTTGAAATACAAGAATGCACAAAGGATCAAAAGAATAAAATAATTTATGTATGCATACATAAACCAAAAGACAGCTATTATGTGTTTGTTATAATACAAAGGGTACTACTAGAGAAAAAGACATTTCAAAATGATAAAAGAGCCAATTCTACGGAAAAATATGAGTTCAAAATCAGTGTGTATACAACAATAGAGTTTTGAAACATATATAGTAAATATGACAGACTTAAAGAGGAAATAGGAGACCCTAAGATTGTTTATGAAGGTATTAACAAGTTGCAGAATATTTGAACAAGTATCAACCAATTTAACCTCACTGACCTACAGAGAACACTTCAGTCAGCAACTAGAATGAATAAACACCCAATCTTTTTTATGGCATACATTACTTCTTCAATGGTAACTGATCTGTGCAGGCTCTCTTTCTCTCTCTCTTGGAAGAGAGAAAAACAGATTTTTAAAAATCAATGTGCATATAAAATTGTACAGACTAAGTCTCTTAATTATTGTTTTTAAAATTCCTATATTTTGATGATTATTTTATCCCTGTTATTTCTAAGTTTGTGCTTTGTCCTTTGCTCCCCACCTCTACCCCAATTCCCTCACCACTATCCCTTTTAACTGAGTTAGTTAGCTATGCTTTTCAGTACTCATTAAAAAAAAAAGTTTCTAAAGAACCAATATTTCAATTTATTTTTTTTTTACTGCTGTTTTCTCACAAATTTATTTTGGCTTGTATTAAAAGAAATGCTGAATTATTGGCTGCACAGATATTTATATATGCTATATCTTCATTTTGAATTTTATCCATGACCTTATAAAGTGTCCTTTTTTTGTTCCTCTCTTAAAGTTTTTTTGGTCTAAATTCTACCTGTCAATTATCAGTCTGCTTTATTTTTATTCACATTTGCCTGGTATAACATTGCTCATTCGTCTATCTTGTGAATATAGCACGGGGTAGTGAATTTCACTTTGTTAAGGAATTGTAAATTCCTTTTTTCAATCAATAGGTAATTTAAGCTGTTGCACAACCACCTATATGAATTCAAAATTTGGTCTCAGTTCTTTTATGTTATGTTGTACACACTCATATAGATTTTCAATATGTAGCTGGTTTTATACGTTCTCTTTCTTTCTGTGAGGGTGCGTCACTGTGCCTTTCAGCAATTATAAAGGTTTGCATTTTTTTAATGTTTACAGTATTGGTTATATTTCCACCTTTGTGCTGAATTTTTAAAAAGTCACCTGAAAATTAATGTTTAAAACAAAGAGCATCAACTTATTTCATTAGAGTTTGAGTCAGTGATTTCAGCTGAGTGGTTATTCCCATTTAACCTAGACCTTCTTGCACATCTGGGGCTATGCTGGCTTTTAGCTGTAATAACTTAGTTCTGTTTCTTCTGTATCTTACACTCCTCCTGCAGGTGTGACCAGACATCATACTGCAAAGGCAGAGTTTCTAGAACCTAAGAAGCAACAGACAGGTACAAGAACACCTAGGAGATACTGTTGGTTCTAGACCCCTGCAACAAAGTGAATGTTGGAATAAAATGAATCAAATGAGTATTTTTATTCCCCTGTGCATATGAAAGTTATGTTTACACTATGCTGTAGTTTATTAAGTGGGCAATAGCATTAGATCTGGAAAAAAAAATCAATGTATACATTTAATTGTAAAAAAAATAAAAGAAAAATATGTTCTTACTAGAAAATGCTAACCATCATCTGAACCTTCAGCAAGCTGTAATCTTTTTGCTAGTGGGAAGTCTTGCATTGATATTGATGGCTGCTGACTGTTCAGGGTGGTGGATGAAGGCTGGGGTGGCTGAGGAATTTCTTAAAATAAGACAAGAACGAAGTTTGCTGTATCTGCTGACTTTCTTTCACCAATGATTCTTTGTAGCATGTGATGCTGTTTGGTATTATTTTATCCACAGTAGAACTTTCAAAATTGGATTCAATCCTCTCAAACCCTACTATGGCTTCTTTAACCAAGTTTATGTAATACTATAAATCCTTTGTTATTTCAATAACCTTCACAGCATTTGCACCAGGAGTAGATTCCATCTCAAGAAATCACTTCTTTGCTCATCCACATAAAGCAATTCCTCATCTGTTCAAGTTTTATTATGAGATTGCAACAGGTCAGTCATATTTTCAGGCTCCACTTCTAATTCTAGGGTTATATTTATTTATTTATTTTTTGCTATTTCCACCACACCTGCAGTTCCTTCCTTCACTCAAATCTTGAACCCTTCAAAGTCATCCAGGAGGACTGGAAGCAACTTCTTCTAAACTCCTGTCACTATTGTTATTTTGACTTTTTCCCATGAATCATGAGTGATCTTAAGGGCATCTAGAATAGCAAATCCTTTCCATAAGTTTTTCCATTTATTTTGCCATGATCCATCAAAAGAAACTACCTTACAAAGTGTATTTCTTAAATAATAAAACTTGAAAGTTAATACTTATGTTTCATTGATAGAGGGCGGTGTACATTTAGCATAATTTTTAAGGGACCTAAGATATCCAGAATATTAAGTGAGCCCTGGCATCATCTTAAACTCACCAACTGCCTGAGCTTCTAATAAGAATCAGTCTGTCCTTTGAAGCTTTGAAGTCTGGCATTGACTTCTTCTCTCTAACTACGAAAAAAAGAAAATAAAAATCCTTGATGGCATCTTCTTCCAATAGACGGTCATTTCATCTGTACTGGAAATTTGCTCTTCATTGTAGCCAGTTTCATTAATGATCTGAGCCAGATCTTCTGTAGAACTTGTGGCAGCTTCTACCTCAGCACTTGCTGCTTCACCTTGGACTTTCATGTTATGGAGATGGTTTATTTTCTTAAACCTTATGAACCAACCTTTGCTAGTTTCAAATCTTTCTTCTGCAACTTCCTCATCTCTCAGCCTTCATAGAATCGAAGAGAGTTAGGGTCTTGCTTTGGATTAGGCATTGGCTTAAGGGAACATTGTGTCTTGTTTGATCTTCAATCCAGACCACTGAAACTTTCTTCATATCGACAGTATGCTGTTTTGCTTTCTTATCATTCGTGTGTTCACTGGAGTAGCTCTTTCAATTTTCTTAAAGAACTTTTTCTTTGCATTCACAGCGTGGATAACTGTTTGACACAAGAAGCTTAGTTTTGGGCCTATCTTGGCTTTCGGCATGCCTTCCTCACTAAGCTTAATCATTTTTAGCTTTTGATTTGATGTGAGAGATGTGCAACTATTCCTTTCACGTGAACACTTAGAGGCCATTGTAGGGATATTGGCCTACTTTCAATACTGTTGTGACTCAGGAAATAGGAAGGCCTGAGGAGTGGGAGAGAAACTGGGGAACATATGGTCAATGGACCAGCCAGGACACACACAACATTTATGGGTTAAGTTCACCATCTTATATGGCATGGTTTGTTGTACCCTAAAACAATTATAAAAGACCACCAATTACAGATCACTATAACAAATACAACAATAATGAAAAATCTTAAAATATTATAGTAAAAATAAAATATGACACAGAGACACAAAGTGAACAAATGCTCATGGAAAAATGGCACCAGGAGACTTGCTCGACTCAGGATCACCACAAAACTTCAATTTGTTTAAAAAAAAAAAAAAAAGAAAGAAAGAAAGAAAAGAAAAAGAAAATTGCAACATAATAAAGTGAAGCACAGTAAAATGAGATAGGTTTGATATGCTTGTACATTTTCAAACCTCTGTTCCAAGTATATTTATTAATTTCCCATGGACCAAAGGGAATAATATGGCTGAGCCCAGAAACACAGTGGTAAGGCAGGCAGGAAAGATGAAGAATTGGAGATCTTTTTTTGCAAGCTAATACAGTTACAAGTATTCTAATACCTTTACATAATATCTTTGCCCCCCCCCCTTGGAGGTGTGCTGATCTTTTTTTTTTTTTTTCTACCTATGAGAAATATTGAAATTAGCCAGTAATATCTTTTTCTTCCCTGTTATTACTTTCCTTAGAATCTAATTTGAAATAATATCATTTTGTTTCTATTAATTCCTATTAGGCAATCAGTAAGATTTGAAATTAGGTTAAATGAGTTATACTTATTTGGAAAGAAACATATAGGGAGAACATAGAGCTTCCAAGATGAATAATTTAAAGATACCCAAACAACATGTTACATGTCTTTTAATTCTTTTTTTTTTTTTTTAAGATTTTATTTATTTATCTGACAGAGATCACAAGTAGACACAGAGGCAGGCAGAGAGAGAGGGGAGAAGCAGGCTCCCTGCTGAATAGAAAGCCCAATGCAGAGGTCAATCCCAGGACCCTGGGATCATGACCTAAGCCAAAGGCAGAGGCTTTAACCCACTGAGCCACCCAGGCGCCCCAAGTCTTTTAATTTTTAGCACATTCAAAATCTTGAATCAAGTTGTGAATTTAAGGAGGGTTGGAGTTTTTCAAAAGGTTGAGGGAGCAGAGAACAGATGATGTACAATGGCAGAAAGGGTGGATCAGAAGGAGGTAGAGGTAAAAGACCCTAGGGGCTTGATGGACAGGAAAAACAGGGGGGAAGTGGACTGAGAAGACCATTCCCAAGTCTACAAATTGTAGGTAGAAATAAATTTGAAGGTTAAGAGGTAGTATATGGACAGAAGATGTTGGAAATAGAGTTTTGGAAATGTAGTTTAAGAGTATGATGATAAGGGAATAAATGGCTAAGTAGATAGGACGACAAGATCTTGTGAGTGAGGGGTAACAATTACAGAGACAAGGGTTATCTTTCTTGTACTGAAATATACTATGGACCATTTAAGGTCAAAGAAAATTCACTTATTCAAAAAATAATTAGTGCTTACTCTGTGCCCAGTTTGATTCTATGTACTAAGGACATGATAGAGGTGAAAATACAGACCAGATACTAGTGTCATGCCGGTGACATTCTAGGGAAAGATTAGTCTAGAAGGCATTGACCTAAGAGGTTTCTGAAAATAGAATCAGACACACGTGGGATACAAACCAGTATTTATTCAATCCAATACTGATCACTCTTCCAAGGTCTTAGATAAACTGACAAAGAAGAGAGCCATATGGATGGCATGCATGTAGTTGGAAAAATGATAAAATTGTTCCTTTAAAAAATTTAAGTTACGTATGGGAGATCATCTCATATTTACGTAGTAGTAGGTTATATGTGTCTACTGTATCTTCCTGATATATAGAAACAAATTCACAATATTGTAACCTTTTATATTATTGGATCCACTTTATATATTTATTTATTTATTTATTAAAGATTTTATTTATTTATTTGACAGAGAGAGACACAGCAAGAAAGGGAACACAAGCAGAGGGAGTGGGAGAGAGAGAAGCAGGCTTCCCCCTGAACAAGGATCCTGATGTGGGACTTGATCCCAGGACCCTGGGACCATGACAGGAGCTGAAGGCAGATGTTTAATGACTGAGCCACCCAGGCGCCCCATGGATCCACTTGATTTAGATAGAGTATTCATGGAATCCTCATCTACAAAGTCTCCATATAAAGAATACCTACCAAGGGAGTCCTCAAAAGGCAACTTTGCCACAGTCACCATAGAGCATCTATTTTGTTTTCCCTCTCATATCAATTTCACAATTACTGCCCACAAAACAAACTTCCATAATGATATAGCTAATAATGTCTCTTAAGAGAACATCAACATCTGTGTAAAGTATTGTCTCTGGATGCCCAAAACTATTATTGACAAATTCATCAAAGTTCTAGAGGAGATATGAGCTCCACATAGGCATTTGGAGTTGGGTAGTAGAGGTGATAGACGTGTATTTAATTTCACACCACAGCTGCACTGGGTAACAGCTTCTTCCTGTATAGAGTTCCCAAACATCTCCCAGAACAGTTAAAGGAACTGTTAACCAGCTATTGGCTCTTGGTGAATTCATTGAGACATAATGTCACTGTGAATTAGGAGCTTGAACCCCAGAGTCACATGCAATTCCTAATATTGCAGACTTTAAAAGGTATCTGCTTATAATGAATAGTTTTCAAATACTTTTATTAATGGACGATTAAATTCCAAACTGTAAAGAGATGTACATAATTTAGGGAAAAGTTATACCTTAAAACATATTCTCAACTTTTAGTACAAATATATGGAAACTATTCATTAAAATATTTCTCAATATATAAGCATATTGCCAGGAAATAAATTTTTATATAAGAAGACAAACTGTGGGTGAGGAGAGTATTTGGTTTATCTTTACCTTCAATCATGAATTCCACACATAGATGTGGGAATCATTAAATGTAATGCACTATGGATGAAGTGCTGCAAAAAACAGTAGAGGCAAGACAAAAATAGATACCGCATCCTTAAAGCCAAGTCTACACTTATCTAGAAAAGATCTGCACCTCAAAATTCAAAACATGTTGGCCAACTAGTATCCTCTAGGAGCCATTCTTTACTGAACTTTTTTTGGTCTGAGTACAAAAAAGAAAAAGAAAAAGTTACATGCACTAAAGAGTACTTATTCTTGCAGTTTTAATTGGTTTTCTCTTTTTAACTGTGATTGTACTGTGATCGATAAGATCACTGCACAAATTTATGTGGAACTTAGCAATACAACACAAGGCAGAAACTTTACAAATTTTATAACAGAATCAAATTATTATTACTTTTAGCGATGGTTTTGATAGTAATCCATTCCATGCAAACTGATCTGGCCTGATTAAAATGGAATTTAGCATTTGGTTCTGGTTATGTGAAGAAATTTTGGTTCACATAAAAAGAGTGCCATTTTTTTCAATTACTTGATTTGGTTGAGTGATTCCTTAAAAATGATTAAAAAAAAAGAAAGAACATTTCAACTTGACACTTCTCTGCTCAAAAAACCAAAACACCTCAATTGAACAAAACAATATGCTCGGCAGAATTACTCCTCACAGTTTCCTAAGGGAACAAAAATAATGGATGATCTGGTTCTTTGATTGTGATCTCTCTGGATTTCAACAGATTTTTCCTTTTAAAATGAAGAGTAAAAATTCCAAATCTATTGAGAAATGGTCGGCACATGAGCCCCTGGTTACTCACCTAGTGACTTAAAACATACTTTTCTCGGTACAGTCATATGACATTGGAATGAAACAATAAAAATGAGCTCTTAAAGGTTATAATCTGTGTGAAACTTCTATCCAGAAAACATCCTTAGAAACTGAATTCCATAATTACATTTATCTGAAAGAAAACACTCCAAAGTCATTTTTAGTACGTGTTTTTGGTAATATGTACTTTTGTTTGCTGTTTTTTAACGTCTATATCCAAAAGTTATAATGTGATTTTCAACTTCCCTCCCAGTACTTAGAATTTAATATTTGTTTCCAGCTTTTAGTGGAAAAAAAAAATTGTGTTACCTGTTGGGGAGCAATTAGGTTTACTAAGTATGTCTGTCATGTAACCCTCTGGGAGAAGAACTTAATTGTGTTTTCCAAATAAGAAAGAATGAGATATTTTGCCTCGTTCCCCTTTAGAGAAGGCCAGCAGGGCTTAGGTCCAGGAGGCCTGAAGACATTCTTCCTGTGGGGTAGAGTTGAAGATTATGTTTTCCAAGACTTAGGCTCTTGACAAAGGACTAGATGGTTGGGAGATGAGGTTGTCTGGAGTTTCCTGAGAAGCAGCTGCTGGGCCTATTTCAGAAAGCAGCTTCCCAGAGAGATAGCAGAGACAAGCATCTGTGAGGTATCGCATGGGAGGAAACGGTACCTCCAACATGCAGTGCCCGGATGGGAGAGTGGGCTGGATGGTAGCATAGTTCTACACATTAGAAACTGTTGAGGGAAGCTGCAGTTTCCATTGAGAACACTGTGGAACTCCAGCATTTGTAAGCAGCAAAGTGCAGCCACAAAGCCGTGAGATCCTCACAGTTCAAGACCAGCATCCTCCTTACTCTCCTCTGAAACTCCCCAGGAGACTTACCTGCTAAGAAAATGGAAGGGAGGGTTCCTGGGTGGCTCAGTCAGTTAAGCATCTGACTGCTGCTTAGGTCATGATCCCAGTGTCCTGGGATGGGGCCCCTGTTGGGTTCCCTGCTCTGCAGGGAACCTGCTTCACCCTCTCCCTCTGCCTGCTGCTCCCCCTGTGCGTGCTCTTTCTCACTCTGTGTCAAATAAATAAATAAAATCTTAAAAAAAAAAAAAAAAAAGGAAAGAAAAGAAAAGAAAGGAAAGAAAATGGATGGGATCAACTCTCAAGACCTGACTAAAAAGTACTTCCTCACCAACTCTTTATTTGATTGAAGTATTTGAATCCAGTGGAGCAAACTCACAATATTTACATAAGTTAATTCCTTAGCCAAGCCTGCCATTTTTTAAGAACTGCAGAAACTTTTAGGTTTCTTATCTGTACTTTCCATCCAAAAAGAAAAGTAAGAGTTTCAGTGCAGTACATAGTCCAAGTTTTCTTTCCTAAGCGATCTGTGGGCAATTTCAGGTTTTGTTTGCATCAGTAAGTAAGAAATTCTGATTGGTAACTTTATTCCTTTGTGTTCTGCCTCCAATTTCTTGTGTTACTTTAGGTTTTATTTTGGAAATGGCTGTCACTAATCGAGAATTTCTGAAGCTGTCTTCTTTCTTCAAATGTACTTTGGGTAATTTTTGAATTTGTTCTTTCTTCCAAACTTATTCTCCTTGTTTTTGGTGAAATCTCTTTCAAAATATGTTGGCATTAGGGATTATATTAGGGATTATAATCTTTGACTGAGATTTATAGTAAGAAGTAAGAAGAAGTTAAATTCACATAATTGAGCGTCCAATGATCCACCATCAAAACATACAGGCACAAAATTAGCTGATAACATATTTGCCTGTCACTGGATTAAGACCTTTTCAAAGTTAGAAAACTCTCCCCTGCCCATCGCTATATCCTCAAATACTAGCCCTTGGCCTGACAAATGACATTATGTATGATAAACAACTCTCATTAAGGTATTGAATGAATGAATGAATGAATGAATGGAGTATCCTGAGGCAAGTTCCAACTTTATATGAAAAGAGTCACTGTTGGGGCGTCTGGGTGGCTCGGTGGATTAAAACCTCTGCCTTCGGCTCAGGTCATGATCGCAAGGTCCTGGGATCGAGCCCCACTTGACAGGGAGCCTGCTTCCTCCTCTCTCTCTGCCTGGCTCTCTGCCTACCTCTCTGCCTACTTGTGGTCTCTGTCTGTCAAATAAATAAATAAAATCTTAAAAAAAAAAAAAAAGAAAAGAGTCATTGAAAAATTAATTAGCCTCCCTTTAGCCTAATTTAATAAACCAGAAAACTAGTTAATATTTAATAATAATTAACTAAGGTATTCAATTTTGGAAAACAAAAATGAGAAGAATAGCCTTTCTAAACATTGGGGGAAAACTCCTTACAAATATTGAACAAGTGCATTTATTTTATAACAGCTTTGAAGTTTCTTCCTTCTAACTGCACATCTAGGAAACTGCCACATTCCTCTATCTTCAAAGTCTATGTCAAAATATTCGATTTTTTGAAAAACCTACCAAGTGAACTAGTGATGTCTCATGACATTGTGCCATTTGACCCTTCCTAATGAATACGTACTTAAGCCAGAGGTTTTTCATCTTGTCCCTCTGTAGGTTATAGCCCATGAAATATTAATTATAAGTTCATGGGTCATTTATAGAAGCATCTTCAATATATGTGAACCATCTAGACACATAGTAATAATCCTATTTTAAAAAATGACTTAGAAAAATTCTTTCACTATTTCTTTTTTTTAAGATTTTTTATTTATTTATTTGACAGGTTGAGAGGGAAAGCACAAGCAGGGGGAACAGCAGAGGCAGAGAGAGAAACAGGCTCCTTACTAAGTAGGAGTTCAGATGTTGGGCTGGATCCCAGGACACGGGATCATGACCTGAGCAGAAGGCAGATGCTTAATGACTGAGCCACCCAGGTGCCCCTTTTTTACTAATTCTTTGTCTACTTACCTAATTGTTGGTTACCAGCATAGATAAGAAGACATAGTTAAATAAAGGAACATAATACACAGATAATATCAAATAATAACTATAATTCAGACCATATATATATATATATATATATATATATATAACCATTTCTACAGGCTAGAGAAAGCTCAGCACATTAGGAAGGTAGCATCAGCTGAAGTTTTCAAATTATCATGAAAATACATTTTAGAAGAGTCTCTAACTATTAATTTTCAAATACTTGTTTTTGTTTTATTTATTCATTGCTTGTTAGTCAAAAACTAACAACTAAAAACTAAAAAGAATGTGAAAGCATTATTTATTCTTATTCATTATTCACATTAATTTGTTCCTTCCAATTTTAAATACTTATATAACTATATTAACATATAAGTTTAACAAGTGATACTATCAAATATACATATGCACAAATACATATATATTTTTAGCAATTTCAAACTAAACTCTTTATGATATCACAAAATATCACAAGTTTTATTATTTCCATTTACTTGCCACATTTTCAGTGTGTCTTTAAATATTTAATTTCTTGTTGAGAGGTTTTATTCCTCGGAAATTGACTCTATAATTTTGTTCAGACTTTATATATCTTGAGTCTTGTGCCAGGGTTAAAGCTCACAAAAACTTTTCCATTTTGAAAATTCAAATCTGTGGAATTGATATACTTAATCAAAGAAATAATCATGAAACTAAGTATATGCTCACCCCCAAAAAATATATTTATGGCCTATCTCTCTCCAAAGTAGATGACTGGGAAATTATACAAAGTCATGCACCCAAGAGTTCAAACATTAAGAAAAGGAAGAAGATTTCTATCATTCAATATTCTTCTATTTCCTTGTATTCGGGGAATAAGTAGACTCACTCTCTCACACACACAAGTATAAACCCACAAACACCTTTAAAATGAGGGACAGTTACAATAGGAACTTCATAGCTAAATCCTGTAAGGCTCTCTCAAAGGATAGTATATTTGAGAATGTATAGGCAGAAATTATTGGAAAATATGGGACAAGGTAGAATGGAAAATGTCAAAAAATCTGAAAATAAAGCATGCTGGTTAAATCTACTCTTATGTGCCATTGGGAACTCTGAAAACCACTAGCCTTGATGTTGAGACTCTCATCCCTTCCTTTATTCTGTCACTGCCTGCCTCCCTCCCTTTCCTTCTGTACTCCTTCCTACCCTCTTCTTCCCTCTACCTTCCTCTCTTCTATCTTCCCTCTCTTCCTCCCCCCACCCCCACCATCTTCAGTAGCATGTGTTAAAAACCATTGAATAAAACACTTGCTCAAATAAACCTTTGATGTATGATCCCAGAGCCTATATTCTTAGCCCCTAATATATAACTGCCTCATGATTTCCATTATTTTGCATCTACGACTTCAAAAAGATAGAGCATAGGTTTTCTTTTGTGTTATACAATGCTTCCTTTTTATAGTGCTTTTAATTAAAACAAGCATGTGCATGTGTGTAATTTTTAGAATCTTATTTTTCATATATGCTTTTATCTATTAATTGTTGAAGAGACTTAAAAAAAACTAATTTAAAATCTCTTTATTATTGCAATTTTTTGAATAATAATCTTGTGCAGTTTGCTGACTGTCTTTTTAGTGGGTTTTGTCAATATCAACTACCACATCAACCTGCCAAACCCTTACTGATCATATTTTGTGCCGTGTATCAGGCCCACTTCTCTAGGAAGTGAGGCTAAAACAAACCCCTGACTTCCAGGAAACAGAATACATTAAAAAAAAAAAAAAAAAAAAAAAAACTAAAGTTGAACAGTGTGTCAGTTGACAATAATGTCTATGAAGGTTAAATAACACAGGACAAGGGAAGAAAGATGTTACCTAAAAGGTTTATTATGTTCTCTTTTAACCAGTCTCAAAATTATTTTAACTGCTTGGCTCAGAGAATTCCAACACATACAGACAAACATATATTGCATATTCAGATTTCATACTACATATAGCATAGTAGCACAGGGATTTCAAAGTTTTCATGGAAGATATTTACATGAAAATGCATATAAGTACATGTATTCATAGGCATATGTTTTATATATGTACACAGATAATACATATATACGGTGATTATATATATATATATAGAGAGAGAGAGAGATTGATTTTATACACACAGACACACACACACACACATTTATTTGTTTGTTTTCTTCCAGGAATTGACTCAGTTCTTTCTTTTCTTTTCTTTCTTTCTTTCTTTCTGTCTGTCTGTCTGTCTGTCTCATTCTCTTGAGATGATGGCTTGTCCCAGCTTCATGCGGTGCTCTCCATTCTGGCTTTCTTCCTCACTCTGGAGTCCATGTCTGCAGTTCCAGGATGAGCATTACCATCTCAGGCTCCAGCCCTTAGGTCCTGTCTCTGTTTTGGTAATCTTACAGTTACCACTCTACCACTTTAATAGCATTTTCTTTTAAGATTTTATTTATTAGTTTGAGAGAGAGAGAGAGAGAGCATGAGAGTGGAAAGTGTCAGAGGGAGAAGCAGACTCCCCGATGAGCAGGGAGCCAGATGCAGGACTCAGTCCTAGGTTTCCAGGATCATGACCTGAGCTGAAGGTAGTTGTCTAACCAACTGAGCCACCCAGGCACCCCTTTTCAGAGCATATTTCAAGCTTATTGCAAATGTATTGCTTTAATTTTAAGTTTCCTTTTCATCTTCAGCTTCCTGGGACCTCTCAGATTTTGTGTTTATTAAAAATTCAAACTTTCTAAGTGCTTACTCTGGGGCCCAGCAGTTTATATTTCCTCAATCTGTTATGCTGTTGGCTGCTGTAGTACTAACTCCCCTGAATTTCCTCATTTAAGTCTTCTTCCCGTGGGTTCCTTCAAATTTTAGTTTTTCTTTATGATTTCAGGGCTTCTCAGAATCTAATATTGAAGAGAAAACTTCTTTGTGGGTAAGCTACTAGCTCTTCTATACTTGGAACAGAAGCATCTAGTAAAAATATAAGAGTTACTACTCCAATAGTGCAGTGTGGTAAGATTTTTGTATTATATTAAGAAAGAATTTTCTTTTCCCTTCTGAATTTCCTTTTCCTGCTCCTCTCTCTCTGACAAATGTAATTGCTAGACCATTTAGCACTCTTTTATTTAAAGAGAAAAGTGATGCCAACAAGGAGAAAAGGGGGAGTCTTTCTCTCTCTCTCTCTCTAGTTCCAAAAGGTAAAGTCCTTTACGGAAGACAGAGTGCTCACGATCTGGAAACATTTGAAAGATAGCATCATAAAGTAGACCAAGTCTTCCTTGCCCCACCATTTAACACAGGACAGAGGGTTAGGTGTCCAAAGCTAGAGATGATAGAGGATGAAGGATAGTTGGAAGAGAAATTTTGATGATGTGGATAAGAAATTTTGATGATGTGGGTCTCAAGAAGGGAAAGCCCCTATATCTGAGTGCTTGGATGAAGCCTTTGAGAAAGAGGAAAATACACAGATATGTTGGTAGGTACTGAGAGTAGAGGAAGATAATGAATCGTTCTCAGATGGAGGTGTTTAGGTGTTGTATCTAGCCAGATATAGCCTTAGTTGACATTACAACCGAGAGATCCTGGAGAAACAGATCAACTTCTATGTTTCCACAAAGCCAAGAAAATAGTGGGTGCAACTGGGCAGACCTAAACGCCATACAACAGGAAAAAGGGAAGTTTCTACAGCATGGATCCAGGACTGAAACCCAGAATATTCTGTAGCTATCTTAGTAGATACCAAAGAGGACAAATGGCACTGATAATGATTATTACTAACTGCCTGATTATTTCATAAGCCTCCCAACTCTCATGTCTCTTAAGAAAGAGTTGATCCCAAATTAACTGATATTTAATTCCAGCACCACAAAGGAATGGAGGACAGGAAAAGAAATTAAGTTGAACTATGTAAACTATAAACAGGTTGTGTTACTCACATGAACTGAATTTAAACCTGCCTGAGAAACAATGCCTTCTTCAATCCAAATGTCCCTTTCAAGTTTGTTTATTTATTTAATTTGAAACATTTCACCCTAAAACACTCAATGTTTTTCTTTTAGTAGCAAAAACATGTAATACTCTGTGTGTATGTTTTCTAAAGCACGGATTTCAAACTAATATCCAAGGCCAGATTAAAATACGTACATTCTTTAGTTCATCTCACAGTAGGATGCTGGAAGCTGCTCAGGCTCGTTCCCAAGAACCAACTGCACACATTTCTTTCCAACCCCACGTTTATTGATGTCTCCCAGGTAGCTCAAAAGTGGACATAATAGGGGTATGCACACCAGAGAACACAGCAAATTCTGTACCTGAGGGCTTTTCCTGAAGACTGTCGTTAAATGTTTACTAATACACCACCGAGTCTGTACCTTTAGCACTGGAGAGCCATTTTTTAACTTCTCATGCTTTTGCTACAACTGATTTTTTTTTTTTACATTTGTTTTTTAGTTCTTAAGCAGAGAATACCCAGTCACATATGACATTTAAAAAAAAATACATTTGAGGACCTCCGTGCTTCTAATTTGGTAAAAGTAGTATTTTATCTTTTAAAAACTTTAATTACCAGATTTATGGAATGACTTCTGTGGGGCTGGGATCCAGTTGCATGGATGCCCTCCACCCCGCCCCACAGAGCGAACTCAGGAGTCTTGCATCTTGCAAGTCTTGCAAGGACACTTGCACACCGAGTGTCAGGAGCAACAGAGGCTCCACCAGCTGTGAATCAATGGGCCAGAGGGGAGATTTTATATTAGTTCTTCATGGAAAACAAGAGCCATAAGAAATCCTGTCGCATAAGCAATTATAACATGGTTTTTATTCTTTTTTTAGAGTACTGACCAATGTCAAACATTTAAAGAAATTAGTGAAGAAGAAATTAAAGGAAGGAAATGGAATGTTCTGCAAGGGTTATGTATCATTTATCTAGCCTCTGCAAATTCAGAGATAACAGATGAAAGACTCTTTCCAGAAGCAAAGGGTGGGAGTTTCTTTTATGAAGTGAAACAAGTATAAGTGAATTACAAGATCACTCAGAAGTGACTTTGTTTATTATCCAGATCTCCTGCATTTTATCTTTTACAGAAAATAATGCTCTGCCTAATGCCCGGTAGGACTAGGGGCAAGGCAGTGGCCCGGAGTGAAGCTACATATAGGAAAACGAAGTTAAGGGAAAAAAAAAAAAAAAAAGCCTGAGGGTTGCCTGGAGGGAGAAAAAGGGAGGAGGGATAAGGCTTACAGAAAAGTGGGCAATTTCCAGACCCCACACAGACTTCCTTCAGCAATAGGGGAAAAGCTTCAGGATTTCACAGTCCCGAAGATTTAGAGGACATGATATAGAGTAATGACTGCTGACTCAGACACCAAGCCAGTTGTCTCCACTCTTCTAGTTTATAACAGTTATTACCTTAGGCCCTGATGCCAAAAAATTGTAAAGACTGGATATTTCTCCAAGTGATAATCTATTTTCCTTTGCAAAGTGTCTATCTTATAATATTTTCCGCTTAGACTGATAGTTGAATTCAGTGCTTAAAGCTATTTTATCCTCCAACATTTCGTTATCAATCCAATCATACAAAAACCATATCAAAATAGATGTGAATATCCAAAATAAAGCTTTACCACTTTTATGTACTTTATAACTTATTAACTAAGTAATCTACATGATTTTAGAAACTGTCTTTAGTAGACTAAAAAAAAATATATGTGTAATTGATATGTGTTGGCTGGGAATATTTTAGTGGAAATACATAACTTCTTTTTTTTTTAAGAAAAATATAGAATGTAATATTGTAGAAACATGCACATGAGTAAATTGTAGCACAATAGTAAATTGTAGTGCATGGAAAGTTGAGAATTGAGCCACTTTCCTTTAAGAACATATCAAATAATTCAACTGGAACTTTATTAAGTAAGGATTCCTATTACTAGTGATTCAAATTAAGAATAAATGCTATTGAGCAGAAGATGAAGGATTCTAAGGCAAAAGAATGAGGAAAAAAAAAACAAGTCTCAGATGGTTAAGTCTCTCTACTTTGCACTCAATTAAATGCATTAATTATTTCAGTTTAAGGATTTTACTCATTCATTCAACAATTATTCATAGGAGCCTAATATGTGTTAGTTACTCTTCTAGGCACTGGAGATACAAGAGGGAAAAGTATACTAAAATAATAATAAAATAAAATAAAAGGATAATACTTGATCATTTCCCTTAGTGTCTAACCAAGTAAGGAGACACTAAGGCCTAAAAGAAAGTATTGATTCCTGATTGCATTTGGCACAGTGGTATTTTAACACACGGGGAATACGAAGAAACTGGCTTGACCCTCTTTGTCCTTATTGATTTTCTGGTGGGAAATGCAGCTACCACCAACTAAGAAACGTCTGTTTCTGTTTCTGTCTTGGTGTACAGAGGAAACCTTTTTTTTTTTAAGCCCTAAGTGTGGAGTTTATGTAAATATGTCTCTCCTATCTCCCTAAACCTATGGTACTAGCTAATGGTTTGACATTGCTCTAAAAAGATGTTTTATCAAAACTCTGATATGAAGGGGTTGAGAAATGTTTTCCACTCTCTTTAATAAAGTTCCATTTGAAGAATTCTACCTCTGTCATTACCTTGAAAAATAGCTTCAACTTTGCCCATTGGTGAGGAACAAGGCATTAATCCTTGAATGCTTTACCCATTTGTATTTTAGACCTGGAGTATTGTAAGCTCTTGAATTATCCTTACAGCTTTGGAATTTATCTAATATTTTAAAGCTTTATTTTTTAAAACATTTTATCGAATTTTAACAAGGTGAGAGTGATGTCCTGACTGAATTTTATGCCTTGACTATTTTAATGGTCAAATTTGTTGCATTTAGAGCTTTATAATAAAATCCACTTTCAGAGCTCTTGCAGTCCTGCTCTCCTTTTTTGTCCCTCAATTAGGCTATTCTCAGTTCTGGTACAAAGCTGTTCCTTGTGCAGAGAATTTCTCCTCCTAAAACCCAGCATGCTCTTTCACCTGGCTAACTCCGATTCATCCATCACATCAGCTTTTTTTGTTTTTTTTTTTCCCCCAAAGATCTTATTTATTTATTTGACAGAGAGAGATCACAAGTAGGCAGAGAGGTAGGCAGAGAGAGAGGGGGAAGCAGGCTCCCCGCCAAGCAGAGAACCTGATGCGGGGCTCGATCCCAGGACCCTGAGACCATGAACCGAGCCCAAGGCAGAGGCTTAATCCTCTGAGCCACCCAGGCGCCCCCACATCAGCTTTCCTTAAGCATCACCATCCCCTTCGTTTAGATTTGGTTCATTTTGTCATAGAGACAACTTGTATCTTTCCTACATAGCATTTAACAACATATAATTTTTAACTTTTTAATATAGGAACTTGTAGAGAGAATAGTTGATGAATTCCCATGTACTCTTCACCTTCAGCTTTAATCATAACAATCCCTGGATGCTTTTTTTTTAATCATGTAAATCACTTTTAATATATGTATAGTAATATTTACCAATTTTAAATTTAAAATCTGATTAATTTGTCTATTCTGTTACCATCACCTCAAGTGTGATAGGCAATATTCCTCTCACCCTAAAATGTTCCTCTTTGATGATAATACATTCCTCTTTGATCCCCTTTGATGTCAATCTTCTACTACTGGAGTACTATGGAAGTGATGCTATATGACTTTTTTTCCCTTTCTTTTAAAAAATGATTTTATTGTGGTTAGAACACTTAACATGAGATTTTTCTTGAATTTTTAAGTGTACAATACAGTATTGTTAACTCTAGCTATATTGTTATACAGCAGATCTCTAGAACTTACTCCTCCAGCTTAATGGAATCTTTATGCATATTAATGAGCAGCAACCCATTTCCCTTTCCCCTAACCCCTGGCAACCACCGTTCCATTCTTCGAGTGTGTGAATGTGACTATTTCAGATATTTAGCACAAGTAGAATTTGTTCTTCTATGTCTAGCTTATTTCTTTTCTTCTTTTTTTGTAAGATTTTATTTATTTGAGAAAGAGAGAGAGAGCGCACAAGCAGGAGAAGGGGCAGAGGGAGAGGGAGAAGCAGACTCTCTGCTAAGCAGGGATCCCGATGCAGGGCTTGATCCCAGTAAGGATCCTCATGACCTGAGCTGAAGGCAGATGCTTAAATGGCTCAGCCACCCAGGAACCCCTATGTCTGGCTAATTTTATTTGGTATAATGTCCTTAAGGTTCATTCATATTGTTATGTATTGCACAACTTCCTTCTTTTTTAAGGCTAAATAATATTCCATTGTGTGTATATACCATATTTTTTTTAATCCATTCATCTGTCAATGGACACTTAGGTTGTTTCTATGTCTCGGTTGTTGTGAATAGTGCTACAATGAATATGAGAGTGCTAATATTTCTTCAAGATCTTTATTTCAATTATTTTGGATTAAAAAAAAAAAAAACCTTCTGCTTTGCACTCTTTATCTCTCAGGATGCTCACCTGTGGAACCAGCTACCTTGTTATAAGAAATACCAGGTGACATGGGAGAGACAGTGTGTATGTTTTACTGCTAATAGCCCCAGTTAAGGTCTCCATTTATAGCCAGCATCGACCACAGGATATGTGAGTAAAAAGCCCCAGAAAAATCATAGCCCCTGGCCTTCAAGTCTTATAACTGAAATTCCTTTTATCATGAGACAGAGTTGCCCTCTCCAAATTGATGACTTACAGAAATAGTTAGAGATAACAAATCATTTTCTTATTTTAATCCATTGAATTGTGAAATGATTGGTTAAAAGCAATGGATACCTGAAATATTTTCCATGACATTTTCTAGCCATGATGCTGGGTATAGAAAGATCTTGGAAGTTGCTTCATCTTGATTTTCCTCTTCTCAGCATGGTCCTCCATGTCTGTTTCTCCCATTTTGTGGCACAGACTTATCCTTTTTTTTTTTTTTTTTTTCCCTATTATCTCCTTTCAGCCAAAGGACACAGCATAGTAATCTGGCTTTCCACCTACTCCCTTTATAATTTTTTACTTAATAGCCAACACCAAATAAATGTAATTTGTGACTAAATATTACTAACACACACATATGCACACACACGTGCATATACACACTAGTGTTTCCAAAGGCTTTCATTTCAATTCTCAAAATATTATTTTGGCACTCATAGCAATGAACCTTGATTCTTTCTTTCCTATTCCTTTTCTGCTGTACAAATTTTACTTCTCCATGATTCCATGTGGAAGACTGATGGGATGTAGAAAGAAAGAAAAGCCCAAGGTGAATATTTTAAGATATAATCTCACCAAATGTGTGTGTGTGACATACAAGAATAGTCTACATTTATAAACGGAGGCTAGGGATCCTTTGTACTAAGTATGCACTTAAAATGTCTATTAACCTCTTCACATCCACTTCCCTGAAGAGATTCAGCATTAATCCTATACCAGATGTCTAGGACCAAAATCAGCTGGTCCTCAGTCATGTACATGTGTTACGCAATTCTCTCAAATCAGTCAATGTCATTTAACAATGTCCAGTAAGGAGAAAGATTAGAGCAAGGAAACATTTTTCCTAGCACCCTTCTTACTGGATTACTCTTTCTTTCTCCCAATCTGTATTCTCAGTCTTTTCCAATTTTCTCATAGAGCTGATGTAAACCTTCATCCAAACAACAGCAACAAAACACAATGAAAAAGAAATGCAAATCTTCTTGTTCCTATTGTGAGAAGCTGTTCACCCCCTGGTCCCACTTCTATCCCCATTCCCAGCACCATTCCTCTTACCAAAACACACAAGGACCTTCAACATCTTTTCCTTGTTTATTATATTTTTATTGCAAGACTCATGGATAGAAGTATTGGCAGGACAGGGCAAGTGGAAAGAGAAGCAAATTACCTTTAGTTAAATTTAAGACACATACCTTAACATTTAAATAATAAGATTATAACTTTAAAAAACTCAATAATGCTTGCTCCCCGATTGTTAAAAAGTCATAACTACATCTTGAATTTTCCCCGAAAGTGAAACTTAATGTAAAGCTCAAAATATCAATCAGTGTGTCTAAATTAATTCTAATTTTATTCAGGTATGTATTTTGTCAAAAACTGTCAATCATTCAGATATTTATACACTTTATTGCCAGTGAGTGATTACACAACATTTAAAAGTTATCCAGGTAAACCTTCCAATCTGAGACACTAAATGCACTTTACAAGAATGGTCATCCTACCAGGAATTAGATTTCCTTCAGATCAAATTCTGATGTATTAACACACACATATGGGTTTGGTGTCTCACAAATTTTCTCATTTCTCTGCATATCCCTGTGATTGCTCACCTTTTATCTGCTAAAGTTATATGCCATGTGGCTGGATCAAAAAAAGAAAACGGGCTGAAAGCCTTGGACATGAGTCAATTTGTTTTCTATAAACTAAGATTCTTATATATAGAACCCAGGAGAAGAGTTAGCTAAAAAAGCCCTTCTGAATCTCTTTCTGCCACATGCCAGAGGAGTATTTTCTGGGCACCATGAATATGTTTCACAATATACTTAAGGGTCAAAGAAAGTGCAATCATTCTACTTATAGAAATCTGAGGTTACACGATTTCAAGGTTACTTGTTTTCTAATATCACAGTATTGGATAATTCACCTGGGCTGAATAGTTTAGTTTAAACCTTTCTAGTCATTCCTAGTTTATTGGAAGAACAGGAAGCTAGGTACGTGAACACAATACAACAAAGCAGAAACAAAACCAAATATACGAAAAAAGTATCGCTACATCTTCTTTATGTTTTTTATGTTCTCTTCCCAGGAGTCTTGCAGGGAAATTCAGGAATAATTATGACTGAGATTAAAAAGGAGGGAGTGAGGTTTCAGGTCTCCCACCTTCTGGGACTTTTAATAGATGCCTGAGAGTCTTGGTCAATTCTCTCATGTTTCTCCTTTTGGGAGGAGGGTAGGACAAGGAGGGTTTGCTTTCTAATTATTTATCAATACATTTTAATTCTCCATTATAGAAAATAATAAATGATTCCCAACAAAATATTTACAGTATCCAAAAGAGGAAAGAAAAAAGATATCTATAGACTTACTGCATAGATAAATACTGTCTGTATTTTGGACATTTTTTTCCCATGTCCTTTTGAAGCATAGTTGTGTTTATACAATATGATCAAAATTACATACTAATTTTAAATTTCATACAAACATAATATGCTTATATCTATATTAAGTGTTAATTTTAAAAAGAAATGCATTCCATATAGTTTCGTATTCAACTTTTATAGGTACGGTTTATATCTATCGATGTATTTACATTTTATCTGTACATTTTTCTGATTAGAGAAGTAATATAAGCTCTTTTTTTTTAACTTTTTTAAAAAAAGAGTTATTTATTTATTTGACAGAGAGAGAGAGTGAGGCACCAGGAGAGGGAACACAAGTAGGGTGAGTGGGAGAGGGAGAAGCAGGCTTCTCACTCAGCAGGGAACACAATGTGGGACTAGATGCCAGGACCTTGGGATCCTGTCCTGAGCTGAAGGCAGACACTTAACGACTGAGCCACTCGGGCACTCCACAAGAAATTAAAATATTTCTTTAGAAATAGCAGAATTTTTAAAGTTTTTTTTTTTGTTGTTTTTTTGTTTTTTTTAATTTGAGAGCATGAGAAAGCATGAGCAGGAGAGATGCAAATGGAGAGGGAGAGGCAGACTCATCACTGAGCAGGGATCCTGACTAGGCACTAGATCCTAACAACATGCTGGATCCCAGAACTTTGGGATCATGATCGAGCCAAAGGCAGGCGCTTAACAGACTGAGTTACCCAGATGCCCCAAGCAAAAGTTTTAGAAAGTAATTTTTAAAGATACCTCCATGATATTTTTCCTAGTTTTTCATTACTATGGATACATGTATTTACATTCATATGTACATTAAATAATTGATATGAAATTTTCAGTTCACACACTTTTTTCCCCACATTATCTCGTTGCTTTTATATTGCATTCTGTCACTTAAAGTTGCACAGGGTACGTATGATACATGCTTATTCCATTGTAGTAAAAAAACTCTTTTCTGCTAGTATGCCTGAACAATATTCTCCTTATTCCTTCTCAGTAAAAAAAAAAAAAAAAAAAAAAAAAAAAAAAGAAAAAAATTCAAACATTTATGTTATGAAGGGCCTTTATACCTTAGTGCTCCTTGAAATATGGTATACCTCTTTGGATAATACATTGTTGTTTGTCAGTGAAGAAAAGATTTTCTTCAATTGTTTTAAGCTTCCTTGCTTCCCTGTTTTCTGTTCTTCAAGAACATAATTTTCATTCTTTTTTTTTCAAATCTACCAAATCCTGTTTAATTGTTTAATCTACTTAACATTTTCTCTGTATTTTAAATGTCTCAATTAATCTTGGTTTTACACCCATCAGTATCATGTTCTTATTCTATTTTTTTTTCAGATTTTTAAAAATACCTCTTTTTCTTATTTTCCTTTTCATTCCATCCTAGCAGCTTTTTCTCTCAGATATTCTCCCCTTACAATTTTTTAAATTCCATAATTGCTGGCTTATTGAAGATATTTTATATGAAACCTTTATTCTTCCAAAGATTCAAAGACTGCTTTTCATCAATTGATTATATTTTGTAGAGTTCTTGGGGTCCATTGGAAATATTAAACTTTTTCCAGAAATTTACTTTGGGTACTAAAATAGATGATTTTCAGAATAATATTCAGTGGCAGTGTATTGTAAAGGTTTGACAAGTAGACTATGGGTTAGAGAATCATTAGAATCATTGAATCATTAGAATCAAATGTTGCTTCCATTACTTACAACTGTGGAACTTTGACCAAGTTACTTAATACTCTATGCTCAGCTTCCTCATTGACAAGATGGAGATGATATGAATTCATATAAAGCATGCCACTATAAACATTAAATGTTTATTAAATGTTAGCTATTAATAATTAATTACTCCAGCTTTTAAAAAAAAGATTTTATTTATTTATTTGACAGAGAGAGATCATAAGTAGGCAGAGAGACAGGCGAAGCAGGATCCCTGCTGAGCAGAGAGCCCGATGCAGAGCTCGATCCCAGGACCCTGAGATCATGACCTGAGCCAAAGGCAGAGGCTTAACCCACTGAGCCAACTAGGTGCCCCTACTCTGGCTTTCTAAAAATGTCAGATGTCAATGGAAAGAGTAACAAAATGGATGCTAAATTTTCTGGTTAAGAATGACCTTCCACTAAGTTTTGTTTTGTTTTGTTTTGGTTTTGGTTTTTCGTGGGGTTTTTTTGTTTGTTTTGTTTTTTCTGAAACTTTAGATAGTATGTTCTCAGTAACTTTACCTGCTTTATAGTTAATGGAGAACACGCCCAGATTCTGGCATTACTTTATTTAACAGGCTTGATTTCTAATATTGCTGTTGTTTTTGACTTTTCCATTTTATTCATAGGTATTTTGAGGGAAAGTTAGTAGAAGCTGCTATTTCAAATCATAAAACAAACCAAGTCTGTGGATTATTTATTGTGATTTGTTCATTCAGGTATGGAATCCTGCAACAATTATCCTGGGCTGCCTAGAGGCTGGGTCTGTCATTCTCTTGGGAGGAAATTGTAGCTTTTATTTTTACCAGGGTACCATAGCAGCGATTTTCAGTATGAGGCTTTCAATTCTCTCTGGTGGACTGGAAAGGGACGAGTTGGGATCAGAAAGCAACTTGAAAGGCTCTGAACTTTATTTATTTATTTATTTATTGAAGGGCTCTGAACTTCATCTCAGAGAGTTCTGAAGGGCCTCTGAACTTTATTACCTAATTTAATTTTATCAAATCTAAAGAAAAAAATACATTTTACCCAGTACTCACATACGCACAAACTAAAACAAACTTTTCCTAAAACTCTATTTACTTTTACCACTTGTGATGTACTTTTTTTTTAAACTATTCAATTCTATTTTATATAAAAATATATCATCATCAGCCACTGAGTTGAGTTTATTACTTCTGAAGATTTGTAGCATTTAATTTTTAAAAAAATTGGATTAGAGCTTGAGGATCTTATGACTTTCCCCCCACTCCATACTGACCCTTTTTAAGTCTCCACTGAAATTGACCAAAGATGAGATGTGTGTAATTGATATTGGAGATTAAATCAGGTGTCATAATACATGAACAGAAAACAGATCAACTGCAAAACATCTTTTTTCTTCTATCACACCCTGTTAAATCTTCCAGAAAAAAGATAAATATTGTTGATTAAGAGTAAAACAATAGTTTGACATATTCCTTACCATGAGAATAAAGCCCCTCCTAATTATTAAATATAAAAAATAAAAAATGCTTAACAAAAATATTCAGAAATTTTACTAGTATTTACTATTTCCAGATTTATTTTCTGCAGTTAGACAATAATGTTATCATAGGCTTCAGATACGAAAAGAAAAAATATCAACTAAAACAGGTTTGTTTGTTTTATTGAGATGATGGAGACGTAATTCTCTGACAAAAACTTCTAGAGGCCTCTGAATTTGTAGACTCATGTCAATGAAGTTTTTACCAATATTTGTTATTTTCCCTTTAATATGAGAATAAATATTTATCTGGCTTTAAGTTATTGGTATCAGATAAAAGTAAAAGAAAAAAATAATCAGATATCATACCAAACATATTCCTTATCCTGGCTTTTCTCTTCTTTTATAGACAAGCAAATTATTACAGCTGAAAAGTGGCATTTTACTCTGTGCCATAACATGTCAGACTGATTTAAGATCCATATAAAGTTCTAATTTCAACTTTTGATGCATGACGGACAACATTAGGGTTTATGTTTTATAAGTTAACCACCCAGACATCTGAATTATTCTAGCTGCCTGTTACTGCACACCAGGATTTACTGTACCTGCCTAATTAGACAACTGAAAGTACTATAAAGGAATCTTAGAGTGTCTCTAAGTATTTATTTAGCAAGCCTTTCCTAGCTATTTAGCTTTGGGAAGTCTGCTGATATAAGAGTTTAGTATCATTTTTCAGGTTTAACATTGGCTCATAGTCAAAAAGAGAGAGAGAGAAAGGGAGAAAGAGAGAAGTAGAGAAAAGAAATTATTTCTTTGTCAAATTAAGTCATTTTTCAAGGATCCCAGGGGGGAATACACTTACTTGCTTCATATAACTGAATTTGGTAGGGAGGTTAGGTCAAAAATACTGTTCTGAAACTGAAGTGAGAACGAACAGCTGAGAAATGTATATTTAAATTAGAGGTTCACATGAAGTATCAAAAGTTCAAAGTCTGTCTTTGTTTCCATTTCTATGTGTTTCATATCTAGTTAACTGAAAGACAGAGGTAGTTGAATATTTTGAGTAATTTGTACACTCAGTGTCAGGACACAGGATGGTGATTAGAAAAGAATCTCTCACTAGACACTGCCATAAAGTTGGCAGTTATTTGTAATTTGATAGCTCTCTTTTCCTCTTCTTGGTCTATCTGTTTCTAGCCACAAGCACAGTCAATCAAATGAGTTTTATAGTTTGTCCTAAAATCTGTATACTATAGGCAAACCCTATAAGATTTTTTTTTAATTTTAAAATTTATATGCAATAGTGTTCATTTCAGTCAAGGGAATTTTCTTTTATACTATAAAATTTGACAAGATTATGAAAAATTTTCTATTTAAGTTTATCACCCACCCTACGCTGAATTTGACTCAATTTTAGAATAAGAAAAATACTTATAATTGTATCAAAATATTTTGAAAAAGAAATTGAACAGTTAACACGTATGAATATTTTTAATGAAATATGATTAAATTATCTTCAATTTTGTCTTCTACCTTAAAGGAGGGAAAAATGTGCATTATAGAAAAAAAAATTTGTCTCTCATTTTTTTTTCTCCAATTTGTGGGTCAGTTGAACAATACCCAATATTTATATACACTCAACAATACTTCGTATTTTATTTATTTTATTTTTACTTTATTTTTATTGTATTTTTATTTTATTTATGAAATAAAATACTCTGAGATTGAATTTTAAAAGAACAGGAGGAACCGTTGTAAACTATTGTCACACACTTCAGGTTCTCTCTTTTCTTTCTTTAATTAACTAAGGCATTTCTTCTGCATCACTCTTTATTTATTTATTTTTTTCTTTTTTAGGTAACTTTTTTAGTCCATATAAAAAACTTCTAGTCGGGGAGCCTGGGTGGCTCAGTGGGTTAAAGCCTCTGCCTTCGGCTCAGGTCATGGTCTCAGGGTCCTGGGATCGAGCCCTATGTCGGGCTCTCTGCTCAGCGGGGAGCCTGCTTCCCCCTCTCTCTCTGCCTGCCTCTCTGCCTACTTGTGATCTCTCTCTCTGTCAAATAAATAAATAAATAGTCTTTTTAAAAAAATAAATAAATAAATAAAAAACAACTTCTAGTGGTTCCTCAGTGTTTGTTCATCACTACTCCCATAGGAAAAGAGTTTTAGTTGGACATAGTCACCAAACTGAAGGCTACATTTCCCAGCTTCTTTTGCGACTAGTTACAGTCATACAAAGGTAGCATGCTTCTTGTTCTCATCTGTAAAATCTCCAAAGGCTTAAAACAATAGGGCCGGGCCGCCTGGATGGCTAAGTGGGTTAAAGCCTCTGCCTTCAGCTCAGGTCATGATTCTAGGGTCCTGGGATTGAGCCCCACATCGGGCACTCACTCGGGAACCTGCTTTCCTCTCTCTCTCTCTGCCTGCCTCTCTGCCTACTTGTGATCTCTGTCTGTCAAATAAATAAATAAAATTTTTAAAAAACCAAACAAACCATAGGTTCTACATGCTAACCACTACTTACATTTTAGGACAGGAAAGAATGCAAATTAAAAAGAAAAAAATACACCATTTCCAGGTCCTGCTCTGAAAGAAACAGGTATCCCTCCTCAGGTTTCTTACCTTCTTTTCATTACCTTGAAGATGCCAGAACTGCAGCGGTCATGTTGGGTTCCATGTTAGCCATGGAAATAGATAGGCAGAGCCACTTACCAGCCCTGGAAGCCCACCTATGACTAAATTGTCAACTGAGAGAGAAATAAATCTCCATCTTGCATAACACACTGAAATTTGGAATATCTTTGTTGTTGGGCTTATCTTATAATCAACTAATATGGATTACTAATAATTTTCAAAGAATTTTTTCTTGGAAAAATAAACTAGTTGTTAGTAAAGTAGAACATAGAGATTTGTTTGACTAATTATAACAAATAGGAAGTGTTTCTTTCTATATGATTTTTAGCACACTTTGAAGGTAGTCAACATATTTTAGTCAAATTTGAGTAGTTATAATTATACAAACACTAAGTAGAAATGTTCTTAATTTCAAATTCATTATTCCACAGAGAAATTTAATATAGCGGGGTTTATCATATCTCTTCCGTCTCTGATAAACGTGCATTATGTAGCTGTTATAATATATAGCACTATACCAACACCAAAGAAAACAACAACAAAAAATTCTAGTATTACATATAAATTATGTGTGTGTATTCAGAATAGACTTCCAACCAAATCTTCCTGAATCCTTCCCTTTCCTATACATGTCTAACAAAATCACCAGACTATTTTACTTTTATCATTATTTTTCAAGATATTTTGGTATAATACAAAACTCCAAGACTTCCTTACATGATTAACTTCACATATTTTGGCACTTAATTCAGAAATTTTCAAAATCAAGTGTCAATCCACTTTTTGTCCTCTTAGTTTATCCTTTCCTCTAAGTAACTCACCCTTTATCCAAGCAAGTAGAATGAGTCATGATTTTCCTTTAGTTTCCATAGCACAATTGGTTTGCATATATTAGCACAATAATCATGTTGTTTACTTACTTATTGGCCTCCATTTTTCTATGAATTTGTCAGACAGACATTTCATACAATTCTCATTTTTTACACTTCAGCATTTATTCCACCATTCTAGTTTTGCATTTTAATTTCAAAGTTATTTTTTCTAATTATCACCTGACCCCCTTAGAGGTAGAAATGTAGTCCTTTAAAACCCTAAACCAAAAAAGAAGTTTCTTATACGATCCCTTATGTATATGTGTGTGTGTGTGTGTGTGTGTGTGTGTGTGTGTATCTTTACATCAGTCATTCAGCCAAAAGATACTTTAAAAAACATCTTTTTTTAACATCTTAATTTAATTTTTTTTCAGTGTTCCAAGATTCATTGTTATGCACCACACTCAGTGCTCCATGCAATGTGTCCTCCTTAATACCCACCACGAGGCTCACCCATCTCCCCACCCTCCTCTTATACATAGAACATTTTTTATGACAAACATCATTATACACAAAAATACATAGAATAATACAAAAAAATCCCAAATACTTATCAATCAGTTTAATATTGTCAGTTTATTTCCAATATTATTTCATCTCCACACATACAATTCTCCTTTCATGAATTATTTTGACATAAATCCCAAGAGTTGTATCTTTTTTTATTTGTAGATATAATATTATGCTTTAAAAAAATAAGAGCTCTTCTTAAAAATGTATACACTATGCCATCACCACAAATAAAAACAATAATTTCTTGATGTCATCAACCATTCAATGGTGTTCAAATTTCCAATTTGAAAATGAATGAAGTGGGGCACCTGGGTGTCTCAGTCCTTAATCATCTGGCTTCAGCTCAGGTCATGATACCAGGGTCCTGGGATGGAGCCCTAGGTAAGGCTCCCTCCTCAGTGGGAAGCCTGCTTCTTTCTCCCTTCCCATTCTCCCTACTTGTGTTCCTTTTCTCGCTATGTCTCTCAGTCGAATAAATAAATAAAATATTTTTTAAAAAATGAAAGAAGTAAATGTTTTCAAATTTTAATGTATTGACGTCCTGCCCATATCTTGTTTTCTATTAGTTTCAGGTGTATAATAATCCAGGTGATTCAACAATTCTGTACATTACTCAGTACTGATCAAATAAGTGTACTCTTAATGCCCTTCACCAATTTTACCCATCCGCTCCTATCTCTCCTCTTATAACCATCAGTTTATTCTCTGTAGTTAAAAGTATGTTTTTTGGGTTGTCTCTTTTTTAATTTATTCATTTTTTGTTTCTTAAATTCCACTTATGAGTGAAATCATATGGTATTTGTCCTTCTCTGGCTCACCTATTTCACTTAGTATTATATACGTGTTGTTCCAAAAGGTAAAAGTTCATAATTTTTTATGGCTGATTAATATTCCACTGTGTGTGTGTGTGTGTGTGTGTGTGTGTGCGCATACCACATCTTCTTTGTCCACTCACTATCAATGGACACTTACTCTGTTTCCATAATTTGGCTATTGTAAATAATGCTGCAATAAACATAGGGGCACGTGTATTCTTTTAAATCAGTGTTTCTGTATTTTTCGTGTAAATACCCAGTAGTGTGATTGATCATGGTGTAGTTCTATTTTCAATTATTTTAGGAATTTCCATACCATTTTCCACAATGGCTACATGAATTTGCATTCCCACCAACAGTCTAATAGGATTCCTTTTACTCCCTATCCTTGTCAACACTTGTTGTTTCTTGTGGTTTTAATTTTAGCCATGCTGACAGCTGTAGGTTATATCTCATTGTGGTTTTGATTTGTGTTTTCCTGATGATGAGTGATGCTGAGCATCTTTTCATATGTCTGTTGGCAATCTGTATGTCTTCCTTGGAGAAATGCCTGTTCATGTTTTTTGCCCATTTATAATTGGATTCTTTGTGTATGTTTTTTATTTGTTTGTTTGTTGTTGTTGTTGTTTGGCGTTGAGTTGTATAAGTTCTTTATATATTTTAGATACTAACCCTTTATTGGATATACATTTGCGAATATCTTTTCACATTCTGTAGATTGTCTCTTAGCTTTGTTGATTCTTTCTTTTGCTGTGCAGAAGCTTTTTATTTTGATGTAGTCCCAATAAGTTTATTTTTGTTTTTGTTACCCTTGCCTCAGGAGACGTACCTAAGAAAATTGCTATTTTATATTGCTATTTATATTGCTATTTAAATTGCTATTTATATTGCTATTGCTATGGCTGATGTCAGAGAAATTACTGCCTGTGCTCTCTTTTGGGATTTTATTGTTTCAGGTCTCCTACTCATGTATTTTTATCTTGCAATATATTTGTTTATCTTTTAGAGTTCCTCACTATCTAGACTTTGCTATAACAATATAGCATTCTTCTCCATATATTACCTCTACTACTGATATTTGGGTCTACTGATTTGATTAGAATTAGATTTACATTTTTCTCACTGGACTATTTCAAGTTGATGTCATTCTTTTATCTACAGGCCCAGCGTAACATTGAATGTGCCAGTACAGCATAGGAATATTTTCTTAAAAGCAATATTTAGCTATTTGGGTTCTGTTCTTACCTGTAGAAACCTTCCACTATAATTTGAGAGTCAACATTCAAGCTTCAACAAGTCCAGGGACACCATTCATCTTCAGGTTTGATTTTTTAGCCAAGCAAATCAATTTTGCCAGGAAAGAGACACAGACTTGAGCTTGGAGAAAAACACCAAATACTGTAACTCACATATATTTAATTATAATACAGTGTTGTAAAAGGAGATTGAATCATCAACAGGTAGATGATTAAAAGAATGTCATAAAGAGAAATATTGTAAGGTTCACAGTAGGTTGTTCAGTCAAAACCCTAAAGAGATGTTGGACAAAATTGGAAAAAGTTTTTATGTAGAGAAAAGTATGGAGGACAGAAGCAAAGGATTAGTTTACTGTAAGCTTGATATGAAACAGTAGAACAAGGCTATGTAAAGCTCAATGAAGTAATACTCTACCTGACATATTATGTTCCATTCTGGGTAACATTTAAAAATATGTTTAGTTAAACATTGAAGATTTTGAGAACATTTAAAAGCAAACATAATGATGGACAGTTTAGAAGAATGTGCCATACTTAGCTTGAAAAGGCAGCACGTATCTGTGTGTGTGTGTGTGTGTGTGTGTAGTAGTGTGTGTGTAGTGGTGTGTGGGGGGTGTTAGATCAGGGGTTAAGGTATTCTATAGCAGACATGAGGAAAAAAAAGTTTAAAGTACTTGAAAAGATGTTATTTGTGACTTATTCTGTCTAATTTCAGAAGAAAAATCTAGAACTAGTGGATAGAAACTGTAAATAAATGGATTTGGTCTTAATACAAAAGAATTTCATCTGTGGTCAATTAAAATGAGCTAAATTTTGGCAGACTCTTGATAACCTCTTTAGGATTGTTATATATGTGATCTCTGCTTTACATCAAAAACCACATGATCCTTTAAGGATGCTCTAGAGTAAAATCTAAAGCAATAAATTTTAACTGAAATAGAAGCCACCCTGGTTGAAACTTCAGAAACTAAGCTTATTTCCATAGTATACTACTTAGCTAACACATTCTCTAAACCTTGTTCTGCCAAATCCTGTCACTAAGGATGTAAAACATAGAGTGAGATGTTGTACAAGTAATTCCAACTTCAAGTAGTCTTTTAATAGAAAGATTTTTGTTTATTCTTTTCTTATCATCCTCCTGATCATCATCATCATCAATAACATTTTGCTATAATCCTAAGTCTTGGAATTCAGAACTCAGCTACAGCAGAGAGTATCAGGTTTCTTAAAAGATAGGAGTTTAGGACAGTTGAAGAGGAATGGAAGCTGCCAGGTCTGCCTGATTTCCCAGTCCACTTGGGATTCTAGAGGATTTCTAAAGCTGGCTAGGAAAAGTAGGTAAGAAATGTATAAGAGGAAGACAGACTATCTGGGACACCCTGGCAAGGTCCCCTTACTATTGCTGGTAGCATGAACTTGGTATTTGGTCCAGCCCAATTTTGGCTTGCATTTTCAATAGGGATGTCCAACTTCTTAAGTACCTTGTGTTTTATTCCCTTTTCCTTGGTTGTTTCTGGGCTCCTATGTGATAGTTGTTTGATTGCAGGATACCATCTGCCCATCTTGAGCACAGTGCACACATGGTCTATGCAGCACTGCCTCCTCCCTTCTAGGAGCCAAAATCTACAGAACATTTTGCCTCCTCTTCCACTCCCACTACCATCCTTTTTCTGATTTTTCTCACCTCATCCTGAATTTCCTGAATGCACCAAGGTCTACTTGCTTCAAACCCAATGGATATAGAGACAAGATTGCTTATTCAGAAGTTATTGTCCATATACACCTTCCAGGATATATACATATACAGGGAAAAAGTGAAAGAAATGAAATGAGGTGCATGATATAGCATTATTGTTGACCTTCTGGCTATATGTCAGAATGAAGGTCATCTGCTTCAGGATGCTGGTTGCCCATGGGTAACTGAAATCAGGGAAAGAAAAACAGTAAGTAGGGACTGCTTTATAAGCAAAAGGTGCTTTGAGGGAAAAATAAAACTTTGGTATCCATTATCTGCAGTCTCTGGACTTTTTAAGATGCACAAACAAGGAGCGCCTGGGTGGCTCAGTGGGTTAAGCCTCTGCCTTCGGCTCAGGTCATGATCTCAGGGTCCTGGGTTTGAGCCCCGCATCGGGTTCTCTGCTCGGTGGGGAGCCTGTTTCCTCCTCTCTGTCTCTGCCTGCCTCTCTGCATACTTGTGATCTCTATCTGTCAAATAAATAAGTAAAATCTTAAAAATAAAATAAAATAAAATGCACAAACAAAACCACTTGTATGTAAGTGAACTGATTGTTTTTCTCAAAATCTTTATTCACAAAAACATTCACACTGTGGTGGCTATTTCATTATTAATCTAAGTATCTGAATAAAACTAAAATAATATAGGTTTAAGATGATCATAATAATTGAAACAATTAAAAAGCAATTTTCTATCTGCTCAATTTCCACTAGCTTTCCTCAAAAATATGTCTTTTAAATTGTTTATCATAAATAAATAATCTACCTTAAATATTATATATTCTTAGAAATCTGTAATATTGTAAATCACTGACTGGAGTAATAGAGTAATTATATTTTTATTTAATGGACAGCTCCAGAAAATTAACAATTCAAAATGTGGGAAAATAAAAATATATTTGTACATATATATATACATATATACACATAAAAATGTATATTCATATACATAATTGTACACAGACAGACACAGAGGCAAACAGAGAGAAAGAGAGAGGAGGGGGAGAGAAATATATGAAATCTTTTTTTTTTTTAAAGATTTTTATTTATTTATTTGACACAGAGAGAGAGATCACAGGTAGGCAAAGAGGCAGGCAGAGAAAGAGGGGGAAGCGGGCTCCCTGCTGAGCAGAGAGCCAGATGTGGGGCTCGATCCCGGGACCCTGGGATCATGACCTGAGCCGAAGGCAGAGGCTTAACCCACTGAGCAACCCAGGTGCCCCAAGTATATGAAATCTTAAGACAGAATCAAATAATCATTAGGGCTAAATATGAAAGGTAATTTTTTGCATTTGAAAATTTGGGGGTGACTTCTCTTGAGATTGGATTTCTTACAAACTAAGCTTTAGACAATTAATTAATTTTGAGTTATTTATTAAATAAAAAAGTAGCCTTTTTAAGTATATTTTATATGCATGAAGATTGATTGTCTTAGACTGCCATTAGTCTTTTATTTTAAAAGAGTTTTAAAAATGCTATAATAGTTTGGTTTATTTCTTCATGTCCTCTATTCTTTCACTTCTTCTGTCTAAGCAGTATAAATTTCAGTGTCAGATGAAGAGATTCTACTGATTGGAAATGGCTTGGAAAATATAAACGCCAATCCATAGATAGGTAGAGAATCAACTAAAGATAGAAATAGACACATTTACATGTCATGGGTCATGAACTTAAAAGCTGTTATTCTCTTTGTATATTTTTTTCTGCTGACATTTAATACGCTATTTATATTTTATAAAAGGAAAGAATGAAAGTATTTTTTTCCCTAAGTATTTTAAGTTAAAATTTGGAATAATATTTATTTCTTATGCACAAATATATAAAGTATTCTGCATTCAATAACCAGGAAGGTGTTTTTTAAATATCTAGTTATTGCAGGGAGAAAATAAATGAAGGAACAATCCACCAATTCTTTTTCCTCCATGGACTCTCGAAGGGTTAACCCAGATCAACACTCCTCTTTACACTGCTCTAAATCACCAACCAGATCATTGTGTGATTCTGGACATGAATCTCTTGCCTCTATCTGTCTGACCTGTTCAAATAAGCTTTTACTCACCCACTAATTCACTCATTGCCGTCACCAAGCTATGCACCCATCACAACCTAACATGTGGAATAGAATAGAACGTATGTCATTCGTTAGCCCTCCACATCAGAATCAGGTCATCCTTACCACTGATGCTGCTTTGATTTGGGGACACCAATCATTCACTGTCTGAGTTTCTTTTTTTGAGGCTCAAATTCAAGTGATGGGATTCCTGACTTTGAAGCCTACTTTCTTCTTGAACTGACTGTGAGTTTGGCGGCCTTAAATCTATACTGTTCAATTTTTATTTTGATAATAAGCATTTGAATTCCAGAAGAAAGAACAGAGAACCCTGCTCCTCTAACATTGTCCCTATATACCTTTGCCTAGATTTATAAAATCGGTTTTCTCCTGGTTAGAGGGCTCTAAATCAACTTTCTTAAGTTTTCCTTGATGGTAGAGTGGAGGTCCTCTACTGGGATCTTCTTAATGTTACCTGGACTGTGATTATGACACCATGAGGAAGAAAGCAATAACCTTTTCCCACTGTCCACTGTCCTAAATTCGTATCGGTTGAATTCTAGGAGCTGTCTTAAAAGACTAATGAAAGAAATAGAGTACATTTTGCAAAAGTTTACATAAATAGGTTCAAAAATGCGGCACTTAAATTCAAAGACTCTGGGGATACTGGAGATAATAAAAAGCAAGGAAAGTAATGAATATGAGAAGAAACTGATGCTGATAGTGAATTCTAAGAGAACAAGAAAAATAAACCATAATGGGAAAATGTCTAAATGAAGTCCAATGACTTAGGAACATTATATATACTTGTCTATTGCTTACATATATAAATGATAAATATTATTTGTCTATAAACTTTTTGAGAAAATTGCCTAAAAATCATGGTTATATTCCACTTGAACATGTATTTCAGAAAGCAGAGCACCTGCCCACTATTAGCAACCAGCAGCTTTTTCCTTTCAACCAGCAGCTTTGTCAGTTTACCATATGCTCCCTGCAAATATTACTTTCATTTTCTAGGTAGGCCATGAAGAGAAAAATAAAAAGATTAGGAAGCACTAGGGAGAGTCTCTCACTGATGGTGATAGCATATGTTGCATTGCAAAAGTCTTCTTTAGTTCACCTCATTGTAAATATTAAAACATGGCTTTGTCAAATATGAATTCTCTTTTTTAGTAAATGAATTGTTTGGAAATGATGAATTAAAATGATAGTCTGTAGTAGGTTATATGTAACATCTTTTTACCCTTCAAAGCTCAGGGACATTTTTCATATTATCATCTATAAATCTCAGATTTTCATTATTATAGAACTCAACTTTCTAACTCATAAGGATCTTTCTAAATTCCATAACTCAGTACTAAGATTTCTTCTGATTACAGCTCACAGTATTAATATTTCTAAGAGTAAGGGCATTTTTCAAGAACCTCAGTTACCAATGGAACATGTTAAGCATGATTTAATTAATGTAGCATAGACTGTCTCCAAAGCAATAGAACCAACCATGTCATACTCAATGTATCTCTCCCACTTTTCGTAAGGATGATAAATTAGTTTCACAAATATAGGCAGTAAGTTAATGCAGAAGTTGCATATTAAATTAATATGGCTCTCTTAGATAAAATTGAGAACTAGTTAAAGATGTGAGGTCTTTGATAAGCCACTTGAAATTACTTCTACTGTCAGTTTTAAAAAGGAATATGCACTGCACTCGTCTCATTTAGGGAAAAAAATAAACAAATGCTGTGAACTGATCCACCAATACTATAAATGTTTGGCACCCATACTAAGTGTAATCCAATAAAGTGTAGTAAAACCAGAAGTTGACATGTACTGAAGAAAGAAGAAATGCTACATTGATTTATAGCAAAAAGTCTGTTCTTTTGAAATGAAATAAAAGCACCTGTTACCAGAAGAGAATATAGATGCCAAAGGGAATAGTTCTGTTCATAAAGTTTTCTACTTCGAACTGCAGAATTCAGCTTACTAAATCAAAACTGTATACAATAAAAGAAAAGCTAAGAACTAGTTTTATTGTGAAAATGGTGTTTTAAAGGCTCACTAGACCATCAATTCTGTCACAATGTTGAAAAAATATACTGTAGTTTACTATCCAATTGGCCCTTTCTTCCAGAACAAATTTTAAATTGGATTCAAACATCATCTCTATGTAATATCCTACTGATGTTGACATTTGGCATACAAGCTTTTGGTTGCTACTCAGATGTTCTCTGTATGTCTCTTTTCTTTATGTCTCCATTTTTTCCTTCTTTCTCAAACCCCTTTCTTTCTATTAAACATTTATTGAGGACCAACTATGTGTGACATTCTGATAGGTATTTGGGGAAAGTAAACATGGGCCAGTGCAACAACAAAGGAGACCCCAGTATTCTCAGTATGCCATGCCCAAGGTGGTGTCTCCTTTTTATGAGTAGAATCTGGAAGGGTACTATCTCTCTCAACCACTTGGCTGGGGCTTAGCTTCAGCAACAGGTAGTTGGAAGGATGAGAAATGTTGAAGTCATGCTTCTCCCAGGAAGAAAGCCCTTTGACTAAGAGCTTAGAAGAGAGAGAGAGCTTGGTGTTCTTGGCCTCAGTCATCTGGAGTAGAGTCTGTGCCTTGCTGAACTGGGAATGGGAGGCAGAGAGTGGTCTTGGGTCACATATCACAGTCTCTTGTCTTTCTTACTGACTTTTCATAGATTTTCTTGAACAGATCTTTCTTCATTTGCTGTTTAAGTACTATTTCCACAGGCTGTGAGTGATTTTGAACATAATTTTCACGGGTTTCACTGGTATGTCAGTGGACATCCCATGCTGTGTTACTGGAAGTCATTCTCCTATATCATTACTTTAAACTGAACATTTTTAGTCAGTGGGTGAAACTGACAACTTTCAGTTTCAAGCAAATAAGACTCTGCTCGCCAGTTTTGCTATCCTAGGTATCTCAAAGAACTCTGGCTGTAAATGTGACTTCAAGAAATCTTTCCTTCATCTTGTAGGCATTTAGTTTCCTTCAGAAAATTAAATAAATAGAAAGAGGGAAAGAAGGAAGGAAGGAAAATAGGAAGGAGGGAAGAAAAAAGGCAGGAAAGTAGAATGAAGGAAGGAAGGAAAGAAAGAAAAAAAATTTAAAACTTGCTGACCAACAAATTAGGTTTGTACGAGTATTTTGCTATAGATACCGAGCCATCTTGGGTAAGTTAATATATGATATGCATATTATATGTATAGTTTTATTATGTATAAAAATAACTTATGTAAATAATATTTTTTTAATATTTTGAACTGTCTGCTTCCTGAAATTTGCTGTGACCTAAGATCTTGACCTCCTGCAAAATATCTCTGTTAACATTGTCTCTAGGTATCTGGCACTTGCTTCAAGAAGCCTAATGCATATTTTAATGCATATTTTAAAAAATATTTAAAAAATAAATGAATCACTCCATCATGGCTACCACCTTTTAGTACAATTTAATGGTTTAGTATCCTTATACTAGAGAAAAAAAATCTAAGAGCAAAATCAAAGAAGAACTTAATTTTGAGAAGTGAACTTTTAAGAAAAATTTCTAATTTCAGAAGCACTTAGTGCTAATTAAGAGCCATCAATCTAATTTAACTCTTTTCCATAATATTGTTATTATTGGTCTCCATCTGGACTAATTAATAAAAGCTCTCCTTCCACTAGTTCTGATCATAAGCCAAATTGCATTTTCCCCAATCTGGTTTGATTAAGAAATTTTCTTACTCCATCTGTACAGGCTTATTTTCTAATAAGCCACTAACAAAATAATTGCTGATTATCCCACTAAAGCTACTTTCTACTTTATCTGTTAAGTCTCCATCTTGCCATTCAGAAGGTGTGAAAATGGCTGAAACTGAAGATTTCTCTCCCAGGAAAAAGACCTCTACGTAATACATTACAGATTTAGAGGTTTAGAACTAGAAGTGTGCTGTTTGGAAGTCAGTGATAATTCTGAAACATACCTAGTCAATTAAACATAGAAATTATGAGTAATCAACAGTCACAATAAATCAATTATGCCTTTAAGGTTTTATTAAAAAAGACATCATTTTATGAAGACATATAACTCTTATTTTATATATGTTTTCACAGTAATTTATATTTTATAAAGAATTTTCAATAACAATTTTTTCAGAATGACGAAGATTTACAATACAGTAACTTATAGGAACACAGTGTGGACATGTCATTCCGCTTACAGATCTTTTTCTATAATCTATTCAATCTAAATACTTTCACACTTTTATACTCTTATAAGTAGATTGACCATACTGTGAATTGTATGACCACCATGATTATTCCCTGTTGTCTCAGTGTGATATTAGTACCTTATTTGAATATCAACAGAATCACAGTTATGATAAATTATATAACTTTACTTACAGAAATGATTGTCATTGTATTTCCCAAACATGGCCAGAACAACTGAAAGGTAATTAACAAAATCTAGCTTTTATAAATTCAATAATTTGTAGTGTTTTAAACTAAATTAATGTATAGCAATCCAAGTTATTTTAAATAAAAATAAACCTATGTTAATTGATAACATTTCATTGTTTGGAACTCAAACAATTGACCTTTGTCTTATTTGCAAACAAGTTTTAGAAAAGCTTTCTCTCAATGATGAAAAAAACACATTTCAGAAAAATCAATAATAAAAGGATTTTATTCCAATTATGACCATTAAGGACTTTTATTTTGCTTTTTTTAAGGAAAAAAAAAGTCGTTTTATTAGCACCAGTTTATGTTGACAGCTAATTGAAAGGAAGGTGCACAGATTTCCCACATATCCCCTGCCTCACACGTGCATAGTCTCTCTTATTGTCAATAGTCACTCACCAGAATGGTATATAAACCACTGATACATCAGAATCATTCAAAATCCACAGGTTACCTCAGGTTTCACTGCTGGTTTTCCACATTCTGTAGGTTTGGACAAATGTATAATGACATGTATCCATCAGTATGATGTTGAAAATTAGTGGTGAGAGTGTACATTCTTGCATTGTACCTGATTTTAGTAGGAAAGAGCTTCAAGTTCCTGACCACAAAGTATGATGTTATCTGTAGGGTTTTTTGCAGGTGGTCTTTATCAAATTAAGACAGAAAAGGAAGGGAAAAAAAAGAAAAGAAAGGAAAAAGATTTTCTCTTGTGGTAAGAACTCTTAGGATTTACTCTCTTAATAACTTTCCTATATAGCCTACAGCAATGTTATCTGTAGTCATCACATTGTACATTACCTCCCTAGTACTTATTTATTTTCTAACTGGAAGTTTGTACCTATTGACCACTTTCCTCCAGTTCTTCCTACCCTCCCTCTAACTCTGACAACAGCAAATCTGATCCCTTTTCTGTGAGTTGTTTGGTTGGTTGGTTGGTTCCACATATAAGTGAGATCATACAGTATTTGACTTATTTCACGATAACATAATGCCTTCAGGATCCTTCCACATTGTGATTTATTTATTTGTGGCTGTATAACACAACTTCTTTATCCATTTACCTATCAATAGACACAGGTTGTTTCCATGCCTTGGCTATTATAAATAATGCTGCTATGCATTTGGGGGTGCAGCTATCTTTTAGTGTTAGCACATTTGTTTCCTTTGGGTATATTCCCAGAAATAGAACTGTTGGATCATATGACAGGATCATATACTGCATTTCATAGTGGCTCTACCAATTTACAATCCCACCAACAATGCACAAGGGTTTTCTTTTCTCTACATCCATGCCAACACTTGTTCTCTATTGTCTTTTTGATGACGGTTATTTTAACAGGCATGAGATGATCTTTCATTGCATTTTTATTAGTATTTTTCTAATGAGTAGTGATGCTAAGCATCTCCAGGATAAGTCTCACTTGATCATGGTGAATGATCCTTTTAATGTGTTGCTGAATTTGGTTTGTTTGTATTTCATTGAGAATGTTTGTATCTATATTCATCAGGGATATTGGCCTGTTGTTTTCTTTTCTAGTTGTGTCTTTTTCTGTTTTGATATCAGGAAAACACTGGTCTCATAAAATAAGTTTGGGAGTATTTCTTCAACTTTGATATCTTTGGAAGCATTTGAGAATTGGTATTAGTTCTTTAACTGTTTGATTAAATTCATTTGTAAAGCCATCTGCTCCTGGGTTTTTCTTCATTGAGAGATATTTGATTACTGTCTATCTCCTAAGCAGTAGTGTTTCCATACAGGTTTTCTATTTCTTTCTGATTCAGTCTTGGTAAGTTGTATGTTTCTAATTTTTTTTCCCATTTCTTCTAGATTGTCTAGTTTGCTGGCATATAGTTCTTCATAGTAGCCTCTTACAGTCCTTGTTTTCCTATGGTATCAATTTTAATGTCTTTTTTTCATTTATAATTTTGTTAATTTGGGTCCTTTTGCCTTTGTCTTTGGCTATTCTAGCTTTAGTTAGTGGGTGAAAGTTTGTCAATTTTGTTTATCTTTTCAAAGAACCTGTTTGACTATCTTCCATTTTTTTTCTTCTCTATTTCATTTATTTCTGCTGTAATCTCTATTATTCCCACTCTTCTACTAACTTTGATCTTAGTTAGTTGTTCTTTTTCTAGTTCCTCAAGGCATAGAGTTAGGTTGTTTATTTGGAATATTTCTTGCTTCTTAATGCGTGTATTGCTATGAACTTCCCTCGTAAAGCTGCTCTTGCTGCACTCCATAAATTCTTGTATGCTGTTTTTCCATTTTTGTTCCTTTCAAGAAACTTTGTCTCTTAATTTCTTCTTTGATCTTTTGGTCATCCAGGGGCATATTGTTTAATTTCCATGTATTAATAAAGTTTTCAGTTCTCTTCTTGTTGTTGATTTCTAGTTTCATGTCATTGTGGTCAGAGAAGATATTTGGTATTATTTTAGACTTCTTCAGTTTGCTAAGTAAGACTTGTTTTATGGCCTAACACATAGTCTATCCTAGAAAATATTCCATGTTTACTTGGGGGAGAATTTGTATTCTGCTTTTGTTGGATGAAACATTCTGTATACACCTTTTGAGACCAGATGGGGTTCACGGATACTCAGGACAATGGATGGGTCTGTGACTCCACCTCTTGTGTGGGCATGGGCAAACTGAGCCCTATGGCTGGCAAAACTCCTCGTCTGAAGATCTGAATCAGGCAGATCTGCAGTCTCCAAGTTCCCTGCTCAGAATGTGCCCCCAACTTGATTCTGTAGATGAGCAAAATCTCTGGTTGAGATTACTGCTTGGGCACTGCAAGTATGAACTCAGTCTGCCAAGATCTGTGAGTTGGTTGTTGCTAGCCCCTCCTCCTTCTCTGTGGCAGTTGGATTTCCCATGGTTGAGCCCTGTAGAATCCCCTATAATCCCCGCGGTGTGAGATCAGACTAGGGGCTCCTACAAAGTGACCCCAATGCCTGGGTGCTCCACCTCCCAAGTGCTCTTTTTCCACTGGAGAAATGGAGAGGCTCAGGGAAGGCCTCTCTGCATGGTGCTGCACTGGCCTGGGTGGGGGAGCAATGCAGTTAAGTGTAACTGATTCTCTTTAGCTTCCAGTGCAGTCTGTCTTGGTTTCCATGGTGCAGGGATGCTTTAACCTCATCCCCATGTTCTAGGATTCTCTCAGTGATGTCTTATTCTTGAACAGTTATTAATTGTTCTTGTGAAGGGAAACAAAGTCAGAAATTACCTATTTTGCCATCTTGGTGATGTCCTTCTCTTCCTGAGATTTTAATGTAGTTCTCTTCAGCTTCTGTTTTGCTGTTTTGGACCTTTCCTATAGAACCATTTCACTTCAGAGTCACTAATCTCCCTGGTAAACTCACCAGCCCAACATTGTCAGCTATTACCAAGCTGGTACCAAGTACCAAGACATATGTAGACTTTTGAATTTTTCATGCCACTCAAAAGTTTGTGTATGTAAATGTGGGGGTTAGTGGGTGAAAGTTAGGAAGTAATCATAATCATATTTTTCCATTCCCCAAGAATATCAACTATTGATTTTATTCAAATTTTCTTATACCAGTGAGTAAGTAAGAAATCCCACGAAGTAGACTCCTTCTAGAAGCCCAAATGGGAAACTCTGGTCTTGGATCCCCCTACAGTCTTTTCATAATGGCACTGAGGAGGCACATAAGAGTCTAGTTGCATGATTCACTTACTTACCTTCATGCTGCCCTGCTTTTCATTTTCTGCCCCCTTTTTCTTCCCATAATTTCCTTGAACTGGAAGTTTGCATTTCTCATATTGATGAAGATCAAAACTGAGTATCAGATACTGAGTTCTTTCTCATATAGTAGGATTCTATCCCAGCTTTTGATATGGTAAATAAAAGGGAAACAATATTGAAAAACAATTATCTTCTCAATGAAACCTGGAAAGCATTTTCATTTTATGGACTCTAGAAAGTCATATTGAGATTCCAAGCTGATCATTGACTTTTTGCCCCAAGAGAGATCACTGTCTACTTCTCAGAGAAAATAAAATGCTTATATCAGCCTTGATAATAAGTGAGCATGAAGGGATACAAATCAAGGAAGAAAATTAAATATATTTTAATTCCTAAAATATAATTCCCATTATGTCTGTTTACATATAATGTAAAAATTATACTATTATTCCCTTTTTTTATTTATTTTATGAAGTTTATGCATCTGACATCCAGAAGTGTTAATGATCTGAAGAACAGTCTCAGATGATAACTAAAAAACAAACAAACAAAAAAAACATTATCACTCCAGATTTCAATCCTTTGCAAACTGAGAAATAAACTAATATTTATTTAATGTATCTTTCATTTCAGTAAATTTTAGGCATGGTGTAAAATGCCTAATGAAATGTTCTCACTAGCATGCAAGAATAGTCTCCTTCAAACTTTCATATTGTTTTAATTCTTGCTGTATCACTGAACAACTTCTTAATCCAGCCATTTATGTTTCTACTCACTTAACATTTGGCATAATCATACTCCCTTCACCTTAAGCAGATGAAGAAACATTTACACAATTCTCTTAACATTTTCCCCCCACCCCCACATTCTCAAACTTGCTCTCTTCCTTTACTTATCTTCTTTTTTTCCTTAAGGGAAGATATCACCTTTTTCCTCAGGTTAATCATTGTAGTGGAGTTTGGATCCAATTCCCTCTCATCTCTTCTAGCACTGTATGTTTCTTTTTTTATTTCTTTTTCTCTCTTTACTCTCTCTTTCCTGACATTGTACACCCATCTTTGATTGGACAATTTTATGATGGCATCATTCGCATGCTTTTCCATCTGACTTGAACTACTTTTTCATGATGCCATTCTTTCTCTCTCTTAATTTTCACTGACTTTCATGTTGAAAGGGCTACCTACATTGCTGACAGCTCAAACATCTGATCACTTTTTAGACTCATGCTGGTGTTTCTGCTCCAGCTCCTTACTGGACTCAGGCACTTTGATTTACTGGTTCTTCAGCATTGGATAACAGTTACTTGGACACCTAAAAAAAATACCAAGGCACAAGCTCCTTCAAGAAGATAGGGCCTCTGTATTTGTGTGTGTCCTGCAGCTGGTTCTTTTATTGGGGGGGGGGAGATTTTTTTATTATTATTATGTTCAGTTAGCCCGCAGCTGGTTCTAAGACACGTCAAAGTTTGAGAACCATTGTTCTAGTGATTTTTAAAGTCACATCTTCTTAGTCTCCAAAAGAGACCATCCTTTCAGAACTGTCTCTCCCTTCACTTCTAAAGAGGGTTCTCCTGAATCTGACTCTACTTGGGCAGTAGTCCCCCTCTCCGGCGGACTCTCGGGAAATATTTGTTGAAATAAACTGTGTAAACAAAACCTTTATGAAAAATCTGGTCTTTACACTGCTTTGTGTTAAGTCAAATTTCATTTCCTTTAGAAATTAGCCTGAGGTTATTACTTTTTCAGAATAACAACACAGATTTTGCTTTTCAGTTCTATAAGCAAATCATTTAAAATAAAAATCCAAATACTAGCACTGTTCTTTTCCCTTCTAGGCCATGTTCTTATTGGAATTTAGAAACAGGAACCTAAATGATGACAAATTTGCCTGAGGAAAAATTGATTTAATATAATTCTATAATGCTTTATTGCTACTTTGCTGGTAACTGGATGGAGAATGCAGCATGTGGCTCTGATTCACAAATTACGTTTCTAATTCAAGGGCATACTCAATCAGTGAAATACAGTTTTTAGTTTAAATTTTAGAATATATTGAAATATTTGCTAGAAAATTGAGTTTTAGGGGCCTATGGCTCTCTTCCCCTCAGAGAATCCTAACTGAAGCCAAATTCTAATGAAGCTAATAAAAACTTAGTAGATTGACAGTTGATTGCAAGAATGCATTTGTTGCCAACTTACTAAAATTAATCTATTCCATATGTAAAAACAGCATATGAAGCTATTCTTCTCTTTGACTCATGTTATTTTAGCTTTAATACCTACCTTAGGATCCAAGTTCTCTTATAAAACTATCTTTCCTGCAATTGCAATTGCTGGTGATAATCCACACATGGATTTTCATGGCTGTGCATGTGTATTTTAGGGCTCCTATATATGTGAGCACACACGTATGTATTCACATACACGTACTCCCATTAACAGATCACATGCTTATAAGTCTAAATGCAAAAAAGTTCTATCAGTGTTAAGCTGAGATGTTGAAGCCTACATAAATCAAGAGATTCAAAAGTTGGGTTCTCACAGCAATTTGAAACTAGCACTGATGTTATGTGCTGTGACAGGGTTTTTCCATTACACAATCAGATAACCCTGTATAATGTGACATAAATATTTGGCAGATCTTAATGTTGCAAACATACATATACTGTGTCATGCTGTATAAAAGGCTTATATAATGTGGATGATACTGAAAATGAAAGTTCTTGGTTTTATATATCATACATAAATATTTTGCTTATGAGACATGCATTAATTTTGGAGGCATAACAATATAAAGGATTTCCCTTTAAAAGACAGTACTTTAACAATGTATTTTTAATGATAACAAAAGGGACAAATGTTGAAAGATTGATTAATAATCACAAAGGATAAATGAAGCGTACATTCGTAAATAAAAGATAAAAAAATTTTGTCTTACGTTATAATCTTATAAAGAGTTAAATACTTAGAAGTACAATAAGCCTGAAAAAAAGATTTTAAACGTGGGGAATGAAAAATGAATATAAAGTTTTAGACATAAGCTTATTCAGATTCTTCTCCTTTATATATCCTATTGTATTTTTGAAATAAATGGCATAAATAATTTTTATTGTCTTATATATAGTTTATAATGAAAATACAAATATTCACCAAAAATATAAAATGCTCATTGAATGTAACTATAAATGTCTTTTAGGTTTTCATCAAATTGCATCAGAAAAAATTGCAGTGAAATGCAGTTATTGGTATTTTTGGTTCTTTATGGTCTTAATATGTCTAAATCAAAGTGTAGAAAACTATTCTTTAATTATTAACCCCCAATTTAAATTAATTTAATTGTAATATATAATATATATAATACCAATTGCAAGCAAACAATATTTAATACTGGCTTGGATTCACAGGACATAAGAGGCAACTCCTTACTAAGTCATTCCATCTTGTCATACTCTAGACAGTTTGGTCTTTAAACCACTAATTGACTCGGTGAATGGCCATTAGGAGTTCTCTGTGTCAGGCACTTTGGGAGGCCAGGAGATTCTGGGATGAATTAAACAGACATGGACATGTCTCTCAGTATTTTTTGTGCAGCAAGGAAGACAGACATTCAAAACATACTGCACATGTTGGAAGACACATTTTTTCCTATCATTCGTATTAGAATATATAAAAACAGATACTATTTATTTATTTTTTTTTAAGATTTTGTTTATTTGACAGACAGAGATCACAAGTAGGCAGAGAGGCAGGCAGAGAGAGAGGGGGAGGTAGGCTCCCTGCTGCACAGAAAGCCCAACATGGGGTTCGATCCCAGGACCCTGAGATCATGACCTGAGCCGAAGGCAGAGGCTTTAACCCACTGAACCACCCAGGTGTCCCCAGATACTATTTATTGAAAGTTTATGTCTCAAGAATCATATTAAGGATTTTACATGTATTAATTTGTTTATTCCTCACAATGATAATGGGTAGGTAATATTATTCATATGTTATAGAGGATAAAACTGAGGAACAAAGATTTACTATAAAATGTGTAAGGTCGTAAAAATTACCTGGTGTTAATTTGCATGGAATACATAGAAATAAGGATTAATCTGCAGATATCAGAGCCATAAAGTTACAATAATAATAATAACTCTAACATTCATCAACTATTGGAGACTTTTTGACTACAAAAATTCATACACACATGCAACAAAATCTTTTTAAGAGGGTTAATGTTTTCCTGTAGAATGGTCCTTAAAGTGTATAAAATCTAATTTTTAAATGAAAAACAGAAATTAGGGATGCCTGGGTGGCTCAGTTGGTTAAGCGGCTGCCTTCGGCTCAGGTCATGATCCCGGTGTCCTGGGATCGAGTCCCGCATCGGACTCCTTGCTCAGCGGGGAGCCTGCTTCTCCCTCTGCCTCTGCCTGCCACTCTGTCTACCTGTGCTCACTCTCTCTGACAAATAAATAAATAAAATCTTAAAAAAAAAAAGAAAGAAAAACAGAAATTATGCATTCTACATTTAAATATTTAAATTTGTATTCTGTAAGAACCAAAAAATACTTTTTACATAAATTTTAATTTTTAAAATTAAAATTAAAATTAAATAAAATTAAATTTTAATTTTAATTTTAATTTTTTTGTACTATGACTAATGGCATATGATAACCAAACTTCAGACTTAAACTGATAGATTTAAGTTCAAGAATAATTAATTCTTAGGAAATTTTGGCATTTCCTATTATGAGGCATTAACTGTTAGAAAACATTACACAAGAAAATCATTTTTAAAATGTGACTCAGTTTAAAATGTGACTCAGTTTTCCCCACATTTCCTTCATGTGGTTCTGATATTTAATTACTCATTGTTATTCAACTCTATTTTTCATAATATGATATAGAATGGTAACTGCAGTCCATTTAAAGAAAAGTGTAAACTATAAATCAGCATTTCTATTCTTGGAAGCGTTTGGTAACCACCCAAAGGCAATATCGAGAATTTTTTGCAGACCTAGTATATTACCAAGTTACCATGAAGCTATGAAGAAGAAGATCTTTTTCATGGACAGAAAATTATCTAACATATATGAAAGAAAAATATAAAAATAAATAACAATTTGTCTTGATATACTTACCTCAGATATCTTCTATATATGATCCTGGACCTGGTTTTATTTAAGACTGTTATAAGTAATCTGGAAGAAGGAGACCTCCATAAAATCTTCCCATCTGTAGAAGGTGCATTTCCAGATAGTTAAATGCACACTAATGTGAAGAAATTATAGATTTTGATCAAATGAGTAATTTTTGAAGTAATGTTTTGCCTTTTTACATGTCAGTAGGTCTGTCTAGCTAGAAAAATTGCTGCAAAATGGGAGGAAATATGACAAATGATACATATTTCAATATTTATGAAATATTACAAGGAATATTTATCAATTCCTTATGATGTGCAGCATGCTATTCTCCATTAAGATAGTACAAAAAATTGGAGATGTTCTTTAACCTGGAGTATATGGCCTAAATAACGAATACAACTAATAAAGGGAGGGCCATAACATTATAATAAGTAGTTTTAAAATGTGATCCAGACCTTTAAAACTTTAGAGAAGATGCCTGGGGGGCTATTGGGAGAAGCTGGAAGGTGTAAAGGAAAGGAGAGGATACTATCAGGAACTTTACCATGCGTCAACCTAAATAATCAAACAATTAAATGAAAACTGATTGGTTGAAGTTTGGTTCAAAGTGACAGGCAGAGGCACTTGGATGGATCAGTTGGTTGAGCATCTGCCTTTGGCTCGGGTTATGATCCCAGTGTCCTGAGATCAAGTCCCATGTCAGGCTCCCTGCTCAAGCAAGGAGTCTGCTTCTCCCTCTGCCTTTCCCTCTGTGTGCTCGCTCTCTCTCTCTCTCTCTCTCTCTCTCAAATAAACACCTTTTTAAAAGGTGATAGGTATATTTGAAATACTATAGTTGGGTTTTTGGAACTGAAAACATACATAAAGGGGAATGTTGTGAGTGTACTGCTCTTAGTACTAGCACTATTGCTATTACTATTATTACAAGTATAAGTTAATGCTTGCTTAGTCTTTACAAGAACATAATTAAGAAAGAAAGAAACAGGAAAATAATTAGGAGCTTTTTGAATGTCAGGGCCAGTGGGCTTGTGCTTAAATCAATAAACCTGACCCCAGTTGTTATGGCATTGTGAACACATAACCATGAGGTTCACTTTTAAAAAGAGATCTCTGAGATTTGAGAAACATAAATTAAAATTGAGGAAAAATAGGAGAGGGACAAGTTTGGCGTTTCTTGCAATAAATAATCAGATATCTCAAGGAAATTGTTGACAGCCACAGGACAATAGATTTAAGATGTGTAAGAAGCACTGGAATTAACACCTGCAGTAACTGACAGTAAATTAGATGTGGGACTAAAATAGCAGAAACAGAATTATTTAGTTGCTCTGAGTTTTCTTGCCCAAGAGGTGGAAAAGACAGAGTCAGAGGAGAGCATATTTTGGAGGGAACAGAGTTCTTTCAGATTCAATCTTGTAAACTACAACTTCAGTAATGCTCAAAGTTGTAGCAGCAGATGGTTCCCTGAGGAAGTGAAGTTAGATCGGGAAATGAATGAGGGTAAAAATTTTACCAATGCCCAGTTTCAGGGTCTGAGAGAGAAACAGAAACCAAGTGCTATGGAGAGCAGATGAGTGTTTACAAATGAGCTAAGACTGCTTTTGATTTTTGAAGGAGCACATTCATTCACCAAAGGAAAAAGTCCTTCCAGAGCAGTAGAAATGATACACTTTCTGCAAACATTTAGGAGTGCCTATATGTTATAGGCACTTTAAATTTCCTAAAACTCCCTATCAATAAACTGTCTGTGAAAGACCTTTCCTCAACAACTTGTCATGTCTTTAGAAAGCTCATTAAAAAGACCCAAAAAACTGTCTCTAGTTCATCACTTTTTCCCTTTTAATTACTTCTAATTATACAGTAAATAAGTGAATAGGTGTCACTTTAATCAGAAATACATCATTAAGTATCTTTAATAGATATATTTTTAAGATTAACTTACCCACCAAAATCAGAATAGTCCCTCAATATCATCTTATAACCATTCTGTTTTTATTTTTCCACAACTATCTAAAAAATACTTTTATATGGTGATATTTTTGAATCAGGATCTCAATAAGGTCTTTTGCAATTGCTTGGTATATCTCTAAAATTTATTTTTACAGTAATTTTATTTTATTTTTATTTGTAATCTGCATCATTTGCTCTGGAAATTTTCAACATTCTACATTTGACTGAAGGTGTCCCCTCTGGCATTATTTAATGTTTTTCCATCCCCTGTATTTCCTGCACATGGGTAATAAGCTCTACAGTCTTGACCATATTTAAATCCATTTTTTCTTTTCTTTTCTTTTCTTTTCTTTTCTTTTCTTTTCTTTTCTTTTCTTTTCTTTTCTTTTCTTTTCTTTTTTCTTTCCCTCTCTGCCCTCCCTTCCCCTTCCCAACCCTTCCCTTTTCTCTTTCCTGGCAAGGCTATTCTAAAGGTAGTGTTGTATACTTCCCATGTATTTCCATCAAGAAGAACAAAATGTCTGCTTGAGTCACTTCAACTCACTTTTACCAGGCCCAGCCTTCATACTGGTCCTCCAGGGCATTTTCCTGAAGTCTCTCCCCACTGCTCTAAACACAGGTCAACAGCTCTTTCTATCAATGAAAACAGTTTATGCACATTCTGCTATCCTTGATTATAAAGTTATGCATCTTAGTGACCAGTGACTATGCATTCACCATCTTTGTGTCTTCAATGTTTAATACATTGAAGTCCTGATTGTTTGGGATGACAAAAATGGGTTATAATCCATATAGTGTTCAACACTATTATGCTGTCTGCCAAGTGCATACCCATCACATTAAGTATGTTTATGTGATTTGTTTGCTATTCACTATCTACCTTGCCGGTATTATTTTAGGCTATACCTCCTCTCCCGGGAAGGTCTTGTTGGTATCTAGAGCTTCATAATAGTTTCTCTGTTGCTGAGGTAACAAATTATCACAAACTTAGTGGCACCAGGCAGCACATATTTATCCTTTCACATTTTCCACTGATCAGGAGCTAGATGCCTCTCTTAGGAAACTGAACGGCCATCAGGGATGTGATCCTCATGTGAGGCTAATGATGCTTCTTCCAGCTCACTGGCATTTGGCAGAATTCATTTCTCCATGCTCATGGACCAGGTTCCTGTTTTCTTGCTTGCTCTAGACCATAAGCCACTCATCTTCTAGAGGCCTCCCTCATCACCTGTAGTTCAGAATTTCCCTACGTGCTTTCGTGCTCAAAGCCCACAAGAGCTCATCTCTCTGACTTCTGCCACCAGCCAGAGAAAACTCTGCTTTTCAAGGGCTCATCCAATTGCATCAAGCCCACCCAGGTTATTTCTGCAGTAGAAGATTCAAGGATTTGGAACTTCCATTATGTCTGAAAAATCTCTTCCCAGCAGTGCCCAGATTAGTACCCAACTGGCTAAATAGGAGAAGAGAACCTCACAAAGGTCATCTTAGAATTCTGCCTACCATGAGTTTGTCAAACAAAACCTTCTCTTCGGGATCTTGTGTCTATCTGTCACATCTCCTGGGAGCTTACTTGAGCTCTTTTCATGTTTGGTTTTCCTTCAAGTATAAATGCAGTTTCCCAGTATAATACACTTCTTAGAGGGGCCCTCCTTAATCACCTAATCTAAGCTGTCACCCCACTTCAATCTTCCTATCACAACATTCTTTGTTTCCTTCATAACAATAATTGCAATTTCTGTTAATTTAATTGACATATTTACTTGTTTATTGTTTCTCTACCCCATGAGAATATAGGATTCATGAGGCCAAGAAACTTATATACCCTTATATACCCTATTATAACTCTCAAGCCTAGCTGAGTGCATGTAACTAGTAGGTCTTTATGAATTATCCTATTGTAGCTTGTGAATTTTACTGAATGAAAGGAAAATACCAGTCTCTGAGTATGTAAAGAAAATTTATGTTCTGAAAATTAATTGAGTACTACTCACAATGTAATACCCTTGTATCAATGAAATGTAAATTCCTCAAAATTGAATTTCTGCTTCTTTTATCCCAAAAGTACTAAACTTACCATTAATTTTTAACTATAAAAGTGAAAGAACCATCTCACTGAGGAAGAATAATAATGCAAGAAAGAGAAAAGCATGAACTGATATTTGTCCTTTTGACAAGCCACCGCACATATCACTCTCTTCTAATCACACATACATACTTTTGAGACTTTCCTTTGCTTGGAAAAGATGATGCATTAAAACACTGCATTAGAAGTAGATGGGAAATTAGGGAAGAAAGTCATATTTCAATATCACCAGAAAGCTGGTGATATTAACCTATTTCTATTTTCAATCAGAGGCTGGGATTTTCACACAATCTTGTCCTTTAAAAATGCTTATAGCATATTGCACTTATAGAGTGTTGGAACTAAGTTCTCCTCTGTCCTTTTTTTGGTCTTCTAACCAAAGAAGTGGACAAGCAAAAGATTTAGCTTTTGGTAGTGTACTATGCAGTGTTCCTCCTGTCCCCTTCCTTTTGAAGAATTAAGTTTAACTAATTTGCTACCCTAAACAATGAACACTAAAGCTTATTTTCCTCTATGCATTTTCATGTTTATTTAACAAACCATTATTTAATATAACTTAAAGACTGAGGAATAAAGAGCATGTATTTCTGGCCCTTTTACTCCTTACTCTTCATCACCAGATCCCAGATCCCAGGAGCTCGCAAGTCTTTCATTTGGTCCTTCCTCTTATCAGGATATTTGAAAAGTCAGTGATGTTAGCTAAAGCAACTCATTTGTGTTAGTGCCCAACCCACCCACACCGCTCCAGCTTCATGTATCCCTCTGGCCGCCCCTTTCCTTCAGAGAAAACTTCTCCAATAGTTTAGAAGACTGGGCTGTGCTCTCCCTCAACCACCTCCATTAATAAGCTATTAATAACCTGTACTGTATAATTTATAATGAACAGTCTTTATGAATTATTTTGCCCTCTTTGTTTTATTCATGTGTTTGTATCTATGGAAATATTATGATTTTAAACTTCTTTCTCTTCTTTCTTCCCTGTTTTTAGTACTTTTTTTCTCATTCCCAGGACTCTTCTTGAAATGAGAAGATTAGATTTTCTGTTTGATGTAGATAATTTTTTTGAGATTTTTACTGGTTTACATTTCCTTCCTCCAGTGGAATGGAGTAACAAGGTGCTCTAAAAGAGTGAGCAGGGAAATATGAAAAATGAAGGTTGAAATTTTGCAGATGTAGTGTTTTTCATAAATTCATAGCTCTCTTTCAATATCTGAAGTCTTATTGTTTTCATTATGAAGAAATATATACATATAAGATGAAACACACATATTTTAATTATGTGATAATAGTTGTGATAAAATTATATCCATTTATTGGATATAAAAGTATATCCATTTACTGATTTCATTTCAAATAAAATATCTTTATGGATTGGTATTTTAAAAAAATAAATAAAAGAAAAACCACATACTTTTTAAAGATTTCCTGGTCATTCAGTCATAATGAATATGACTGAAGATAAAATGAGAAAAATTTTTCTCAGTAATGAGAGTGATTTTATATTTAGTACTACAGGTTTCTGAAGAATTAACCACAAATTCCTAACTCTCACGTGGGTTCCTTACCTCTCAGCTCACAGTAGCTGTAAAAGCAACTTAAATCTTGATGAAGACCATTTTGCAGTGTACAGAATGGTCAAATAATGAATTAATATTTCACATCGACTTTATCAATTGCTTAACTTGGCTTACGTACATAGTAAGACTTCTATTCCCAGGCCTGGACTATATCTATAAAGTGACATATGAAACAGAACAAATAAAATTAACATACAGATGATGGATTATTCAATTAAAATGGAAAACTCTGGAATGAAGAAAGAATCTTCATAAAAATTAATCAACTTTCACACCTTCTTCAAACTGCAATAAATTATCAAGTGCAGACTGGGTTCTTACAAAGCTCCAGGCACTTTATAAATGGATTACAATTATGCATTGTCTTATCAACAAAACAATTCCACCAAAGAGATTCTATAATTATCACCATTTCTCAAAGAATAACACTGAGGAACAGAGAAGCGAAATAACTTGTCCAAGGTAACCAATCCAGAAAGTAGTAATCCCAGAAATTGAACACAGAGAATTTGACTCTGAACCCCAAAGTCAATTATGACATTCTACACGCTGCTTCTAGACTATATGTACCCCTCCTCAAACACACACAGGCACATACACACACACACACACACACACACACACACACAGAGTTATTTATGTTTTTAATTTTTTTTAAAGATTTTATTTATTTATATGACAGACAGAGATCACAAGTAGGCAGAGAAGCCGGCAGACAGAGAGGAGGAAACAGGCTCCCCGCTGAGCAGAAAGCCCGCTTCGGGGCTCGATCCCAGGACCAAGGGATCATGACCTGAGCCGAAGGTAGAGGCTTTAACCCACTGAGCCACCCAGGCGACCCCACACAGTTATTTTTAATAACATTTTTGCCACTATGCTTGTTGCTATATATACATTGTATTTTTTATCTTGCCAGTAACTCTGTAAAATAAGTATTATTTTATTCCCATTTTATAATTGAGAAAACTAAGATTTAGAGAGGTTAATTTGTTTAGAATCAGTAAATGAATAAATGCAAAAGTCAAGGTCTGAACCCAGTGCATTCTGACTCAGAGCCTGACTTTTTACTGAGTGCTACTGTCTCATTCCTAACCAAGCTCTAAGGCTGTCCCTGGATATTTTTAAACGAAAATCTGTGCAAGATTCTAAGGGATTTCATAAACTGAAAGGCCAAAGTATAATTGTATAATTCTAATCCATTCTGGATCAGTTTCTTGCAGCTCATGTAACAAATGACCATACGTGTTGTGTGTTAAAATGACACTTTTATCCTGCCGCAATTCTGGAGACCAGACAGCCAAAATCAAGGTGTTGACATAGTTCCACTCCCTCTGGAAACTCTAGGAAAGAATCCCTTTCTTGCCTCTTCTTCAGTTTGCTTCTAGAATTCCTTGATTTGTGGCTTCATCATGGCAGTCTTCAAGGCCACCATCTTCAAATATTTCTCTGTTCTATCTTCACATTGCCTATTTCTCTGTGTAGAGTCTCTGTCTTATAAAGATGTATGTGAGTGTATTTAGGGCCCATCCCAATAATTCAGGGTAGTCTCTTCATCTTAAAATTCCAATTTAATCACATTTGCCAAGATTCTTTTTTGTCATATAAAGTAACATTCATAGGATTACCACTTTATTTTGGACTCCAGGAAAAGAGCAAGCTAACTTCTTTGCAAAATTAATCACAGCACCCTATACTCCTGATTCCATTTCCTGTGATTTCATCATAGGACCTTATCCCATTATTATCCCCTTTATGTGTAATCTCTCCTCCCATATTGGCTCCTCCTTAAAGCCTAAAATCATGTGTGAATCTCCCCTGCCATTAAAAAACAGAACAACAACAACAAAAACCTTCCAAACTTCATTCAAATTCACCTCTCCATCAAGACTCTGCCCGATTTCTCTTTTCTTCCATTAACAAATTATTTTATTAAAGCTTTCATTAAGTAATTAGACAGAGCAGTGGGGAGAGGCATAGGGAGAGGGAGAGAAAGTTGTAAGCAGACTCTACACTGAGGGCAGAACCTACTGGGGGCTCCATCTCATGACCCTGAGATGGTAACCTAAGCTGAAACCAAGAGTGGGATGCTTAACAATTACAGTCTGTGACACCTAGGCACTCCTTCATCAACAAATTTATTAATTATATCATCATTTAGAATTCTCTGACAATAAGCTATCTCTGGTACTTTCCCTTTGCTCTTACAATTAAAATTCAAGCTCTTTATCATGATATTTAAAATTGCTTTAATTCTGATTTCAATGCTTGTTCTAGTCTCATCTGCTGCTCATAATATACTCCTAAATGCAATATGCAGATGTTTGATTAAAAAAGGTGTGCTGACTCCTTTACAAATCCCCCCACCAACACACCCACCTTTAAGATAGATAGGCTCTGTGACTACTTTCACCAATGCAAAATGGTGAAGTAACACAGTCCCAGTGTTCAGACTTGTGACTTAATAGACTGGTGGCTTCCGTGACTACCTCTGAGAATTTTCTCCCCAGGCGTCTTCTTTGTCCACCATATATAAGTCTTACCATCCTGACAACCATGCTTGAAAGCCATGTGTATTATGGTTAACAGTCCAAACTGAGCCTATCTTCCCTGCCATCTTTGATAAGGCATCAGAAATATGAGTGAAGTGACTCTGGTCCTTCTAGACACCACCCACCAGCAGAATACTATTGAGTGGCTTCAGTTAGCACCACATGGAGCAGAAGATTTGGCCAGATGATCCCTGCTGAAATTTCTGATACACAAAATCATGAGATTAAATTAAATTGTTATTTTTTTAGCCTCTAATTTTTCAGGTAATTTGTTATGCAACAAAAGACAGAATTTGGAATCTAAAAATATTGCTGATTTTTTTTTCCATTATGATAAGTGTAATCTTTTGTCCCCATCCCCTACTTCCTCTATTGCTCACCCCCCACTTTTTCTCTGGTAACAATCAGTTTGTTCTTTATGGTTGAGAGCCTATTTCTTGTTTGTTTCTCTCCTTTTTTCCTTTGCATTTTTGTTTTGTTTCTTAAATTCCACATATAAGTGAGATCAAATGGCATTTGTATTTCTTTGACTGATTTATTTTGCTCAGCATTATACTCTCTAGCTCCATGAGTGTTGTTGCAAAAGGCAAGATTTCATTCTTTTTTATGGCTGAATAATATTCCATTATATATATATGTGTGTATGTGTATGTGTGTATATATATACATACACACTGCATATTCTTCATTCATCTATTGATGGAAAAAATCTGAGTCCATAATTTGATTATCATAAATAGTGTTGCAATAAATATAGGGGTATGTGTATCCCTCCGAATGAGTTTTTTTGTATATTGGGATGAACACCCAGTAGTGTGATTCCTGGATTGTAGCATAGTTCTATTTCTAATTTTTTTAGGAACCTCAATACTGTTTTCCACAATGGTTGCACCAATTTGCATTTCAACCAACAGTGCAAGGGGGTCCTTTTTTCTCCACATCCTCACCAACAGTTGTTGTTTCTTGTATTTTTTTTTTTTATCTGAGCCATTTTGATAGATGTGATGTGGTATCTCATTGTGGCTTTGGTTTATATTTCCCTGATGATCAGTGATGTTGAGCATCTTTTCATGTGTCTGTTGGCCATTTGTGTATCTTTTTTGGGGAAATGTCTGTTCATGTCTTCTACCAATTTTTAGTTTGATTATTTGTTTTGGGGGTACTGAGTTGTATCTATTCTTTGTATATTTTGGATACCAACCCTTTATCAGATATGTCACTTCTAAATATCTTCTCCCATTCTGTAGTTTGCCTTTTAGTTTTGTTGATTATTTCCTTCACTGTGCAGAAGCTTTTTATTTTGATATATTCTCTATAGTTTATTTTTTTCTCTATTTCCCTTGTCTCAGGAGACATCTTTAGAAAAATGTTGCTACTACTGATACCAGAGAGATTACTGCCTGTGCTTTCTTCAAGGATTTTTATATTTTCAGGTCTCACATTTAGGTCTTTAAACTGTTTAGAGTTTGCTTTTGTGAGTGGTGAAATAAAGTTTCATTCTTTTGTGTGCTGCTTCCAGTTTTCTCAACACCATTTGTTGAAGAGACTGTCTTTTCCCCCACTGGATAGTCATTCCTTGTCAAAGAATAATTAACCATATAATTGTGGGTTTCCTTCTAGGTTTTCTTTTCTATTTTATTGACCTATGTGTCTATTTTTATGCCACTACCATACTATTTTAATTACTACACTTCATAAATAAATAGTGAGAACTTTACATCTTCCTTACTAATTCAGGTGCCTTTTATTTATTTATGTTGTCTGATTGCTGTGGGTAGGACTTCCAGTACTTTGTTGAATGAAAGTGGTGAGAGTGGACATCTTTGTCTTGTTCTTGATTTTGGGGGAAGAGCTCTCATTTTCTCCCCATCAAATATGATGTTGGCTGGGGGCTTTTCATCTAAGGTCTTTACTGTTGCCTTTAGACCTAACTTTGCAGAGGGTTTTTAAATCATGAATCAATGTTGTGCTTTGTCATATGCATCTATTAAAGTGATCATATGGTTTGTATCTTTTCTCTTGTTGATGTGATGTATCAGATTGATTGTTTTGCAAACATTAAAGCACTCTTGCTTCCCAAGACTAAATCCCACTTGATTGTGATGTATGGTTTTTTTAATGTATTGTTAGATTTAATTTGCTAATGTTTGGTTGAGGATTTTTGCATCTATATTCAGAGAGATACTGGTCTGTAATTCTCTTTTCTTGTTGTGCCTTTTTTTTTTCTTTTATAAATACAATTTATTTTTTTATTTTTTTAAATATTTTATTTATTTATTTGACAGACAGAGATCACAAGTAGACAGACAAGGAGGAAGAGAGAGAGGAAGGGAAGCAGGCTCCCTGCTGAACAGAGAGCCTGATGCAGGGCTTGATCCCAGGACCCTGGGACCATGACCTGAGCTGAAGGCAGAGGCTTTAACCCACTGAGACACCCAGGTGCCCCAGGAAATATCACTGACTTTTGCACCAGATGGTAAGCAAAGCTGAATGGGCCTAGAAGAGATTGTTAATAAAATCTGGAAGGGTCTCAGTGAGATTATCGATGAGTTCTGGGAGAACAGAGAGGAATTTGTAGTTGGTGGTTAGAAAAAAATGACATACTTTTTATTTAGTGACAGAAAAATTGGCAATAATGTGGAAAATAGGAAGGCTCCCTACTCAACTTATGGATCTGGCTCTGGAGGTTTCCAAGCAGAAGGTAGAAGGTGACAACTTATTTCTCTTAGATGGATACAAGAAAATAAGGAAGACAGACATAAAATAAAGGGGAAATTCTCAGTTTTCTAACATAATATACAGTAAATATACAGAAGTAAGAACTTCCTGAGTTGGGAAATCAGTCTGTTTCTCACTTAGAGTCTCTTCCAGAAAAAATAAATAAATAAATAAATAAATAAATAAATAAATGAAATAACTTCGGGATAAATATAAAATCCAGCATGAAGAAGAAAGATGCTTTGTAAGAACTGAGAAAATTTTGTGGTGGTGCAACCCATACCATTTCAGCCAGTCAAAATCTAAAAAGATTACCCTACTGATCTTCTCTTCTAAGACAGAGTGCTTCTGGATCTTATAAACGTTGTCTCATAAAACCCTCACACATGGTTTTTCACAAGATAAAGAAGGTCCACTTGAGCTGTTTTAACAAAATGCCACAGACTGTATGGCTTCTAAACAACAGAAATTTATTTCTCACAGGTCTGGAAGCTGGAAATCCCGTCAGTGTCTTAATGTTGTCAGGTAAGGGCCCTAACCTGCATCCTCACATTGCAAAAGAGGCTAGGGAACTCTGTGGGGTCTTTTTCATAAGAGTACTGATCCCATTTAGGAGGGTAAAGCCTCTCACAGTCCCCACCTCCTAATACCATTGCCCTTTGGGGGTTAGGATTTCAAGATGAATTTTGGGGGAACACAAACATTCAGACCATAGCAAATATGTTAACATCTTGACATCAAGGAACTAAATTTCTAGCACTCAACCCAATGACAGATGCATAGAAAATATTTCCAATTTGTTGAAGAGAAGATGAATATATTAATTAGCTATAGTCTTTATTTAAATTCCTTAGAATCTAGTAAGTTAAATTTTAAAAGCTGAATTTTAGATGTTTTCTTTTTTTCCCCCACAAAATAAGTAAAAACCTTTTAAGGAATATGTTGATGTTTTCTAATATGAAATGAGTTCTGAAATAAATTTGTACATTATTGTGTGTGGTAGAAACAAGTGAAAGAGTTGTAGAAAACTATTGAAAAATTTACTTGAAAATAAATTCATTTCAATCATCTCCCTCTTAAAAAAATTTCACCAAAGTTGCCAAGCATCGAAAATTGTACCAAGCTTATTAATAAATTACTGTATTTGAAATCATATTGTTATTTCAGTTCTACTGCTGTCAATTTTAGAATTTTTTTAAAAAATTAAGATTTTAACACTAACTGCTAGCAAAGACTATTTCCATCTTATAATCACAACTTCTGGCTGAATAAACTTTACTTATAAAGAGCTAGTTAGATCTTCTCTTTTATATACTTGGAGAATGTTAGTGTAACTCTAGATAAAAAACAGTGAAAGAAAATCTCAAGTTTGAAGTAAATTATTTATTTTATATTTGTCATAGAGTAACATTCATCCATTTAGTCTATAATAGAATGTATACTTAGAGTTTTCATAAAAGAAAACACACACTAATTCAAAATGTTGTTTCTTTCAGAGCCCTTGGGTGGCTCAGTAGGTTAAATATCTGGCTCTGGGTTTTAGCTCAGGTCATGATCTCATGGGTAGTGAGGTTGAGCCCCACATCAGGGGAGTCTTCTTGAAGATTTTCTCCCTCTGCCCCTCACCCTACTTGCTTTCTCTCTCTCTCTCTCTCAAATAAATTAATAAGTTACCAAAAAAAAAAAAAAGTGGTGTTTCTTTTTTAAAGCCATGCATAAATAACCATGCATAAATGCATGGAGAAAACTCAAGTGTTGTTAGGATAACTTTAAATGAAAGACAAAATTTGTTTTGTTTCTTTGGTATCTCAAGATGCTTTACTATTCACTATTTTCTTAAATGTGGACACAGATTATCTTTATTTTGCAGGCAAGCAATCTGCTGGAGTCTCAGACCTTTCCGTTTGAATGGTAACCCTGTATCATTTCAAGTCAACACTTGGAACCAACGCGGAGGAAGGATCTTGTCAGCACCATGAACTTGAAGTTGGATGAGGGGAAAAAGTCTCAGAAAACTCCTTCAATTTTTTCTTTCCAACGTTTTGAAAGTTTCTTCACATTTTAACATATTTATATTTAAAGAAAACAATGTTACACACTGACCTGTAAAAGATAAAATATTCCTCTTTTGACCACCAACAAAACCATGTGTTTTTTTTGTCTATTCATCTGTTTTTTAACAGATACTAACAACAACAACAAAAAGTATGTGGCATTCTCAAAGATGAGGTGTATTTGAACATACACCTAACTATCTTTTCACTGTGGCATATAAAATGTTTAGGCACATGAAGTGATTAAATAGTAATGTGCTGAGAGGTAGAGTTTACAATTTTATACTTCTGACACTTTTGGTAGATATAACTGTTTCTACTTTGAAATTGTACTCTTCTTATGAAAGTCTAGATTAGTACTTTATTTGTGTACAGAGCTGAAGAATCTAAACTCACTTCCCTAAACTCACTTCCCATGGAACATATTACTTTTTCTTTTCTTTTTCCTCATAAAGTTTTAATATGTTCTCAATATATAATTTTCCTCTTCATATTTTTATACATCTTATATGCAGATATACATTCATTTCTTGGAGTAAAAAAGTAATATTTCTCCTATGGGTTGTAATATGTATTACATATTATATGTGCAATTACATATACACATACATATGTGTATAATATACATGTAATTACATATAGAAATAATATGTGATTATAACATGTAACATATATGTATTCCAACCCATAGGAGAAATACTTCCTATTATAAAATATAATTACATAGTTATGTGTAATATATGTGTATTATCTCCAAATGGAATACGTGCAGCCAAATACTGTCCCAAATGGTTCTACCAATTTACACCGCACCAGTAATGATGACAAAACTTGGTTATGGAAGTCTTTCTAATTTTAGCTATTCTTCTAGGTGTGTAATAGTATCTCATTTTGGTTCTAAGTGGCATTTCTCTAATTATTAATGGAGTCAAACAAATCTTTTTCAACATTATTGTTCAGGTGGATAAACTTGGTGAAAGTCTATTCGAATCCCATCTTTATCCTGCTGTGGATTTTTTCACTTTTTTTTTCTTTGCTTTGTAGATTATATGAGATTTTTGTTGTTGTATGTGCAGCAATTTTATGCTTTTTTATAAATGCTTTTTATGTACTTTTTTAAATCTTTAATGTAATTCATTTTATCAATCTTTTCTCTAATGCTAGTACATTTCTATTCCATTTAGGAAATATCTCCTTACTCAGAGCTCATAAAAATATTTCCTTTATTAATTTTTAAGGGTTAATTATTATACCATCTGCATTTATTTCTATAATCCAATACAAATGATTTGAGTAAGGATGAAGTATGAAGGATGTGACCAAATTTTATTTGTTTTTCTTGTCTATATCCATTATTTGGGGAATTAATGAAAAGAATTCTTCCCATGGGTTTTCAGTACCACTTCTGTCAAAACTCAAGTATTTAAATATGAATGGGTCATTTTCCAGACTCTATTTTGATCCATTAGTCTATTAATCTCTCACCATATCAGTGCTGAACTATCATAATTTCTGTAGCTTTATTAGAAGTTATGACACTTCATAATGTTTTACATTTTGTAGGTCTTAAAAAATAGTCTTCCCTAATTTTAACTTTTTGAATTTTTATGCAATTTGGAACTCATTTGTGAACTCATAAGAATTTATAAAGGTTTTAATGGGATTACATAGATTCCACACAAAATTTTCTGAAATGCAGATATTTTTAGAACAGTGAGTCTTCCTGTCTTATGAAGGTGGTATGTTTTTTCCTTAATTTTTGTTGTTTTAAATTTCTCTCAATAATATTTAATTAGTTTTTGTGTAGATATGTTGTACCCTTTTCATTATATTTATTCCTAGTTATTATGTTTATGATACTTCTGCATAGAATACCATCTTTAAAATTTTATTTTCAACTACTGTTTGTTGGGATATGAAAATATATTTTTTGTATCTTACCCTTTTATACAAAAATAGTATTAACCACATTTATTAATATTATTCTATTTGTAGGCTATTTAGATTCTACTGTCCCCAATCATATCTATAAATAATGACATTTTATTTCTTTTTTAACCAGTCCTTAAATCTTCACTTCTCAGTTTTATATTTTAGCACTGGTTAAGAATTCCTGCTTACTATTGAATAAGAGAGATGTAGATTGCATTCTTACCCCATTCCCATTCTTCATTAAGACAAATTTCAGTATTTTACTGCTGAGTATTTTTTTGAGTTTTGATGTAATTTTCTTTATAATATTAAGGAAGTTCCCTTTTATTAATGGTTTACCAAAAGCTTTATTTCTCTGTTTGTGTAATAAAGAAGAAGTATTAAATTGGATCAAATGTTTTCCTAGCATATACTGGGAAAGTCCCATGATTTTTCTACTTTATTTTATTAATGCAATGTTTTACCTAGGTTTCTGTATGTTAAATCAGTTCTACATTCCTAGAATATACTGACCTTTGGATGACATGATAGATATTCTAGCCATATTTGGTGGAAAACTTTGTGTGATAGTCTAGTCCAAAAATGTCAGAAGTAGAATTTTTATGTTATGCAAATATAAAGACTTTCTACATTATTGGGGTTTTTTTTGTGTTTTTTTTGTGTCTGTATTTGAAAATGCCCCTTTAAGAAATTTACTATAGATGAAAAACTGATTTTAATGTTATCTCCTAGCAAATGAAAGAAGGAATTAACAGTTGAAAATAATCATAAAAACATGGGTTAAATGCTCCATAATTTTAAAATAAAATTACAAGTTGTTGATCCATTGGTGTCTTGTTTATTTTTAGAACTTAGTAGTCAACTAATTTTCTTTCGATAACAGATTGAGTCATTCCCAGATCCAAGGTCTTTGAGTTCAACATTCTGTAGATTGTTCTGTCAATCACCACTTCCTCTTTTTACATTTCAAGATTTTTTTTTTCTCACAGTATGATATCTTAATGTAATCGTCATGTAATATTAAAAGAAAGTGTTGTTTGTTTCAACTTCCTCCCCTTCAGGGTTACAAATTTCTAGACAAGTATTTAAATTCATGTTTTTCAGTAATATTTTCACAAAAATGCACATCCCCTTCACTGGTATGCACTGATAAGATGACCATATGCCTAATATGTTTTATTTATATATGTTATGGCAAGAGAAAAAATAAAAATGAAGGAAATATGGTACACATCAGTTATGCAGTAGCTTCAGTATAGTCTATAATGGGAAAGGTCCTCATAAAATTTTGACTAATGCTAAGAATATTTCCATTCTATTGCACATAGGTAAGAAGAAACAATCCTCAGAGAATGCAAACCCAAGCCAGATCTAATAATACCAAATTTTAGCTGAAAATACTTCAATGAGTCCTATTATGGCTGTCTTTTCTGACTACATGAGTTTGATTATCACTGCTATTTCATGCTCCAATCATGTATCTATATTATCAATAATGAAAAAGTATTTTAAATTATGCCTTTATAAGGGCAAGATCTAATGAGAGTGACAAAATACTTTTTCTAGAATGATTAATCTATTTTCTACAAATATTTAAATATAATTGCTGTACACCAACTCTAAAGGAACTGGTTAATTCCCAAGATATTTATGGATATAATCATTTTTTTTCTGTCCACATTTATTCCTAATTCTCTTCTTTTCTGGGTCATGTTCTGTTGAAACCATATGAGACAAGACAAATGTAGTCTTATCTCATATAGATCAGGCAGAGTTATTTTTTGTGTTAATGGGGGGGGTGATTTTTAACACTAATTGCATTCCATCACACCTCTGACTCAAAGTACTCTAGGAATATTTTGGTTACTATCTAGAAATATTATTCCTATTGTTCTTGGTGGTGCCATCTCTTCTGTTTATCTCTATTTTCTGAGCCTATGAGAATGTGGGAAATAGGCCTAATATTATTCTTAGTATAATATCACTTCTTATTGGAAGGGCAGTGTCTTGATTGAACTAGATCTTAAAAGGAAAGAACACTGCTCCTTCAGTGATACTTGTAAATTTTTCTTCTGATAAAGATAATGAAACCTATGGACAATGACTTGAATGACAGTTTAGGAGGCAAGAGGACCATGCAGTGAACTCAAGGTTGGAATTATATATCATGTTCTGGATACCAATTGATACAGAAGAAAAGGATATTGTCATGACATTCTACAATTGTGTGTGTGTTTTTTTTAATATGGCTTGAATAGAAAGATAGTACATTCATATGTAGATCATTTCCATCATCTGGTTTCAAACAAAAAGGGTAATATGCATACAGTTGTTGCTTTGGAAACATCTCAGTTTTAACATCTTGCTAGAACTGTACAGAACAGTGGAACAATGCCCAGAACCTCAAGCAAACAAAACAAAGCAAAACAAAAATAAAACACAAAAAATAATAATAAAAAAGCCAAACAACAAAAAATACTAATTTAATTTGAAGATAATTGTTAGATAACTGATATTAGTTCAGGGTTCAACAGTAGTTTGATAAATTTTCTAGAACGCTTTTTCCTGAAAAAAAAAAAAAATTCAAGGGGCATAAAATTTGAAAACATAAAATGAACACAGAGTGTATATTTGTCTCCTAAGCAAGTGGTTAAGGTTTAGTACTTTTCACCATAAGTTGATACAACTTTACCTAGTTAGAAGCGTCACTTGAAAAAATGGTCAGGTTTTATTCAATTTTAAAATACAAGTGTTCTTTATTAGATACTGAGAGATAATACAGTTTGAAACATTTATTCCCTGCAGTATAATGTTGAATCAGCAGGCCTTGATTACTTACTCAGTAGGATGCCTTTGAATTGGTTAAATCAAATAACTGTCATGTTGGACAATTCATGGAGGACTAATGAAGTGGATAGAAATTGGAAAAAAGCCAAAATAGATTTTTGAAAAGGAAAAATGATGACCATGAAAATTATATATCATTCAGTTTAGGTGTAAACATCCATCTGTCCCCATTATGTTATAATAGTTTATTATTCAAATTCATGCTTTAAAGAAAGACTCTCAACTGATAAGCAATGGGTTTAGATTCTAATAAACACCGAAGAAAAAAAGATAAACATTTTAGTCTTGTACAAACCATCTGTGTTTGATTAAACTGAAAAATTGGAGTGAAGAGACTTAAAAGAATAAGCTTCTGTTAAATTTTTCCATTTGTAATAAGTAATCACCAGTATCTCAAACAAAATGCATTTTATATTTAATTACTTGATAGTGGCAATAAGCATCAATTAAATATAAAATTTAAAAATATTTTGAACATTGTAAAAATTTCTATGTGCACATAATATTAAGGGATGCAAATTTATAGGAAACATTTATGCTATTCAAAAAGGAGAATAATTTCTTTATGACAAGAACAGCCATTTCTGGTTTAAATTAGTGAACTCAATAATTCAATTTAGTTTCTCAAAATCAAATTTATGGCTTTAATTCGGCTGACTACTCCATATAACACTATTTTATTTTTATGATTTTATTTTACTTTTTATTTTTAAAGTTTACATTAAAATTAGTGAAATTTTCAGAATGGTCTACAAGGTTTTTGTTTTCATTAGGCTTTTGATGATATGCTTTTAATTAAACAGATATCATTCTATCTAATCAGTTTTAGTTTTAAAAGACTCAAATTTCAGGAAAGAAGAAAAAGTTGAAGATGCTTCATAGTTTAAGCTTAGTTACTGGAACTTAAAAACTAAATACACATTTTAAATCTTGAATTATTTTTAACTCTTCTTTTGTAATATTTCTCAAATTTTTCACTTGTAAACATTTTCATTACCACTAGCTCAATGCCATTTCACTAAGTACTTGGGCAGTTGCTATAAATTCTTAGCAGGCTCTCCATTCCTTCAGTGTCCCTCTTTTCAAATACAAAACATGAAGTCTTAGGAGGATAAACTTTTAAAATTTGTTGATAACTATGACCTAGTAGATCAGCACCATAACTTTTAGTCTCCATGTTAAAACTATTCCTCAAGTGAGTCTCAGTTTATGTTACTAAATTTATTTTGAATTTTTTTCCAAACAAGCTTTCCATTTGACTTTCTTGGACATCCATAAGTATATCTCACAGTTTTAAGCCTCTTGATCTCTCTGGCCAATCTTTTCCTGAAGTATTATAGCAAGTAGCATTCCCACCAGCAGTAAACATGTTCCCATACATCATTGCCCTAACTGCATAATTTCGTGTGTTGTCAGTAATATCATCTTCTCATTAGACTTTTGCATTATAGTTGTCCTCAGAAACTGCTTAGTTTGCCAGACTGTTAATGATAATTAAGAATATATGTAAGATAAAATTTATATAGTTTAAGGTACAAGTTTATATTACACCACCACTATACTAAGTAATTCTGGGTGGCAATGTACTGAATATGCTCAATTATTCTGTTTCATTACTCAAATGAGATAAAGGAGGTCTAAAAATGTAAATTATATGCTCAAATTCACTAAACTAGAGGATGAGGTAGGAGCACCCCAACTTAATGCTTACCATAGCATATGACACTGTTGAGAATATAAAATGGTATCATGTAAGTACTGAAAGAGCCTTATTCATAGTATACCTGAAATGTTCACAAAATAGTATCTTATAAATACAAACTCTGAACAACTTGTTGCAGAAGCATAACTAATTAATTTTCATATCTGTCACCTCCCAGCAAAAAACTTGGGACATATAAGTATTCAATAAATATTGGCTTACTTGAATTATTTTTCTGTTGCATAGTTATATGTATGTGTGTGTATGTATATAAATATATATAAAATATATATGTATATATATTTTAAATTTCTTACTTCCTGAACTGAAGTATAGGACATTTATTTATTTATTTATTTTTAAAAGATTTTATTTACTTATTTCGACAGAGAGTGTGAAAGAGAGAACTTGGGGAGTGGGGGATAGGGCAGAAGATCAAGGACAAGTAGGCTCTCTGCTGAGCAGGGAGCCTGATGCGGGGCTCAGTGCCTGGACTTTGAGACCATGACCTGAGTTGAAGGCAAATGCTTTCATCTGAGCCAGCCAGACACCCCGAGACAATTATTTTAATAAGAGATATAATTATATCAACAATTGTCAGGAACTATTTTATGAAGTTGGACCCATTAGCATTAACTTGTTATTTAATAGATATTTGTTGAACATCTGTTATATGCCAGATATTGTTCTAGATGCTGGAGAGACAGCAGTCAATAAAACAAACAAACAAAAAAACTTTTGGCCTGATGGAATCTAGATTCTAAGACAAGACAGACAATAAATGACATGAATAAGCAAAATGCATACTGTATTAAGTAATGATAGTGATAAATGCTAAAAAGAAAAGCAGTGTGTGTGTGTATGTGTGTATGTGTGTATGTGTGTAGATGTAGGGCCTTGGAATTTTAGATTGGGCTGTCAGGGAAGGCTTCATGGAGATTACTCTGAGTAAGGACCTGCAGGACGTGAGAGATCCAATCATGTGGATTTCTTTTTTTTTCTTTTCTACTATACACACACACACACACACACACACACACACACACACACATAATATATGTGTATATATATGTATATACATATATGTAAATATATATGTGTATATATATTTATTATTTTAGAGAGAGAGCACAGGGAGGGCCAGAGGAAGAGAGAGAGAGACTCTAGCAGACTCCCCACTGAATGCAGAGCCTGATGCAGGGCTCAGCTGACTGAGACACCCAGGCTCTCCAGTCTGGTGGATTTCTTTGGACAGAATATTCCAAGTAGAGGAAAAGAAATACCAAAGGCTAAGGTGGTGTCTAGAACAACCAAGAAACAGAAGGAATCTTGAGCACTGAAAGTAAGAGAAAGGGGAGACCAGGAACAGGAAAGGAGAGGCTCATGTGGGCATTAGAGTGCATCAGCAAGACTTTGGCTTCCCTTTCCAGTAAGGTAGGGAGCTGATATAAGATTTGAAGGAAAGGACTGATAAAATCTGATCTATCTATACAGGTTCTCCCTTTATTTGTCCATTCTATTGGGAAGTTATTTTGGGGGAAGAATTGTAGAAGGGAGACTCATTAAGATGTTATTTTATAATAATAATATAGGCAAGAACATCATGGCAGATTAGATTCAGAAGGCAGTGGGATAATTAGATGGAAGGGAATGTTTTCAAGGTAGTTGATACGAGTCACTGAGAAGCATGACACAAGGTGTTGGAGAAAGACAGCCGTCAAGGATGATTTCAAGATGTTTGAACTGAATAACTGGAAGAACGGAGTTGTCATTTCCTGAAATGGGAATGACCAATAAAGGTGTAGTTAGGAGCGAGGGGACAGTGGGAGCCTTATGAGGAATTAGGATTGGGCATGTAAGTCTAAAGCAGAAAATCTACTGGTAAACAGTCACTTGCCATGTCCTCCTCCAGTAATATGTTATTTCAGGCCAGCATCACCTCTCGATGGATTATTGAAATAATTCCTGATTAATGTTTTTCTCCCATTCTTCCCTCCTACAATGAATTCTCCCAGCTCTCAGTGGCCGTCAGTATTAAAATTATATGCAGTGAGTCAGACTATGTCACTCCTACTGCCCCAAACCCTCCTGTGTCCTCTAAACTCACTTGCCATGAAAGCAGATTTGACCATGGTCTCTTTTGTTTGGCCAACGAGAAACCGATATGTCACCACACTCTCCCCTCACCCCATGCCCCAAACATTCTAAACCCTGACTGTTGATCTTCCAGCCCTTCAACTGCATGTCCAAAGCCTTTGTGTTTGCTATTTTTATTGCTCAAAATGTTGGTCACCAAGTACCTCAAGACGTGCTTTCTTAATTTTTTGTCAGCAATTTGTTCACATGGAAACTTAACAGAGACACCTTCCTCAATAGTTTTTTTCTTTTTTCCTTAAAATGCTAAGTTCCTCCATCCTTAATTACCCTAATATCTAATTTCTTTAATCTTGCTTATTTTAAAGCATTTAGTAACAAATTTCAAAATTTTTATTTAACATACACTTTTATAGTGTTATTTGGCACCAGGCACAGTTCTAAGATTTTTACAAATATTTATGCATTTAATTTTCATAACACTTCAGTGAGTAGGTACTGTTATCTCGTTTCTTACAGAGCAAGTAACAGAGGTACAAAGAGTTTATGTAATTTCCCCAAGATGACACTTCTAGAAAGTGGTGGAGCCAGGCTTGTCTTTATCTCTATTTATTTATTTACCATTTTCCACAATGCTATTATATCTCATTATTTATTTGTCATTTCTCTTCCCCTACTGAAATCCAAGCTCCTTGAGAGAAGGAATTCTGTTTTCTTCACAATTTTGTCTACAGGGTCTAGAAAAGAGTCCCATACCTAGAAATATTTATAGAGTGAGTAGAAATAGAGATACTTCATCACAAGATAATGTCTGAGTAATAATCCACTACTTAGGAGCATGAAAGTTGTTCAGAGACATTCACTGCTTCCATTGAAGTTTCTGAGCTTCCATGACTTTGCTTTAGGAATCACCAAACTATACAAATGCAAACTATTTGATTGCTATGAGTATACTTAGTATAATATTCAACAGATTGGACTTTGAAGCGTTTAAAATAAGTCTACCTTGGATCTAACCCCAGCTCTGATACTTGCTATTTTTGTGACCTTGGGCAAGTTACTTAATTTTCCTGTGCTTTCTAAAACTTCATAATTGAAAATAATAATAACATCTTAATTTAGGAGCCATTGAGAGGGACAATTGGTTTATGCATATAAAGAACATGGCAAATAATGCCAAATACCCAGAAAATAAGGAACACTCAGTAAATGCTGCTAAGATTATTTTTATTTTTGTTTTTTAAATATTTTAAAATATTTTATTTATTTATTTGAGAGAGATAGAGCATGAGCAGTGTGGAGGGACAAAGGAAGAGGGAGAAGCTGACTCCCTGCTGAGCTGGGAGCCAGACACAAAGCTTCATCCCAGGACTCCAGGATCATGACCCCATCAGAAGGCAGATGCTTAAATGACAGAGTTACCCAGGTGCCCCCATTTGGTTGTTGTTTAAAAAAAATCATTTCATTTTCTCAGCAGAGGCTTATCTTGTTGAAAAAATAATGGCACTCTTCCCCCCTCCCTAAATTTGCAGATTATAATTAACATTCTTTGGACCATTTCTCATTGCCCACCTCACACTGGCTATTTGCCATTACATAATGTAAGTGAGTGTGCACAAATAAATATTTTCTTTTTCATATATTTAGTTATCTAGAGATCTAAAAATATCTATTGAAATTGAGCTTTAGTTCTGTGTGTTCTCTTGAAAAGTTTCTCTCATGTGTGAGGACAGACCAAATTTTTAGGATTGGCATAAAACATCTTAACTTTCTTTGTAGCTGTATGTTTACCTTCATAGCTATGTACATGTGTGTGTTAAATATGCCAGAAAGAGAGGCCCCTGGGTGATTCAGTCAGTTAGGTGACTGACTCTTGATTTTGGCTCAGGTCATGATCTCAAGGTTGTGAGATCAAACCCCATATCAGTCTCCAGGCTGAGCATGGAGAGTACTGAAGATTCTCTCTCTCCCTCTGCCCCTCCCTTCCCCACCCTGTCTCTCTTTTTCTCCCCCTCTCTAGATAAATAAATACATAAATAAGCCAGAAGGAGCAGTGATGTTATCCTACTGTATTTATTCAATTTGGTATCTAGCTTTAAATATCCTTTATAGGTGTCCATACTGGTACAAATTTATGCTGTCCTAATTTATATTGATGTCTTGTGTTGTAAAAAAAATTTCAGTCTATTACTGACCTCAAACAGCTTAGAACAATATGAACTCATGTATATGCATGCTATTGAAATAGAATTAGGAAACAGAAATATATATATATATCCAACCTGAACATATAATTGGAATGCGGAATCAGATAGGATGATAAACCAAGATGTATGCATTGGTGGGGGAAAAGAGGGAAAATAAGATCAGAGACCTATAACGGGGTTAGATCACAAAGATACGTTTCTACTATGATATAAATCCAATTTCATTCTGAAGGTTAGTATAGGCAACTTTGATTTCATAAACCGAGCAACTTGATTTCAGTTTAGTGAATTATTACATATAAATAAAAGAAAGGTTGCCATTAAGGGAAGACTGGTTGAGTTGGATAAAATACAAAAATACAAAATCCAACTATGTTAAATGTTTTTATATCACATACATAAAATAACATATATATAAAGTCTGAAAATTAAAGAATGGAAAAAAGCATACTATGAAAACACTAAAAAAAGGCAACAAGGATCAATAAATTAATATAAATCATACAATAGACTTGTAGGTAAAACTCATTGCAAGAAATAAGAGAGATGGTTCATATTGAAAAATGGTTTAATAGAAACATAAAAAATCTAAATTTGTATAAGTCTAAAAGCATGACTTCAAACCATGTAGAGTAAAATCTGACAAACCTAAAAGAAAAACAGAAATTTGCACAGTTGTAGGAAATTTTGAGATATTTCCAGCAGTAATAGGTGGAACAAGTAGAAAAATGTAAGTATGAAGAGCACACTATATTTGAACAACATGATTGCAAATTTGAACTGATTATATAAAGAACCTTAATCTCCTAAATTGCAATATACACATTATTTTTAAGAACACATAAAATATAAACAAAACAATGACCCTATGTCAGCTTGTATAAAGCTTGTTTCAATAAATTTCAAAGTTGAAATCATACAGAAGATTTAATCTGACAACAATAAAATAAGGCAAGAAATCATTAGCAAAAGATAACTATAAAATACTATGTTTTTAAAATAAAGTTCTAAAGAACTTATAAGTCAGAGAAGAAATTATAATTGAGTGGAAATTATTCATGAACAAATAATAATGGCACATAAAATGTTACATATCAACATTCTTGCATGTTTAAAGATAATTACTGCCTTAAATACACACATTAGAAAAGAAGAAACCCCCAAATCAATTATAAGTTAGAAAAAAAATAATAGGGGTGGCTAGGTGGCTTAGTTGGTGAAGCATCTGTCTTTGGCTCAGGTCATGATACCAGGGTCCTGGGATCAGGCCCCATATCAGGCTTTCTTCATTCCCTCTCCTGCTCCCCCTACTTGTGTTTCCTCTCTTGCTCTCTCTGTCAAATAAATATATAAATAATCTTAAAAGAAAAAAAAGAAGAAGAAACAAACAACTTACATCCAAAAAAGTTAAAGATAAAGAAAATAAGAACAGAAATTAGTAAAGAGAAAACGACATATAATAAATAATCAGCAAAGGCAAAATTGTTTTTTTTGAAAACACTTCACAAATGTTAAACTCCTAAGAAACTACTAAAAGAATGAAAGAAAAATTCACAAATAATGCTATCAGTAATGAATGGGAGAGAACACTACAAATCACCTAGACAATAAAATAATATTTTATTATAGCAATTATTATATTATGTATATATGCATTATCTTGTGTAAAATTGCAAATTTAGATGAAATTAAATAATTCTAAAAACAAAAGTAACCAATATTTATAAAATATAAAATTAAAATATAAGCATTTCTATTGAAATAAGAGTATTTGTAGGCTTTATTAAAAACTTGTTTTCAACTAACATCTTTTTTATTATTTTATTTCAATTCAAATAATTAACAAAAAAAATTAAAAAAAAAACTTTTACAAAGGACACCCTGTGCTTAGATTACTTCCCCAAAAATTCCTACTAAAATCTTAAAAAATAAATAATGTCATTTCCACAAATTCTTCCAGAAAATAGAAAAGGAGAGAACACTCACCATTTTTATGAAGCCAGGATTTGATATAAAAATCTGAAATTCATTATTTTTTTAAAATAACATTTATACAGCCACCTATTCATTAACTAGATGCAAACACTTTAGACTAATATATTAACTCAAACCTAGTAAATAATTTTAAAGGTTACTATTATTTTACTTTTCTGGGTTTATTTTATTTTATTTTATTTTATTTTATTTTATTTTATTTTATTTTTATTTCTTTTTCAAAATACATTGTTTATTTATAGGAAAGAGAGAAAGAGAGCATGAACAGGGGGTAGGACAGAGGGAGAGGGACAAGAAGATGCCCCACTGAGCAGTGAGCCTGAGGTGGGGCTCAAAACCATCATCCTGAGATCATGACCTGAGTTGAAGTCAGACATCTAACCTACGTGCCTCTATTCTAGGTTTATTTTAGAAATGCAAGTTTACTTTAATATTTGAAAAAAAATTGGGATATTCATGACATTTACATAACGGAAGAGAAAATCATGCAATCAACAGAAGATACAGTTAAAGCATTTGGTAAATTCAGCAACTGTTATGATAAAAAATTATAAAACAAATTATGCACAGGAGTTTCCTTATTATGATAAAAGGTGTCACAGCATTTTACTAGCATGGTACTTGGTAAGTTGATTAAAAATGGTATATAGGAAAGAGTTAAGAATAATGAAGAAAACAGTTTTTAGAAAGTTGGAAGGATCAACTCCAATTGATTTTAAAGTATGTGATAAAGTTATGGTAACTATGATATTATACTGTAAGAATAGACAAATAATTCAACTATATATAGAGATCCCAGCCACAGATGCACAGGTACAAGGACAGGATGTGAAATAAACTTAACACTGCACAACAGCTGGGAAAAGATGGTCTTTTCCATAAATGGCACTGGCACTATTGAAAATCTGTGCAGAAGAACATGACCGCTACCTCACACCATAGATAAAAATCAATTTGAGGTAAATTACAGATCTTTTTTTTTTTAAGATTTTTTTTTTTTAATTTATTTGACAGAGAGAGAGAGAAAGCGCAAGTAGGTAGAGAGGCAGGCAGAGAGAGGGGGGGAAGCGGGCTCCCTGCTGAGCAGAGAGCCCGATGCGGGGCTCGATCCCAGGACCATGAGATCATGACTTGAGCCGAAGGCAGAGGCTTAACCCGCTGAGCCACCCAGGCACCCCGTAAATTACAGATCTAATCATGATCCAAAAAAATAGTATAGCTCCCAAGTGTACTATTGCAAAAAAATGTCTTCATGTTATTAGGGTAGTTTATTTATTATTTTATTTTATATTTTCATTCACAGGGTTTTAAATGTTAGAGTATTTAGGTCCCAATGAGAAAAGATTTATTGAGAAGTTCTGTCAAAAATGAGGAGGGAACCTGCAATTGAGAACAAATTTCAACAATGTCCCAGAAAAGGAATGAGATGGAAGTTGACAGACACAGGAGAGAAAGCATCGTAGAGAATTTAGGAAGTTATTTCAAAACGAGCCTTGAGAACTGATTGAAGATGAAGAGGTGAGGCAGAGGAAGAGATGTGTTAAAAATGGCTCCATATATCCCTTGAATGTATGGCTGGATAGTAATTATGATTTCTAGACATATTAATAAATAGATTATAGTTATGTCCTGCTATGAATATAGGGAAAGAACTAGACCTACAAATTCCATAATCCTGCATGTTATTTGCAAACTGTTGAAACTGAAATTCAGGCTGAAGTCATGAGAATAGAATTCCTAGACCAGAAATGCCATATAGACTGGATTCGAGGAAACGAAAGGAATGGTACCATTATTGCAGCAAGACAAGCCAATTCAGCTTGCAACGTGGGTCTTATCAATAATCAAGTTTCTTTACAGTACAAATAAAAAGAGAACACAAAAAGAGTAAAAATGATTCTTCTTGGAAGCAATCGTGTTTAATTAGCTCTTTATAACTGGTGTAATAATTGGCAGCATTCAAATTGCCGACAGCTTCGCTTTCTCACTTCTTTCTTTTACTCCCTTCTTTTTTTCTCTTGCTTCTTTTAAAGGAAGATCAAAGCCTTTATAGCCTTTATAGCTGAGTGAATGCTAATGGTGCATACATTTATTTGAAAAGCTTTAAGCCCTTGAAAATCTGCACATAACATTTTTTATTCCCAAATGTCTGGCTGTAAGTGTATTGGATACTATTAGAGGAATTATCTCTACTTTTTTCTCCCCTGTCCTTTTAAAAAGAAAACAAGTCTACTTTAACATCTTGGAAATGTTGATTAAAATGAGAGTTACATAACCTTTTTTGACCCTCCACAGAATAGATACTTTGAACCACAGCCTTGCCATAGAGTTAATGAGTCTCTTCCTCATGCATATGTACTTCCTTCCACATTGTACACAGGATGGGGAGGGCTCTGAGCCCACCACACAAGCTTGGGAAAATGATTAAACCCTCTTGCTGGTGTATATATAATTCTGACAGGTGGGAGGTGTTGCTGCTGCAGTTTGTGAAGAAAGCGTGGAATATTTTCAGTTGAACAAAAACATTTCCCGGATTCTTACCAGAACATAATGCCTTTTCACTTTTCGCGAAACAGTAAGAATTATTCATGGTGGCTTTGCGAGACTGGCCCAGAGTGCCTCCCGAAAAATGGCAGCTGATAAATACTGGTGTCGATAGGATGGTTTTAGAGGAATCGGTTTGCTGAAATGCAGGCTGAAATTTATAATGCTTGATTTGGGGTTTTACTCTCTGGAAATTCATTATAATGGGATGCTTAGTGCTGGTGACTATTCTGTTTAGCCAGATTTCAAGGCAAACTATGCGTACTTGAAACTCTGCCTCAGACACAGAAAGTTTTAAGTTACCAGTTGGTGTTCCTGTTACTTCTGTTAATGAAGGAGAAAGAAGAGGAGGAGGGGGAGGAGATTTAAGATTTAAAATATCTACAGCGCTCGGTGGCTTGGGAAACTCTATTAACGTTCCTGGTAACATCTCACATTGTTGGTAACAATCACAGAGTGAAGAATGGTTCCATTGTGTTAAATGACACTTTATTAATTAGAAAACACACAAACAAAAGTTAGTACGGCTATCCTAAAGACTTCAGGAGTTCAAAACCTTAAAAAAAAACTGCTTTAAAATACTGTTCCTTGTCCTAAGAATATGCTGCACAGACATAGCAGCTTAAAATGAAAAAAGTATTTCAACTAAGTCCCCACAGTATTAAACACCGAATGCTCCCCAAATCTAATAGGAGGTTCAAGAACACCTGTGCAGGACATGCAAAGGAAGGGAGCAAACTCCTTTATGGCTCCTGACTCTTAACCCCTTTGCTTTTTAAGACTGTAACAGAGGATAAAACAGAGAGGGCAGGAGCAATGAGAATTTAGATGATTTCTTTCAAGTAAGTTTATTGTGCATCCTGGGGGCCTGGGTGGCTCAGTCAGTTAAGCATCTGCCTTTGGCTCAGGTAATGATGCTTGGGTCCTGGGTTTGAGCCCCGGTCCAGCTCCCTGCTCAGCGGGGACCCTGCTTCTCCCTCTGTCTCTCCCGTGCTTGTGCTCTCTCACTCTCTCTCTCTGTCAAATAAACAAAAATAATTAAAAAAAAAAAAAAGATTATTGTGCTCTCAGACACCCTCTCAGATACATACACCATAAACACATACCCAAAGCTAGTAGACCCAGGAGATTTTCCTTTGAAAGGAGTGCAGAATTTTGACAATTTTACAGTGCTGAACATGTTAACATACAAAGAAGTATATTAGGCCTTGAGACCAGTAGGGAGATTAAAGTCACAAAAGGTATTTATTATCAGAAAACATCCAGAAAAATCTCTCAGTTGTATTAAAAAAAAGCAGACAAAAATTATTCTTGAAGAGAATGGCTACACTGGGGCAATCGTTAGAGAAGAAAATAGAACTTCTAATTACACCAGTGAGCCTTACTTATTCAATGGACAGATTATACTATATTTCAAGGAACAAAATTTTCTTTATAATAAAACTTGAAGAATCTTCCGTATGTCCAAATCTTCTGCATGCCTGTTTTCTGACAAAACTAAATCTAATTCAGAAATTTAAGCATGAGTGTCTCATCCTTAGTTCTATTCTTGTTGAGCGATGTTTGTTATTTAATATATGAATATCTCTATGGGTCTCTATGGTAACAAAGAAATGTTTTGGCAGTGATTAGAGTGGTTCAGATGATTGAAGGGGTGATAAGAATTATTATTTTAAAAAATTCCAGGCCCCCTGCCAATATTTTAAAAACCTGTCCCTCTCCAAGTTTAAGATTTTATTTAACCACAAATTTTTAAAAAGGAAGAACTCCATCAGTGGAGAAGACTACTTTGTTATGAAGATAATTGTGAAGCATTTTGTAATATGTTGTCAAATAATTCAAGTGCATATTCTTTGTTAAGCTCAAGTTGATAAGTGATTAATAGAAGGTACAATAACCAATTCTTATTAGGTACTTAAAATGTGTCAAGCTCTGAGCTCTGCTCTCTATACGGATTAAACTCATTAAACTCACAACAACAGTGCACAGGGGGTCCCCTCACTGGTATCATCCTCTTTGCTTAATTGAGGAGACTAGAGAGTAAGAAGTTAGGTGAATTTCTTGAAGTCATACAGAATTAAAATTTTATTTAATCTAACTATAGACCCTATGTTTCCTATTATTTTTCTGTCATTCTCTCTCATTTTTCTAGGTTCTAAACATAGCTTGGTAGGAGCATCCAGGAATTCTAATAAAATAAATATGTGCTTGTTCTGTGAGCTTGTGCACATGTGGTATGTTTTTGGGTGGAGAGTGTATGTGTGTTTCCATAAATCCTACAGTTTTCTACATATCTAAATTAATCCTTCCTGTCAAGACCCTGTAGGATCACTTTTCTTCTTTATGAGTTTATCCAAAGCGAAAGTAGCCATCTCAAACCCCTACCTCTTAAATATGAAGGTTTTTACTCATATAGAAAAGGAAAATTGTTACAGAGTACCTATACAGTAAGCTCATGTACCAGCTAGTGTTGTCTCAGAAAAAAAAAAATTTTTTTTTTGAGCTTCTTTCTTTTCTTGCCATTGTTGTACAATTCTTGTCCATCCTCCTATCCTCTGGAGTCCACTTGAGTATGGCTGCTGGATGGGTCTTATGTCTACATCTCGTTGGCCAAGGCCAGGCTAGATCTAGCCAGCTAGATCTAGCTATTTGCTTCAAGGCTCTACCTTTCCCTCTAAGATCACAGCATATGGTGTGGTGCAGGGCACCTTCTGTTGGCAACCTCAAAAAGCTTATCAAAACATGAGTCTTCCATTCCTTCCAGGTCTACTGCCATCCTGTGAAGCACTTTGTATGAATTAGGAAAATGTTATCCTTCCACTGGTAAGTAAAGCTCTGCATCCTGGTATACAAGAATTGGGGAACACAGGTTAGATTCCACCACCAGGTGTCTGTCCTTGTGCAGTAAACACTTTGCACAAACATATGCGACAGCTACTTATGCAGACTAAAGCAGCCACAAAAATGAGGACCTCAAGTCTCAGATGCTTTATATTTCTGGTTAACAACACTATTATAATAGAAATACCTCAAAGTGGAAAATATGAAACCAGGATGGTTGATGGAGATATTTGGGGGGAAAAATAGAATTTGCTTCCTTCTATTTCTCTTGCCCATTTCTAGCAAGGGCATTCCATTTTAGATCTTTTATGCTTCCTTTAGCTTGATGGCTCTCAACTCTGGCTGGACATCAGAATCACCTGGAGAACTTGGAAAACAACTGATCTTCAGGAGCAAGGCCAGAGCAGTCAGATCAAAAACTCTGAGGGTAGGACCAGGCATGTAGAGTGTTTTAAGTGCTTCAGGTGATTCCAACGAGCAAAGCTGAGACTCACTGCTGATAGGAAAAAATAATTGAGCTGTGAGGTAGTGTAAGGATAATCTGCTCCCTTCCTTAAAACCATACCTTACTGTGATGAGTCTGTATGACTCCCATTATTTAAAACATAAAAGTTTCACTTTATTATTTCAAAAAATTTAACTACGAAATTCAGCTCAAGACAGTTAATTGTCTTTCTTCAACAAGATTATCAAAATGGTTAAATCTAGGCTATTGCTAATCAGTTAAGCAATGAATTTTAGCTATATCATCCCCCCCCCCCCCCCCCACCGAAAGTTCTAGCAGAGGAGCAGCAAGTGACTATTGCCTGGGTAAAAGGTACAGCTTTTTGAAACATGAACATTGCTAAAGAAATTATCAGGCTTAAAACAAGCTTTTTTTTTTTTTTAACCTCTAACTGTAATAATTACTAAAAAGAAAGAAGAAAGTTTAGCACCAAATCAATAAATAGTTCCCTTTGAGAAATAAGTTTTTAATAATTCATAAGTGATCCATCTGCAGAAGATATAATGGTACAAATAACAATGCCATCAGTAGACCTCAATACTATCATAGTATATCAGCAAACCACAGTTAACAGAATAAATATTTTTGGCTATAGAGAGGTAGGCTCTCCAAACACAAATTAATCTCCTTAATGGATTTTCCTTACCTTCATGAAAAATGCATTATGGGCTCTTAAGTCACACTCAACACATTGTTAGGGTTTTATATGATGTGGGGTTGGCACAAAGATGATTTTTCTTTCACACTGTGGGTAAAAAAAACAATGAGCTGGGTGGTTTGGAGCCAGACTATTTAATCACCAGGCAAAAGCTGGTTACTAAGAGAAGCTGTATTATTCTTAAGCTCCCTCTTTCTGCAAGAGCCCCTTAAAGTTTCTTGAGAGGTAAAAAGAAATTGTATTAACGGACTTAACATTTGTGAAATTTTATAGGTATCAAAAAATTTGTCCCAGCTGACCTCTTTATTAATTATTCTGATTTTTTTAAAGAGCTGAATAAAGCAAAATTGTCCCAACACAAATGCAATTGCTTCTGTTCATGCCCAGCCTTTCTTTTATAATGTTAATTCTTTCTCAGTGGCATTTCTGAGGCACGCAGTTACTGACATGGATGTCATATGAAGATGCACATTTATTTATTTTTTTATTTAAAGATTTTATTTATTTATTTGACAGAGAGAGATCACAAGTAAGCAGAGGCAGGCAGAGAGAGAGAGGAGGAAGCAGTCTCCCTGCTGAGCGGAGAGCCTGATGCAGGGCTGGATCCCAGGGTCCTGGGATCATGACCCGAGTCGAAGGCAGAGGCTTTAACCCACTGAGCCACCCAGGCGCCCTAAGATGCACCTTTATTTGGGACTGAATTCACGAGGTCACATGAATTAAGTCACTAAGTTTATACTGCCTCAGATACATCAAGATGGGCAAGGACACTTCACTGCCACACTCCTGACAGTGTCGACAGGATCACAACCACGAGAGTTTGGTAAGAAACTCGAGAGGGCAGATGTGGGGCTCTGGAGAAGCCTCAGTCAGGTTTTATGGTGCAACCTGCCTAGCATTTTCATTAGCCTTCTCAGCTTCAGTGTGCAAAACTGTTTCCAAACTACTGAGTTTGATTTTCTTCGAAGAGAGGTCAGCCATCAGCCTTCGCATGGTTCAGATTAGCTGACACAGATCAGAGCTGAACCCATGCCCTGGAAGTGAGAGTAACTTTTCCTGGGAGAGATCACCTGGTGGCAGAACTGCAGGGGAGAGCCTCCTTACAGCCCCGTACAACATTCCTCACTGGAAGGCAGGAGCCAAAGGGACCCTGCAGCTCCAGATCTTTCAAGAACCGGGGCTACTGCCTGACAGGGCTGTGTCTAAGAACCTGGATTTAAAAACTCTTGATAGCCACATCAAGGATTTATAGGATCTGTGAATTTTAAGCAATGTGTTTACCAAATAGATCCCACGAAGAAATCGCATTACCTAGGTATTTGGGGGTGTCAGCCTGTGCTAGGACTCTATTTCATCACAAAACTAAGTGAAGAAGAGTTAAGAGGGCATTTCAAAATTTTATGAGCACCAACAGAGTAACAGAGTCAGAACAATCATGTTCCTTCCAATTAAAGAGGTAATTTCAATTACGGTGAACCGTGTGACTAGGGCTCTGAGAGTCACCGTTGTAGTGTCATAAAGCCCAAACTCATTTTTTCAATTAACTGTGTGTAGCAACCCACGCATTTTCTGAGACTTTATCATTGAACTCTTGACTCAAGCAAGATCTAATGTGTGGTAGGGCCTTCATTTCCCCAATTTCACAGTTAATAACTTTTCCAGTTCAGAGGCTAAAAGTCTCTGCTCCTTTTTATGGTGAACTAAGTTAGTAAAATAAAGCATTTTATCACACAAACACCAGCCTAATTGTTACTGATTTTATTTTCTGAATTAATATATGATAATATAGAAACCAAGGAAGCCTTTATTCTTACTCACTCCACTCTAGTCCCTTCCTCCCAGAAGAAGTGACATAAATTAGGCCATGCAAATTTCTTGCTTACAAAAAAAGAAAAATTTAGTGCCTCTGGGTGGCTCAGTCAGTTAAGCCTCTGACTCTTGTTTTTCCCCACAGGTCAAGATCTCATGAATTGTAAGATCAAGTCCTGCCTCTCTGTCCCAGCTCAGTCCCAAGTCAGCTTGAAGATTTTCTCTCCCTCTCCTTCTGCCCTCCCCCCTGCCTTCTCTCTCTCTCTCTGTCTCTTTCAAATAAATAAATTAATTAATATTAAAAAAAAAAAACAGATTAGTTGACCATAGAGTTGAGGATCCTTCTTCTGGGCTCTCTATTCTGTTCCTTTATCTCTGTGTCTGTTTTTGTGCCACTAGCATATTGTCTTGATGATTACAGCTTTGTAATGCAGCTTGAAGTCTGGAATTGTGATGCTAACAGCTCTGGTTTTCTTTTTCAACAGTCCTTGGGCTATTCAGGGTCTTTTCTGGGTCCATTCAAATGTTAGGATTGTTTGTCCTAGCTCTGTGAAAAATGTTGATGGTATTTTGATAGGGATTGTATTGAATGTGTAAATTGCTTTAGGTACTATAGACATTTTAACAATATTTATTCTTCCAATCCATGAGTATGGAATGTTTTTCCATTTCTTTGTCTTCCTCAATTTCTTTAAGTGTTCTATAGTTTTCGAGTACAAATTCTTTACCTCTTTGGTTAGGTTTATACCTAGATAGGTTATGATTTTTGGTGCGATTGTAAATGGAATCGATTCCTTGATTTCTCCTTCTTCTGCTTCATTGTTAGCGTATAGAAATGCAACTGACTTCTGTGTGTTGGTTTTATATCCTCCCACTTTGGTGAATTCCTATATCAGTTCTAACAATTTTGGGGGTGGGGTCTCTTGGGTTTTCCACATAGAGTATCATGTCATCTCCAAACAGTGAGTTTGACTCCTTATTTGCCAGTTTGAATGCCTTTTATTTCTTGTTGTTATCTGATTTCTGAGGCTAGGACTCCCTGTACCATTTCAATAGAGTGGTGAGAGTGGACATCCCTGTCCTGTTCCTGACCTTAGGGGGGAAACTGAGAGTTTTTCCCCATTGATGATGATATTTGCTGTGGGCTTTTTGTATATGGTTTTTATCTTCCCTATACTGCAGAGAGTTTTTATCAAGAAAGAAAGAATGAAGAACTCCTGGATGGCTCAGTCTGTTAATCATCTGCCTTTGGCTCAGGTCATGATCCCAGGGTCCTGGAATCGAGCCCTGCATCTAGCTCCCTGCTCAGTGGGGAGTCTGGCTTCTCCCTCTCCCTCTGCCCCCTCTCACTTGTGCTCTCTTTCTCAAAATAAATAAATAAATAAAATCTTAAAAAAAAAGAAAGAAAAAGTGAAATCTTGTCATCTGCAACAATATAGACTGAAATAGAGGATATTATGATAAGCAAAATAAGTCAGTCAGAGAAAGACAAATGTCATATTGATTTCATTCATATGTGAAATTTAAGAAACAAAACAGAGGATCATAGGGATAGGGAAAGAAAAATAAAATAGCATGAAATCAGAGAGAAAAACAAATCATTAGAGACTCAACTCTAGGAGACAAACTGAGGCTTGATGGAGGAGAGGGGGTTGGGGGGAAGGATAACTGGGTGATGGGTATTAAGGAGGGCACATGATGTCATGAGCATTAGGTTTTATATACAACTGATAGATCACTGAACTCCATCTACCTCTGAAATGAATAAAAAGAAAAAAAAAGAAAAGAAAAATGAAAGAATTCCTCATGATGTTAATAATAAATCCACACTTTATACAGAAGCCTAAACAGCTGAGAAGAACTGATCTCTGTCTCTTTGTCAACCCCTGCTTGTGCCACTGTTCAAGCCTCAGTCTCAGATTATTGGCTGAATAATGGTCCCCAATGTCCACATCCTGATGCCAGGAATTTTTGAGGCTATCAGTGGACATGTAGAAGGAACTTTGAAAATGTGATAAAATTCAGGATCTCGAGATGGACAGTTACCCTGGATTATCTGGTTGGGCTCCATACAATCATATATATTTCTAGAAGAGGAAGGGATAAGGAACAGAGTTAGAGAGACATGTAAGGACAGAAGCAGATTTCAGCGAGCAGAGAAGATGCTGTGATGCTGGCTTTGAAGGTGGAGGAAGGGACCACAAGCCAAGAATGACAAAAGGTCTCCAAATGCTGGGAAAGGCAAGAACAGGAGTTCTCTCTTAGAGAACTCAGGCCAGCTGACACCTTGGTTTTAGCCCAGTGAAACTGATTTTGTACTTCTGACTTCCAGAAGTGTACGTTAATAAGCTTATGGTGTATTGAGCCCCTACCTGCATGCTAATTCGTTACAGCAGTAATAAGAAATGAATATAGGCATGCTGCCTACTGTCATTTTCTAACAAACACAAAACTTCCTGACTCAGAGATTTGCAGTATCTCTGGACTCTAAGCTGTATCAAGGAGAGTTTCCATCTCTTCATCTTTGTCTCCTGAATAAACAAGGCACTGAGTATATACTTGTTGTATAAATGAATGATTGGATGAGAATATCCGAAGGTAAATATACTGACTTGGAACTGGTTCAGCAGTGTGGTTTTTCTTGTTCCACACAGGACTGATTGGAGTGTAAGCAACAAAGTACTATGTACCCAGGTTATAGAAGTTGCTGGAAGTTTTCTCAGCCTTTTTCTCCTCACTTTGTTTCCATACAGAATGTTCTTTACTGAACACATATAGAAAGGAAAATGAAAGCAATGGAAGATGAATCATCCCTCTTTCTCCAGAAGTGCTAATTTGGATCCTGATTACTGCAAACATGAGCCACCCACTCATACTACTAACGGTGATATCACCAACTGCTGAGCTCTCAGAGGATTGGAGTGGTCATTATTCTATCAGATATAGCTTTGACAAGGGAAAATATTACACGGAGGAATTACTTCATGTTTTTCAAAAATGCCGCAGATTGATCCCAATTGGTTTTATGACCAACTAACCAACTTGTCCCATGGGTCTTCTCTTATACCTACTCCTATAATCTTATCATATTTGATAAATAACTTCCTGTTGCTCAACCAGTTCCATCAGACAACACATTAGCCTTCTTTATTAATTTTTCATGCAACATTCTTTGTAGAAAATTTGCTAGCTTATGCTATCACTACCAGAAGGTGATGAATTTGAGCTTGTTTCAGTTTACAAACCATATTTTAACATATCCAAGTATGGATGCCTACATGAAAATGCATATGCTATTCCTTCCTGTGTAATATATTAGGAAGAGCCAAGATTTTGGATCTTGACTATTTCTGATTAAATATCTTGACAAATAACTTTGATTTGCTATTGTCTTTGAACAGCTTTGTTAAAGATCTACTTGATTATTTTTAAAAAGTGAATTATACTCTGTGCAAAGAAGCAATTTTAATATATAAATATATTTTTGAACGTTTGACTGGTAAGCCATATCATTTTATTTGATGAGTAGTACCAATGCCAGATTCAAAAATGTAGAATTTTTTTTCTTTCACAATTATGCCATATTTCTTCTTTTGAAAAGAATGCTTTTATATCAACTTAAATTTTTATGAAAAAACATTGTTTTTATCTAGTTTGACAATATTTTATATTTATTAAAGTTATATTATACCATTTCTAATTAATGAACTAAAATTTAGGGCTCAGTTTATTTATGATTATTTACGGACATTGTCATAACATTATTAGAAAACTCCAGAACCTCCCTTTGCTTGGTTCAGTCTTAAAAAAATAGTATTTTTACAGAAATTCCCCATTTAAGAAGAAGATACTGTAATCTTTTTAGATATATTCTATTAAAGAGATCATGGATATTTCATATTGATTTTTTGATAAAGAAAATGACTATAAAACCACAATACAAAAATAAATAGCAAACAACTCAAACCTAGACTTTTCTACCTAAGAAGGGTAATGATAAAGGACAGTGAACTAGTGTTTTCTTTGAGTAGCTTAATGAGAGTCACAGGAGAACAGAGAACCATTTTACTGTTAAAGAAAAAAATACTCATCTCTCCAAAGCTTATAATAGAAAAACTTGTGCTGATCATTCAAGATTAGCAATGGTTATCCCTGGAATACAGAACATTTAATGGATTTTCAGTGTTGTTCTAAACTTTTTTTCTATATTCTATCAGCATTATGCAAAATGTTAGGTTTCCTTCACCTTTATTTTCTTTTTCCTTAAAAACCCTTGGAACTTTCTAAATTGTTCAGAAGAAAAAAATATTAGATCTCTCTACAAGAAGTCTAGTTTAGTTGAAGATACTTAAATCCAAAACCTGCAAAGATTGTTCTAAATGCACAGCCATTCATTTAAAAGTTATCTAGTTAAGCTATACAACTTCAGCTGACTCAAATTATATCTGTGCCTTGGAAATAAAATAGGAGATTCATTTGCTGCTAAATGAAGGGGAAAGAAAGATCAGCTGGCCTCAGCATTAAATTGTATCCTCTCCCCCAAGTTTTTAGACTTATTTATTCGAGAGAAAGAGGGAGAGCAAAAGCAGGAGGGGCAGAGGGAGAGGGAAAGAGAATCTGATACAGACTCTGGGCTGAGCACAGAGCCTGACTTGGGGCTCAATGTCATGACCCTGAGATAATTACCTGAGCCAAAACCAAGAGTCAGAGGCTTAACCGATTGTGCCACCCAGGTAACCCAGCCCCTCCAAGTTTTTAAAAAGTAAGCAGAGACAGGTTAATCAAATATTCTGAGGTAACTCTTTTGGAGAAGTTTTGTTCCAAGCCTTTTCTGATGCCTTAATGTCCCTGACCTTATTTTATTTTATTTGGTGCCCAAAAAGTGATTTTATTAAAGCATGGGGACAGGACCCATAGGCAGAAAGAGTTGCCTCTTAAATAACAAAATTAATTTTTAATTTTAATTTTAAATAATAAAATTAATTCACAAATTTAAATTCTATTTTATTGAAACCCCAGTATCTGCTATCAGGTTTTCTGGACCATTGCTGATTCTTCCACCTTTCAGTGAGAGTCACCGGGGAAATTCATATCTCAGCGAAAGAAAATTCTGTAATTTTGATTCTGTTATTGATTAGAGAACTGAGCAATATAAGAATTAGGGGAAAGCAGAAATGTCTACAGGGAACCTTAAGTCTCTTGGTTTGTCTGAATTAACTGTTAACCTCAGACAAGCAGTTTGTTTTGCTTCAGCTTGAGTTTACTTACTAAATTTAGGAGTTTCAAGCATTATTACTGCATATGCAATATAGACAGCTAATCACCCTCTGTTGAATATTTTAATATGTTCCTCTGTAATACAATTTTTAATGATAGAGAATAAATTAAACTTGTATTACAGGAAGAAGGAGAATCTGCAAACTGGTGCTCCTTAATTGTTACCAAAGGAAAAGTAACAACAATGCATGAATTCAGAGGGAGTATTAATAATTCAATCAACAGATGGCTAAGTGTACCTCTGAAAAACACAGACAAATTAATTCTCACTTGCTCTCATCTACTGGGAGATAGAAGCAGAATTATGGCTTTCTATTTTAAAATATTTATATTACTATGTGCCAAAACATTTTAGTGAAATAATCCGATACAAATAATAAGAGAGTTTAAAGGATTTTTCTGCAATTTCTACAACAATTAATATCTTCATTGCAATTTACTTCCAAAGATATTTCACGCTATTAAACTTGAAATTCACAATTATTCAAGTCTTTGTTTCATGAGCTTCTCTGCATCAGTCAGGTTTCAGTAGGCTATACTACAGTAAAAAATCGCCCCGTGTTTCAATGGCTCTCAACAAAAAAAACGTTTATTTCTAGTTCATGTGAATGTTCATCGCAACTCTTCTCTATATGCTCACCATACCAATAACCAATAACCTCATCTCACATAAGCTGCTTGTACATTTGCTTCGAAGTGTCGTATATTAGACATTTACCTTTCTTTGGCAAACATAATTTACCTGGCAGAGCCTGATGTCAATAAGATGAGAAATCAAACTGTCCTATAGGGGTAGTCCCTGTTAGGAGATGCAGCAAAAACTTTGTTGATAATGTAATCAATACCAGAATTCTTTTTCTAAAATCAATTTATAAGACTGATTTATAAGTGTATGAAAGAGCCCTGAAATCAAGTTCTTCAGACTTGCAGAAATACTTTGAGGAGACATGACAGAAAAATGAGGAAATATTACAACTGATTATAAAACATGCTGCCACATAGTTACGTGTTTCTTAGTCTGGCTAAAAGTCAGAACAATCTGACATTATCATTTAAATATCTTTCATAAAAGGATGGGTTTTTTATTAGATTTTTCTTCTTTTTCTTATCAAAGACTTAGAGGCTATATCAAAAAGATTATAGAGAGAATTCATTCACATTCTATTCTGAATGTTTCATCAGTAACATAGAGAAATGCATTGATAAATATATAAGTAAATTTATGTGTCACGTATCAAGGGGATGAAAAGTTTTGGAAATAAGGTCACTAATATGCTGCCCATGACTGCACAAAAGAGATAGCGATAAGAAATCTTTATATTAAACCCAAATTTCCATCCTAGGAGTGGGCTCCTTTAGAATCACTGGCAATATTTTAAGAACAGCTCACAGTTTACTAAATACCAAAGCAATGTTAGAGCAGAAAGAGATTGCTCCAGCAATGAAATCATCCATAGAGCTCACCTACTCATCACCCAACACAATCAAGACTAGCTCCAAGCCAAAGAAGTGGAGTTGGCAACCGGTTGTTGCTTAAGTCAGAACATGACCCCAGAAGTTAACTCCCAATGCCTGAGAGATGTTTTCTGACTCCTTAAACTCACAAGAAGAGTAAAATTTATTAAACTTTTAACTGATATCACATCATATACATTAAAATCATTTCACTACCCCAGTAAGTCTTGTTTTCAATATTATGTCCAATCTCCATCTGCTTTATTTCTTGTCTGAGGATACTAGACCTTAATTATATTCTCTAGCCAAAAACAGAAAGAAAAAGAAAAAAAAAATGTGGTAACTCTACCTCAGAATACCTTCTCCTGGCATTTCCAGACCACGTATTATATAACTTGAAAAGTAGAATTCACTAAGAATTATGTTGTTCGTACATTTTTGTATTAGCCTCTATGCTTAACACCAAGAAATCAAAATGAAAAATATCATTCGTTATTTTAGAGAAAATTCTAATTAGACTTCTTACATTATTCTCTTTTCCATTAAGAATGATTTATCTAGTCCTCAGAAAGATGCAGAAGAAGGAATGCACACACGCAAGAATGGAGTGCTGAAAAGATCATGCCTGTGCAGCAATCCTGAACGTATTTGCATTTTGCTTTACAGTCTGCATATGTAGTTTCCCACATTCTGTTATATGAAATCTCTGTCATTGGGAGGATTGAAGACACTGTCATTCAGAAAACTTGAGCAACATGATACGGTGTCAATACAATTTTTAAAAGAGGTGAGATGAGATCAAAGTTCGAGTTGAGGGTTTGCCCCCAAACCCCAACCCTTAAGAGGCTGTTTTGGGTTTAAGGGGTTTAGTGGACGTGTGCAGGGAATGCACCTCACACACCTCCAGCCTCTGCTGCCCTCCTACGCTGTTACTCACACCCAAGACAGAAGCGTCAGCAGGAGGACCCCTGGCATTTTCTATTGATGTGTTCTGTGTATTGTGCTTCAAAAATCATTTGAACCAAGTGTCTACTTTCTTTCTTCTCCATTGATGGGATTTTTAGGTGTAGCTGTAATTGCTGAGAAACATCAGTGAACTAAACTGTACCCAGGAGGAAATGAGAACAAAATAAATCAATACAAGTATGCATGTAATCAAATAGGGGAGAGAGGGATGAGCATTTCAGTTCAACACTATAGTATCATTCTTTTTTTTTTTTTTTTTTTTACTTTTTACTATCTTTTTATATTTCTTTTCAGCATAAGAGTATTCATTGTTTTTGCACCACACCCAGTGCTCCATGCAATACGTGCCCTCCTTAATACCCACCACCTGGCTCCCCCAACCTCCCACCTCCCACCCCTTCAAAACCCTCAAGTTGTTTTTCAGAGTCCATAGTCTCTCATGGTTCACCTCCCCTTACAATTTCCCTCAACTCCCTTCTCCTCTCCATCTCCCCACGTCCTCCATGTTATTTGTTATGCTCCACAAATAAGTGAAACCATATGATAATTGACTCTCTCTGCTTGACTTATTTCACTCAGCATAATCTCTTCCAGTCCCATCCATGTTGCTATAAAAGTTGGGTATTCGTCCTTTCCGATGGAGGCATAATACTCCATAGTGTATATGGACCACATCTTCCTTATCCATTCGTCCATTGAAGGGCATCTTGGTTCTTTCCACAGTTTGGCAACCTTGGCCATTGCTGCTATAAACATTGGGGTACAGATGGCCCTTCTTTTCATGTAGTATCATTCTAGAAGTCATAGAAGATAAATGCTGCTTTCTATTTAGAAACCTGACTTCCAATGATGTTAGTATATGGTGCCATTTTAAATTTGTAGACATTGGTCCTAAGAACACCCAGGATTTTATAACAACACAGATCCCTCAATGAGTATGCTCTATAATAAATAAAGTTTTATTTGTTTCTTTGTTTCTAGGCCACAGAATTTTCACTGGAATAGCTTTTCTTTCCTAAAAGGAAGAAGACAATACAACATAACTCACAGAAACAGGAAAAAAAATTATAAACAGAAGCCAGCTAATGCTATTTTAGTATTTGATCCCAGTAACCCTGAATAATGTGGCTTCTGAAGTGGAGTTACTAATGTGGACTTCACAGTGTCATCTAGCATTACTTAAATGGGAACTAAACCAAAATAAGTACTTTTAAGTATGAAAAATGTGTACCTCTTATTAATTTTTCCTTTTGTGACTTGCCTGAAAATCTTCCTTGTCTTTCTTCAGTGCATTTCTATTCCTTAGAACCTATTTATAAAATCTGGAATATTATAAAAGGAAAACCATTTTAGAAAATTAAAATGAACTTTTCTAAGGCATTTTTATTTGCCCAATTGCCATGAAGAACTTTAGGAAGATTTTTCGGCCTTCAGAGTGCCACTACCTTGTTTTTATAATATATTCTGATAGCAATGCATATTAAAAATCAGGGTTCTTAAGTTTCAAAGGTTAAGTTAAGCAACATTTTAAAGTGATGACCATGTTTACATAAAATACCTCAAGGAAAAGACAAGGCATTATAAATGTATGAATAATTCATTATTTTTTTTTTTTTTACTATTTAGAAAAGGACTTATAATCCATTTGAGACTTTAAATTTCAGAGAAGATTCATCTGTAGGGTTTATTTTTAATATTATTTATTTGAGAGGGAGAGAGCATGCAAGCTGGTGGGAGGAGCACAGGAAGAGAGAAAATCTGAAGCAAACTCCTTGCTGAGCACAGAGCCTGACCTGGGGCTTAATCCCAGGACCCACAAGAGCAAGATGTGAGCCAAAATCATGAGTCAGACACCTAACCAGCTGAGTCACCCGAGTGCCCTGGTTTTTGTTTAAGTAGGCATTATGGTATTTCCTTCTGTCCCCATTTTATTCAGATATAATTACCATATAATATTGCCTTAGTTTGAGTTGTACAACGTAATACCTTGATACATGTATATACTATAAAATGTTCACCACAGTAAGCTTAGTTAACATCCATCACTTCACATATTTACACATTTTTTTCCTTGTGTCCAGAACTTTTAAGATATACTCTCTTAGCAACTTTCACATAGACCCAGTATCTGTAACTATAGTCCCCATGCTGTACCTTACTTCCCCTGGACTCATTTACTTTATAACTGGAAGTTTCTAAGTTTTGACACCCTTCCCTCATTTCTCCTATCCCCTGGCCCTTGTTTCTGGCAAACACCACTAATCTGTTTCCATGAGTTCTTTTTTTTTTTTTTCAGTTCCACATATAAATGAGATCATGCAGTATTTGTCTTTCTCTGTCTGACTTACTTCACTTGAAGCTTTTTTAGTATTCTATTATTTCGCAATAATAATTGATGAGCAATAACTTTATATGTGCAGTTCTTCCTCACAAGACCAATGATTCACCCGGAAACCATATGATGATTTATAACCCTGGTACTTGAGAAAGATGCTAAATTGGCTGCTCTAGAAATCATTATGTTAACTGAACTGGTTTCTCATTTATGCCTCGACTGCAAATTTTCGGGCTGCAAACTGCAAGGAAAAACCAACTCATTTCAATATAAGAGAAACCTTAGATTTAGAAAGGTAAAACAATGCATCCACAATGACTTTCTGAAGAGAATAGACTTTTGACAAGAAATATTTAAAAATTGGAACTCATTACCTCCAGTCTAATTAAGAGGACTGACCATGATATATCGTAGTTGGCTATTTCGGATTCTAGATTACAAACCCTTAACACTGCCCACTTAGAACCTTGCCTTTGGAGGCTCATAATGATATCAGAAAGGTCTTTCAAATTTGTTTGCCTCTTCTGTGAAGTAAAGAGCTTCTACGTTTATATCAAGAACGTTAATGGGGCGCCTGGGTGGCTCAGTGGGTTAAAGCCTCTGCCTTCGGCTCAGGTCATGATCCCAGAGTCCTGGGATCGAGCCCCACATCGGGCTCTCTGCTCCGCAGAGAGTCTGCTTCCTCCTCTCTCTGCCTGCCTCCCTGCCTATTTGTGATCTCTCTCTCTCTCTCTCTGTTAAATACATAAATAAAATCTTAAAAAAAAAAAAAAAGAACGTTAAAAGATTAGTTTGTTTTATTTTCTACTCATTTGACTAGAGGTTGGATCAGATTCTGCCAGTCTGACAACAGAAACCCCAGCCTCAGGATTAAAATCCTTATGGTACTCACTAAAAGTTTGGAGAAAAATGATTTGCTTCATCCTCATTATCGACAGGGTTCTATGTGTGAGCACTTCATGTTGTAAGCGCTTTACATAAATTAATCCATTTAATCTTTGCACCACCTCATGAGTAAGTATAACTATCATCCTTATACACGTAGAAGAATAGCAAAGAAGAAGTAATGGCAGAAGCACACTGGTTCAGGATCAGCATCTCAAGCAAAAAGAAATAAGGGAAAAAGACCTAGATATATAAGCCATGTTATGGGAAAACAAGGCAAAGGCACACCATGTTATGAATGGTGGGCAAGGGTGCCTGGGTGGCACAGTGGGTTAAGCAGCCGCCTTCAGCTCAGGTCATGATCTCAGGTCCTGGCACTGAGTCCCCTATTGTGTCCCTTGCTCCACGGGGAGCCTGCTTCTCCCTCTGCTTCTGTCTGCTGCTCCCTCCGCTTATACACTAGCTCTTTCTGTCAAATAAGTGAATAAAATCTTAAAAAAAGAATGGTGGGCAAAAGTGGAAAGTATACTAACAAGGAGGAAACCTCTACTAACAGGAAAGTGATTGGCATATTTAGTAGTAAAGTTGGCTTTTTTTTTTTTTAAAGATTTTATTTATTTTTTGACAGAGAGATAGAGAGCACAAGTAGGCAGAGCTGCAGTCAGAGGAAGAGGGAGAAGCAGGGACCCTGACGTGAGGCTTGATCCCAGGACCCCAGGATCATGACCTGAGCTGAAGGCAGATGCTTAACCTACCGAGCCACCTAGGTGCCCCAAAAGTTGACTTTTAACTCAGAGAAACCTGGATTTAAATTTCAGTTTTACTATTCATCAGTTACATGACTTTGAACAAAGCCCTAACTCTCCCTTTATTCATATGCAAATCAGAAAATAAAATTATGGTAGTTGTGGATAAATGAAAACAAATAATTAAATTAAATAATGTACATAAGTTGCTTAGCAAGTTTTGTGTTTTTTTTTTTTTTTAAGATTTATTTATTTAAGAAAGAGTGCGAACAGGGGGAGAGGTAGAGGGAGAGGGCCAAGAAAGAATCTCCAGCAGACCCCTGCTGAGCACAGAGCCCAAGGCGGGACTCGATTCCACAACCCTGAGATCATGACCTGAGCAGAAACCAGGAGTCAGATGCTCAACCGACTGAGCCACCCAGACATCCCATTTTTTTCTGATGGACTTCTCTATACATTGCTCTTTATTTTTAGCTTTTTGGTGTCATATTTTCTTTACAACTTCTTTAATATGGGTTCCTGATTTCCAGTAATGTTCACTACTGTCAGATTCAAATTCCAACATCATTAGTTTTGGCATGACAATTCCTGGCTCAACATTTCTAAAATGACTAAAGTTTAATGCCAAAGATAACACTCTGGCATTTCACCGTTCCACATGTTATCATTATAAACTGGAAGAAAACAAATGGGGTTAATAAGTCTATTTAGAGAGAAGCATTAACTTTACCAGTTATTAACCGTGCTTTGAGCAAGTCTCATTCTCTCCAAATTCCTCTTGGTAAAGTGTGACACAGGTGTGTTATAATGTTCAAATTAGAAAACTCACTGTAAGATCCTTTGAAATGAATCCTTTGAAATCTGAAAAGGCATATATACATATGAGATAGTAGGAGAAAAAGAGGGAATTTCAAATTCCTGTTCAAACTGAGCTCAAGTCCTAGCTCTGGCTCTTATCAGTCTGTGACAATTAGGAGTCATGTAACCCTTTGATCCTCAGCATTTATAACTAAATTTGGGAAGAATAATAGCTAGTTTTACTAAATCTTACTGCCAAATGTATAATTTTTAATTTTGACGGAAGTATATCCTACCTATAAATCAAGCTGTCCCTAGGACTTGGATGTTCTTTGTGGCAACCTCATATGTTCCACTATGACCAACACAAACCAACATACAGTAGATGAAGAACAAAAACAAAAATGGTAACAAACAAAATGAAATAAAACCAGGTAGCATAGTGATCACTGTTCTCCAAACTTTTTGTCACTATCTACCCTGATTCTAATAGGTTCCTGATGCTAAGGGAAGGGAATTCATTGGAGTCTTAAAATCAGAATGAAGGGAGATACTTTGGTAGTCCATGATGATTTAATTATGTAGCACAATTATGAAAAATGAAAATTCATTTACCATGACACAATGTCACTGCGTTAAAATTGTGTAAAGAATGGATGACAGCAAGGTCCAGGCAGCTATCACAAGCTGGGATGAAACGGGTGGGCTGCCAACCATGAGGGCAAGCAGCAAACACTGGCTTGGCTGTGGACTTCAGAGGAATAAAAAGAGCTGACAAGCCAGGCTGGTCTGAAGCAGGAAGACATTAGTTCACCACTTTAAACCAAAGGATCCGAAATGATGCTGAATGTAAAAGACAGGGTCACAAATGGTGATGAAAATGACAGTAATAGGATAGATTGAAGAGTAATGGCTTACAGTTGCAGAGCAGAGAAACATCGTAGGGTAAACTGTGGGACAGTGTTACTTACATAACTATAATGATATTGGTGCATCTATTGCAATTACTGGGAAGAGATTTATCTCAACTATTGAACAAACTAAATTATAAAGCAAATTAACCATTGAATATAATTTCATATGTATACTTTAATTTCATGCATCTTAGAAATTTTGCAATAGGAATCAAGTGTCAGATAATACATCTTTATTAAGACTGTAAGTTTTGGTGGTGCTGTAACATACGTAGGTCGAACGCTCAATGAATATGTAATGAGTGTGGAAGAGACGTGCTTGCGGTGAGTGTTCCTAGTGCTCATTCTTCAAAAAAGATATACATAAATAACTGATTCATGAATCCTCTGCTTGTTTGCTGTAAGCCTAATGCCAGAAATCCATGTCATCAGAACCTTTTATGTATCTTCTAAGATTAAAAAAAAAAATTACTTTGAGCAACTAAATTTACAAAAGAGAGTAAATGGTCTTGTCAACCTTGAAAGTGTTACTTTGAGAAACTAAAATTACATGTGAGATTAAATGGTCCTATCAGCATTCAACATTACTTTTCTTCCCTCCTTTTGAGCCCCTCTCATTCCCTCACCACAGTGCACACACCCTGACACTTTTTAGCTCAGACACAGGACTCTGCCCATGGTGAGGGACTTGGTCCTTTGCCTCCCTCCATGTGAGACTCTGTCCCCCAGCTGTTCACTATCTCAGTCTCTGTCCCAACGGCCAGCCATCACATCAGGGACTTCCTAGTCACATCACATCCTCTTAGAACTAAGAGAACACTCAGCATATGGACTGCAAAGTCATTCCCTTTAAATCCTTACTTCAAGAAGATTAGAACATTTCCTCAAGTTTCAACAGTATTAAGTTGTCAAAAATACTCAAGAAGTCTTGGGGCGCCTGGGTGGCTCAGTGGGTTAAGCCTCTGCCTTCGGCTCAGGTCATGATCTCAGGGTCCTGGGATCAAGCCCCACATAGAGCTCGGCAGGGAGCCTACTTCCTCCTCTCTCTCTCTCTGCCTGCCTCTCTGCTTACTTGTGATCTCCATCTGCCAATTAAATAAAGAAAATCTTAAAAAAAAAAAAAAAACCTCAAGAAGTCTCAATTTTGAAAAAGGTCACAATTCACTCTGTTTAGGTATGTAGAAATATGTGTCTATATGTGATAACGAAGAGTGGTACTCGTAGATATATGTAAATTGTTAGGGTTACTGCTCTTACTTCCTTTTAAAACTAATCTTATTTGTGTACTGATTTTTTTAAAATGATTTTAGTATTTAATATTCAGTCCCATTTACCACAAACTCATCAAAACATGCTGGTTCTGGATTAACCTTACATACTTTTTACTGGGGATGACACACCAAATTTTGTGAAAAAGTATAATCCTGAAAAAAATTAACTAGTCTCAAACCAAGTAGTATATGATAGAACAAAGTTGATAATAGTTATAATAGCAATTGCTTTCAAAACCAGGGATATTAACTAAGTTTAATCTAAATAGACAATGTAGGAACTACTAAAAAATATGAGTAACTTGCCTAAAATTTTCTTTAAAAGTCACTAAACCTATTAGTTTGTTAATCTTGAAAATGCAGTGGCTTTTCAAGGTTCAAGAACTTATTGAGTATAGTCAATGTCCAGGAGACTGCACATGGAGCCCACATGAGTACAAACAGAAATTTTAGGGAGCCTCGCTGGCTCAGTCAGTTAAACGTCTGCCTTTGGCTCAGGTCATGATCTCAGGGTCCTGGGATCGAGTACTGCATCAGGGTCCCAGCTCAGCAGGGGGTTTCTGCTTCCCTCTCTCTCAGCTCATTCTCTGTATCTCTTAAATAAACAAATAAAATATTTCTTTTTAAAAAAAGAAATTTCTTTGGAAATACTGAAATTATTCTCTGAAAACAGAGCTATGCAAATTTGTGTTTTGGAAAAGGGAGAGTTTAGTCACCAACGCTCACAAGTTTCTTGAAGACAAAATCGTCTTACTTGCTTAGTTCTTCCCAGTACTTGACACAGTGCTGAGCAAATTAAAAACTGTATACATTATCAAGATTCACTTATGGGACAATTTATAGGGAACAGTTATGCATTTGATTTGTAAATATCTATTATATAAGCACATTAAATGCAGAGTGGCCAGGGATTGTGCCTTAATTTGGACAGAAATCTGCCTATAAACGGTAGATAATTTACTTTGCCACTTTAAAATCTGTTGAGCATTTCTTGGACTCATTCTGTTCTTGATCTGAAGTTGTATGAATTAAGAAGATTTCAAATGCAAATGTACTTACTTTCTGTATTTAATACTGACAGTCCAAACCATCCTCTATTAGAGAACACTACTATTTACTTACTGCCTAAAAACCTAAAACAAAACAAAACAACAAAACAAAAATCTGATTTGGATTCCCTCTCTAGATGCCTGTGTCACTATATGCAGCATCTGCTGTCATAAGCTTTTCGCATGGATTAGAAGAAACACTTTTAAGACATTAATGGTTGTCTGTTGTATAGCAGATGATTGACAACTCATGTTTCTTTTTTTTTTTTTTTTTAAGATTTATTTATTTTTAGGGACACTAGGAGAGAATAAGAGAGAGAGAGAGAGCGCACATGCATGGGTGGAGGGGCACAGGGAGAGGAAAAGAGAGAATCTCAAGCAGGCTTCACCCCCAGCACAGAACCTGAGCAAGGCTTCATCTCACAACCTTGAGATTATGACCTGAACCGAAACCATGAATCAGATGCTCAACCAACCAGCTGAGCCACCCAGGCATCCTGACTCAAGTTTCTTGATGACTGTTCTGCCAAGGCAAAAGAGGGCAGGCTGTTTTTTTCCATTTTCTTTTCCACCCAAAGTCATTTCCCAAATTTATCAGTTTCCCACGGAGAGTCCATCTCATCATTTGACTTTCTGACTAGAATTACCCCAGATTTAATACATGATAACTTTCTTTCCTTCAGACTCATAGCTGCAGAAGAATTATCCCATTTCTGGGGTAGGTGATGTTGCCTTCATTGTCTTATTCATTTGCTTTTCTAAAGAGAGATTTCCCTTAATGTATTACTTTAGACTTCAAAGTCAAGTATCAGTAACTCTCTTTTTGGCAGCAATCTGCCTTAAGACTATGTGAATAGAGTAAGAAAAGGATGACCTGAGTGAGCAGACTGCTCTAGCAAAATGGAGTCTTATTTTGATCAACGTCTGACAATATAAAATATGGTTTCAATCTGAAATAGGGAACTCTGTGACATTGCCAAAGAACTAAGTACGTCATTGGTTATTTTATTTGGGCTAAAATGATACACAGACAGATCCTAACTTTTTGCCAGAATACCGTGGTGACTCTACTTTATAGTTTGCAACCTGATTTAGAAGTTTGGTAAATTGATTCATAAACTAATAAAATTAGAATCATCCAAATGGGTCACCTGGAAATTATCTGCTTTTATGCAGTGCATCTTTAGGCATTCTGTGGGACTTTTTATTTTAATTATGTATCTTCAGATATGGAGAGTCTCTCACAAATGTTTTCAGTGTATCTAACTTGACAGATTCACACATTACAGGAGGATTCAAAGAGTCTGTTATTCACTCAGTATATTCCATTAATAAGTGCAAAGAGTCTTTAGGTTACCTATATAAAGTCACTTTCGTCAGAATTGCCTACATGAATCTTAACATAATTATGAGTCTGACATATGCACACTGTAGAATACATAAAAAGACTGTGGGAGGCCGTGCAGTAGCTTGAGAGAGAACCAAACCAGCCCCTGACTCGAGCATCCTTGAAACCTAAGGGTTAAAGCAATCCTGTGGTTAATAAGTTGAGGTGATTGAGAATGGGCCTGTGCCATGGGTCTCACACTCTCCTGTGCAACCACCCTCTGGGCCTTATCTGGAACAGGACATGCAGGCCTAAAGCCGTGAATCAGTAACTTGACTTGCTATCCCTGCAGGGGCCATAAACTGCACCTGATGCCCTTTTGGCCCTTCTCTGTCTACTTATCTATAGGGAACTCATCTTTAAGCAGCCCTCTTGGCACCATGATGTTTGCACATGAGCCCTAAGAAACCTTCTAAGGGGAACCTGTGGAAACTATTCTAAGAATGCAATGGATCACTGCTTCCCTGTGATTGTCTCTGTACGATACTTATACCAGAGCACTCTTCTGAATAAACTGGCATTGCTTGGACATCATCCACTTTGCCCCTCCTGTCCCCATCTCTTTGTGTCTCATCTTCATTTCACCATCCTCTTACCCTCTCGACCCTGGTCGTGTTGTCGTGCCGGCCGCGACAAACGACTTCCTCCAAGAGTTTTTATGGTAAATGCCAAAAGTATGTCTTTAAATCTTAATCCTACTTCATCACACTTCACTTGGATTTTAAAAAGGTTTATTAGATTTGCAAAGATGGAGGTTAACTTCAATTATTATGGACTCAATAAGAGACATTTGGACAAGTCTTAGTTACCTTGAATTCAGACATAGACTTATCATTGTGTCTTAGAGATATTTTGCTCACCATCACTCATTCCAGCAATATAAATCTCACTCTATTTGAAAAATTTTTCTTGCAGATGATCCACTTCAAAAAAATAGAAGTTTATTTTTAAAATACAAATTTTTGCAACTTTCTAATCGTAGATATCTGTTATTTTGGACATGTTAATGTCTCAGCAATAAGGAAACGAACAGCTTTATTTTCATACATCTTAACATGTTTCCTGTGAATATGCCTACAGGTTTGGCTCTGTCATCCAGGATAGCATGAATCAATCAATGTTTGCATAGACATTTACTTCCATTATACACATCTCCCCTTTTGTCTTCTGGATCTTGGACACCAGTGCAGAGAGAGTGCATAGCCTCCTTCTCAGGATTCCCCTTGCATTTAAAGATGCTCTTATTTCATCTGGTAATAGACACACATGAAGTTTTGCTTCCACAATAATTCTTTCTGGGCCTGTTCTGAATTATAGTCTTACTTTTTACCATTTATCCTTAAGATTCTTGTAGTGCAGCCTTTGCTGATATGTAGACAAAGATTTGGCCTCTGGTTGTTCCTCCAACATAGAATGTTCTCCTCCTCTGGGGTTCCTCATGCCACTGCCCTGCCCAGAGCACCATTATCCATGAGAGTCCATGGCTTGCTCTTGTGCCTCCTTCAGCTCTCTGCTCCAAAGTCACCTTTCCAGAAAGGTCTTCCTTGACCCATCCGTCTCAAATAGCATACACATATAGAAGGGGATGGGGTAACTGGGTGATGGGTATTAAGGAGGGCATGTGTTGGGATGAGCACTGGGTGTTACGCGCAGCTAATGAATAGTTGAACACTACATCAAAAACTATGATGTACTACATGTTGGCTAACTGAAAATAATTTAAAAAAAAATCAACCGAATAAATTTTAAAAAATAATAATAAAATAAAATAACACACACATTCCCAAATCAATATCTAGCCCTTCCCCTGCTTTAGTTGGCTTGCTAGTACTTATTTCCGCTAGATATCACACTGAAAAATTATTATTGCATTTCTATATCGATTGTCTCTTTCCTTTACTCCTGTGTAAGTTCAACCGAGGGAAGTGCTTTGTTTTCTTCACTATCCTATCCCATGATTTAGAAAAGGGCCTGGCATGTAAAGGTCACTAATTATCGTTTGTGATTAAATGAATTTACACACGACACTGATCTTTATATCTCTGTTTATTTCTCTGTTGAAGGAGAATATTGTACTTCATGGTCTTAAGTCCAGAATATATTTATTGGCAATGAGTTTCAGAGATACATAGATGATGTTAGGATTGGATTATTGGTATTCATTTGTTCACACCAACGTTTATTAGAACCTAATGCCTTTTCCCTCATTAACAATAAATGAAAATGTTGAATTCATTATAACATTGGCTTATAACTTTTGGGTGATAAACTGCTCAAACTACTGTCTTGGCTCAGTAGTAGTAATGATATACATTATTAATGTTGTGACATTTCACTCAAAGTATCTTTAAGGAATATTTACTAGGTTCATTATAGAGTTTAATATTTTATTTAATGCTGAAAGCTCTAATAAATGTATGCTAAAATATATTTCATCTGCAGTCTCATTTTTCCTAGGGAAAGGCAAATTTAGTCCTATTGAAATGCTAGTCCTTTTAAAATTAAATACACGACATAAGATAAATTAGGGAAAAATTGCATTGCTGAGTTACTGATTCAAAATTTTAAAGCCATTTTCACCTTTTACAGATTAATTTTACCATAATGTTGAATCCAAATAAATAAAAATGCATTTTCATTAAAATAGTGTTTTGTTCTTAGATGGAAAGTTTGGAAGCAATAAAGTTGCATGGTGATATTTTTAATCTTCTAATGTAAATAAAATATTTATAAGGGGCATAACTCCCAATAGTTTAGGCCAGATATTTCTCACCGACCTCGGTGTTGGCAAACATTGTGATAGCAACAAGGAAGAGAGAAGTTTTCTCCATTTTTCATTTTGATCTTCATTTCCTTACAATGATTTTAATATGTCTGAATGAACCACTGACCAGATCAACCAACTTAGAAATTTCGAGAAACAACCCTGAAGACAAGACCAACAGCAAGAACTAAGTGATCAGAAACCTGGAAAATGTTGCTACTCTAACCCTCAGGGTCTCTTGTGGGCGTGGTTACACACCTTTCCTAACAACGGGCTCACTGAGGCATCTTCCGTGTGCACATGGGAGAAAGCCCCAGAGTGACTGTATTCCAGGTAATCCAACAAACACTAGCAGGGGCTGAATTAAAATTCTGAGGTCATGATTTTAAATGTGAACATGCAGGTCACTACTCACCGTTAATTTTGGAGAGTGTTACCTTATCAATTTACCTATGATTCCCCCCCCTCCTTCCACCACAGTGCATGCTTTGTCACTTCTCTATTTCAGTAAACTAAATGTTAGTCTCCATTTGAAGCGAGACTTGCATTCCATACATTTCCAATTTGTTTTGCTGCAAGTATTGTTCTTGCTTCAATGGAAAAGATTTCTAAGAAGAACCAAAGACTAGAAATTTTCCTATAAAACTCCTATCATATTCCTAAATTGGGATTGATTAATCAAGGGGATAATAATTCTCTATCTCACAAAGAATTCTTAGAGAAATAGCATACAGAATCTTGGCATAAGGTTTGGCCCTCTTAACCCTTAGCCATAATCATGGTTATCATTTTTACTTTTAGCTCTGTTCTCAATTACAGAATTTATATCCTTGAAGACATCTTGAGCTGCCTCAGAGATTCTGAGAAAAAAGTATTCTGTTTTGAGTTATGCAAAGCAATCAGCATGTTCCCATATTTGGCACATAAATTCATAATACTTAAATTCATAGGGAAATACTAAAACATGTTGGCTCATCACAGGTGACAAAAAAAATTCAGATTAGTATCTTACGTTCAGTCTCTAAACTACACTGTAGGAATGTTACAATTTAGATTAAATCCACATTTTATTTCCTATTCTGAAACAACAACAAAAAAACCCTCATCATTATTAAATGACAAAATAATTCTGGCATGTATGTCAATCTGTTGGTATTAATTTAAAAATACTGTATTTACTAAAAACATTTACATATTTTATGTACCCAAAACTTCTACGTATTGTTAAAATCCCTATTCAATATGGCACAGCGAATGTTAGAGGATAATATTCTGAAGAAATATTAGTTACGGGGCAGATATTTAATTATAAAAAGTTCTGAGATTGTGAGATAATTTGCAGAAATCCTATTTCAGTTGTAACTTTTTATACACAAATGAATCTTATCCTGGACTAGTCTCTTCTGAATTGTTTCATTCTTGGGTGACTAGTTGAAAATAGAGGTTTGTCTTGGCTAGGATAGCATGTAAAATGTGTTTAGAATTTATGCAGCAGAGTGATCAATAAATTAAAGACAGGTATGCATAGCAGAGACCTCACTGTCATTCTTCCTATCTACCATCTGACTTAGAACATTTTGGGCTGGGTCCTTGGAGAAAATGAGACCCAGACATTTTTTCCCTAATTAGGTTTAATTCATTGCTGTTCCTATATCTATAAGCCTGGTCTAAAGCTGGCCTTCAGTGAACATACTCTTCTGGGAACTTCCAAACTTTTATTGCCTGAAGGCTTAAACCAGGTTCATAACAAAGTTAATCCCCGAAGACGAAATCTCGTCTAGACTCATTATGCCCTAGGGAATTTCAAGAACTCTGACAGATAGAAATGTACTAAAGTGACCTTGAAATATCTGTCCTGGCAATTATCCACACTGAGGTTTTTTAGAAGAAAATGATGTCGCCCATTCATAGTTCACCTTGTCTATTGACAAGTAGAGATTATTCAAGTTGGGCATAAAAAAAGTACAGAAGGATGAAAATTTAACATCACACAATGAATGCAAAGTATTTTAAATAAATATTTTAATTCTATTGTTCGCATTTACAAGTAGAAAGCATACAGTATGTTACAAATATCAAAATGTGAAAAATATGAACGTTACATAAGTAACAAATGTAAAAAAAGTATTTTCTTACCTTCCCGGAAAGTAAGAAAACTTTTCAGCATAGGAAAATATCAGTATCAAAAACACAGCTTAGGTGTAAAAAAAAGTTTTTACACAGTATTAAAAAATGATCTACAAAATGGCGGAAAGAAAGGAGAGTTGAAATTCGACTTTATATAAATTATAAAAACTGGGTACTTGGGATAGATGTTAAATGGTTGAAAAACAAGTCCAATTATAGGCTTTCTTTAGGTTGATTCTTTAAAATTTTAAAAGCATAGAACAATTTTCAATAAATAACTTCCAAAAGTGTCTCTGAGAAGCGCTGCTGAGAACATCATTCCACAGTGAGAAGGGAAGCAGTGTTCTAAGGAAAATATGCAGTCATTTTGTTCCTAGTGGAAGCCTGATGAAGGTCAGAAGACCAGAACAGTTTATTTAAAAAAGAGAGAGAGAGAGATTCAGAAGTTTTAACACAATTTTGTAGGAAAATTCTAAAGTGCTGAACAAAATGACTTAACTTTAGTACCCACTGTCATGTAAAACTTAACTGAAATATCAGACTTTTCTGAGCAACATCTAATATGGAATCTATAATTCTGGAAATTGTTAATACTTAGTCTTTCGTTCAAGGATAGGAGGGCTCTTCCTACACTTTACAAGGATTGCTTAAACCTCAAGGATCTTGTGATGCAAAACATAACAATGATAATACAATGGAAACGATACACATACCCCACTGTGAAAGCACAAATTCATTTCTGCAATGGCAACGGTATTAATTTTAAAAAATCACAAATCAAACATTGGTAAATAAGGAAAAACTTTCCAAATGCTGCATGCCACATAACTAGTTACAAAATACGATGCATGCAGAAAAATAAATTCAGCCAAGCATATTTAAATTAAAGACTTGCGTTGAGTCTGTTTCAGCAGCATTGTGGTTATTATTTTTTAAAGTTTCCCTCCAACACCAGTCCATACTGGCCTGTTTTGCAAATGGAACCCACCTTAGTCGACAACCTTACAATGGTTTGAGTGTCCCATGTTTTTCGATTTTTATAACGCCAGTCCATAAAGTTCACACGTACTGCTCTGCTTCCCCGTCTTTGGGGACCGGCTTCGTTGTCCCACCCTTGCCTTCTTCGTTTGCTGCTGCTTTTTCTGGGAGAGATGCCAAATCCTTAAAAACATCTACATAATGGCCAAAGCCAGGGCCCCAGTTCAAAAGGTTGTCCCAGTTGAAATTCCCTGCTTGCTGCCCAAGCTTCAAGGGCAGTGTGTTGTCAGCAACCCCTGGGGCTGCCGCCTGTGTGCCCACGGGTCCTCCTTCCGCCCTGCGGCCATGGTATCTTCTAGGCTTCAGTCTGGCTCCATAATTATCTTCGTCATCTGCATCAGATTCATTGACTTGAGACAATTTAGGCATCCTGGAAGTATACACCATTGGCTTTTCCCTGTCATATTCCATCTCTGAGCAAGTGAAAGACTCATGTGAGTCACTGTCAGAAGAAGATTCTGGAGCTGGGATGCCATCCGCTGGGTTCCTTGTTCTGGACAATGGCCTCCTGCAGTCCTCTTCTGAAGAAGACCTTCCGTGATCTGCACTGCAGATACTTGGGTTTCTAGGGCGGGGGGTGTTCAGCCTCTCCACCTCTTCAATTGACAGTCCCACTGGAGGAGAAGATTCCAGAGGAATCTGCCCAATTGGCTGCTTTAAGCGACTCCCTGGTCTAGAACCATGAGAGGCCATGGCCTGAGGACTCTTACTTCTCCTTCCCAGCCTTGTGGCATAGTTAAAAATGCCAGGTTGGCAGGCATCCCCGTGCATTTCCAAAGTATTTCCATCTCTTATAGGCAGATGCAGTTCCCTGGCCGGGCTGTTCCTGTAGAAAGTAGAGGACTTCGAGAATGGGGCTGGGCTGTGGCGAGACAGGGGATTGGGGGTTGGGCAAGCGGAGTGGCTCAGGGAGCTGGTTCTCAAACCCTGGCTGTATGAAGGCTGGTAAGTCAAACTGCTCGCTCCTAAGGGCATGGGGGACTGCCTCGCAAAGCCTAGGGGGCTGTGCCTCTGGATAGAAAATTTCGGCGTGTGGCTGCGGAACTGCTTGTAGTGTTGGATGATGTCTGCATCCGAAGGGGCAATGCTGCTGGCGTTGTCGATGTCGTAATGCTCTATCTCTTGCTCTGGAGAGGCCAGGGGGGCGCTGGGGATGGTTTCTGAACTGTGGGGAATGTCGGTCTCATCGTAGATGAGGTAGGGGTTCTCCCGCTCAATGATATCTGGCTTCGGGTTCCCCTCGGGCTGCTTCCTCACAGTCATATCATCCCCGTAGGGGGGGATATTGTCTGGGTCATCAAAAGCAACGTTCTCACTTCCCTTCTTCTTCTTCTCCTTCGGTTTCTTCTCCTCTTTGGGGTTTTTGGTTTTCTTCCCCCTGCACTGGTTACACAGAATCAGGCTGAGGACCAGGAGGGCCAGGACCGTGGCGCAGCTGCCCACGATGGCTGGCACAGCCCACAAAGGCAGGGAGATCTCTTCAGGACCCTGGCTCAGAACACAGACATGGCCTCCAGGACTTCTAGCTTTGCACACTTTCCCCTGAGGACAGAGGACACCGAGGCAGGCCACCACCGTCTCACAGGTCCTCCCGGTGTGGGACTCCGGGCAGCTACAGGTGAAGCCAGAGTGCAGGCCTGGCTCGCAGCTGCCCCCATTCTGACATGGGTGTGACGCACAGTCTCCGGGAGGAACACACTTGTAGGCATACCACTGATTAATGCACAGTAAGTCACCCCAGCAGGGGTTGCTGGCACAAATGTTGGGGCCACGACAGCCAATCTTCACGGAGGGATCTGTCTTAGAGATGGAGGCCAAGCTATGCTTCCCACTGAAAGGAAGACTTTCGCCACCATACAGCATAGAAGCAATGCAGCCGTCAAAACCTGCAGCAGGAAGAAGGAGCGGTGAGGCATTTTAGAGGAAACCAAGACTTACAATGCTGCACTGGGGGACTCTGGTAAAAAGAAGCTGCACAATCACGTCTGGTAAAAAGAAGCCATATTCTCAGTACCATTGCCCAGTCCAAAGATGGTAATTCTGTGTGTCTTACAATGTAACTTAAGATCTAGAAGATTTCCATGACAAAAGTACGGAGAGAATTGCTCAGATATTGTTCTTTCTGAAGATTTATGAATGACTCAGTCTGGATTTTCTTTGTCTTCCTCTTTTTAGTTATTTAATTATCGATCTGTCTTATTTTTATAGTCTACATACAAGAATTGCATACATAGAAATAAAAGGTATTTAAAAATACTTACAAAGAACAACAACAGCAAACAGAAAAAAAATAGACTAATAGCTTTAATCATTAGATATCATACATTCTCCATGGAGGCAATATTGCTCTCAAGGAGTTGAACACTGGCTCCTGCAGAGCAAAAGACAAAGCTATTACAAAGCTTTGTGGTCCCCTAGAGGACGGATATCGAGTATAACTACAGCAGGAACACTTCATGAGGTGGGAACGGCAGAAGTTAGAAAAAAACAGCTAAAATGGCTCCTTAGAGGCCAATAATTATTATTTTTTTGAAGTTGAGAAACTCTTTGTTGGACTTAAATGTGCTAATATTGCTAATGCTACTGTCACAGAGCCCGAGAATCCATTTTGACACTAATACAAGACTATAATTTACCTTGGTTTGTTTTCTACAGCATCCAAAAGAAATAGCGTCCATATTCTCAAAGAAGTTAAGTATATAAGAACAAGTCATGACCTGGACTTTTACTCTTGTGCCTTAAGCCTATCCTTCTCCCTGCATTTTTCAGTTTTCCTGGTATCTTTCCACTGTAGTGGTATTTCCATCCCTGACACACTGTTTCCACGAGCTTCTGTAACATCTGCTTTTGTTCCTACTTTCCAGATTTTCTTTCAACGACTTAGTCTCTTTTACGTTTCATTTTCCTCTAAACAACCACTGACTCCCAGGGTTGCTTAAGTTAAGGCTCTAGGCTTTCTTTCTACCCCACACTACTACTCTACTCAGGACTTCAGTCACCCGCTTGACTCAGCTAACTCCGCATATGCATTTCTAGCCGGTGTCCACTCCTGACTGTAGTCCACCCATCCAAAAGTCTTTTGCAAAGGTGTTCCAAACCCCAAAGGCCCCAAACCACCGTCTTGCTATTTCCCGTAGGCACACTTTTTCCTGCACTTCTCTGCAGGAAGTTTCCTCTTTCAGCGGCACTGCCCTTCTTCTGGTTGATAGGTCAGAAACCTTCCTGAATTTCACTCAAAGCACTAACGGTTTAGTTCATTTTAATTTCTAAACTATTCCTTCCCTATCCACTTCTGACTAACTCCTTTACCACCGCACTAGTTAAAACTCACACAATACCTTGCCTAGATCACAACAATATCATGCCAGCTCACTTATGCAAATGTACTCTTATCCTCCTCCGATGCATTCTCCATGTTGTAACCTGAAAGATATTTAATATCACTGCATATATAATCTTGAGACTCCTAAGAGAAACTTTTTGGTGACTTCCCATTGTCCTGAGACTGAGACCAAAAATGTGACAGGTCTAGAAGGCCCTGCTTCATTTTTCAACTTCATCCTTTACCTGTGACAGCAGTCTCCAATAAGCCATTAGGCCAGATTCTGTGACCTTGACTCAATCTACTTTTTGTTAAGTTCCTACTTTTGTAGGAACTACTTAGGAATCAAGTTCCTACTTTTGTTAAGTTCCTAACAATATAAATTAAGCTTTCATACTCTCCCATCTTCGTTTTCATAGTTCAGTTTGAAGTACCAATGTCAATTTCCCAGGGAAGTTTCCCTCCCTCCTTTTTTGAAAATCTCTTAGAATTCTGCATTCCTTCTTCACATCATTTATCATATTCTAAAACAATATATTCACTTGTATAATGATTTCATTGATGTTTGTCTTCTTTGTCATATAAGGAGAGTAGCTATTTATTTAATCCACCATTGTACTCCCAGTGCCAAGGGTGGGGCTCAGTAAATATCTGTCATGTGAGTTAACAAATGAATGAGTAAGTGAATTAATGAATAAGTAAATATTTGGTGGACGAGGGAAGCACCATGGGCTGAATTATGAACTTGCTAGAATAAATCCAAATGGCTAAAGTAAGTGACAGCCAATAATTCATTACAGGCTTCCTAAAGACAGTTATGAGAGTCTCAGAATATGCATAATGGGTATTATCAGAAGTCCAACTACTTTGATAAGAACAATTTTACCATTCCTTGGCTCAACATAAGCATTTACCTGTTTGAGAATCTCGATGAGCTTGATTAGGTGGAATTCCTCCAAGAGATATAGTGAGCACATCGAGGCCACCGAAATCCTGGGTAGGGTGGATAATATCTCTGTTATATATTCTATCGATGGATAATACTGTGGCTGTTCCATTTTTTCCGATTAGAAAAGTATGCCAGTGGCCATCTGCAACATACACGTCAGGAATATTTCTCTCCACTTTCCCAGCAATTCCTGCATCTGATGTAAAATGGACTTTGCCATTTTTAATCTGTAAAATGTATTAAAAATAAAGTATAATTAAACTCTGGTGTGCCTGAATAAAACAGAATCAAAATGAAATGAAATCTTAAAATATTGATCAATTTAAAGGCAAAGACTAGGGCGCCTCTGTGGCTCAGATGGTTACATATCTGCCTTGGACTCAGGTCATAATCCCAGGGTCCTGGGATCAAGTCCCACATCAGGCACCTCGCTTAACAGGAAGTCTGCTTCCCCCCCTGCCTTTTCCCCTGGCTTGAGCTCTCACTCGTTCTCTCTGTCTCAAATTAATCAATCCAAGAGACTAGCTGAAGAGTCTGGCTGAATCAGAGTATACTTACCCATTCTGCTTCTATAAATTTAAGCAACAGATACATTCACATTTGATTATTTCAATAGTTTTCAAGGTGCTATTATAGTCATACCTAATTTTTCAAGATGCATAACATTATTTTCCAGAATCTGAGGTAATGATGGAGTGAAAACCCATTTTAAGTAAAGTACACATTTTTTGTAATTACTTATCATTTCATCACAATGGTAGGTGTAAAAAAATAATCTGTCAGTTTAGTAAAAGGTCCAGAGTGATCAAAAAAGGTTAAAACTACTTGCAAAAAGAAACATCAATGCTCAGGGAAAAATGAAACATAGTTGGGAAAATAGACAAAAAGAAATTCTTTCATCTGTGATCTCTAACGCACTGGAATTTTAGAAGAAAACATGCCTATTGTTTATATCATTTATTGAGATGAAAACTATGATGAATAACGAGTGAGTTCTTAATAATGAGGTGTCTGGGCAAGTCTTCACTTTGGCTGTCTTTTATAATTTATCTAAGGGATATTTGGTTTCTTTGACTTTGCCCAGTAGAACATTGGGTAACAGGATGCTCCTACTCCAGTTTCCAGCTACCAAGTTTCCAGTATTCTGAGTACTTTAGAAAACGAAATAATTTATGAGGCAAGATGAACATTTGGTTCAGAGAGCATAATCCCACCATGCTGCCAGACAGAGCTGGTGCCTGGGCCAGGGGATGCAGTGGCACCGTGTATGCGCATCAGATGACAGGGATGAAAGGGCGGATCTGTTATTTTGTCACTCGGATCAAGTGTTATTTCTACATGCAACAAACACATCTGGTAGAGCTAAAAATCGGTTCATTTTTGCTTTGTGGAAAATATGCCTAACACATTTACATACATTATTCATCCTGTAACATTTTATTAAAGCAGCATCTCTAGATAATAGTATATTTTAGTACCAAACTCAGATGGGGAGAGAAAAGAAAGTTGTGGTTAAATGACAATAACACTTCATCAAATGGGCAATGTCTCATGAAACACACAGTAAAAACAGCAACCTCTCTTTGGCGAGAGCCAGAGTCCTTTTGGAAAGAAGCCTTGGGAAGAGCCTTCTTCCCGCTCTGCGTTTCCCTCCTACCTGATCAAACTGTGCCATCATTTTACTCATCCGCTCTGACATGAGAGTCTTTAGAAGACACATGGACTCTGGTGAATGAGAAGACAAGTTCCCATTGCAACATTTGTAATGTTTTGCCCCCACCCCAACACTGTACCTGGCTCTTTTATCCTAACTTTTGAAAACATCATGTTCATTTTTATGCTAATTTTTGCTCGGTTTATTTACCCACAGATTTTTTTATTCATTTATTTACTTCCTTACTTCCTTTTTAATCTAGAGCTCTGTGTCCCTCATCCCAACTCCGTACTTTGGGCTTCACTCAAAAAAACAAAAACAAAAACAAAACCTATATGCCAAAACAACAGAATTGAATTGGAACAAAAATAAAGTCCATCTGACATTATCACAGAATTCCAAATATGGAGATACACAATCCACGGTAAAAGAAAGGAGATTTGTGAAACACTTTAAATACACCGTCAACACAATTATATATAAGCATGCTTCCTTCTGTTTTTCTATCTAAAATGCTCTCTACCTACTTCTTTTTTATCTGAACAGATTCTATCTATTCTACATATTCGTCTCTCTCCTCACATTGTTATTGCCGCCCGCTCCTGGTACTCTCCCCTCAAACCTTGAAGTTCCTCAAACCCAACTCCCCTTTATTTTCAAAAATATCATCTAACTGCCTTTTGCAGAGAAGGAGAGATGGATTGATTCAAGGAAGGAAGGAAGGAAAAGAAAGAAAGAAAGAAAGGCAGAAAGAAAGAAAGACAGACAGGCAAAGAAAGAGAAAGAGAGAAAGAGAGAGAGAGAGAGGGAAAGAGATAGAGAAAGAAAGAGAGAGAAAGAGTAAGAGAAAGAAAAAGAGGGGAGAAAAAAGAGAGAGAGAAAGAAAGAAACTGTCAAAAGTGAGCCAAAAGAAAGAAAGAAGAAAACCAGGGGCCTTAGTCACCGATAAGCTAAATGAAAAGTAAGAGTCCCTCCTGACCAGCTTCCTAGCCTGTGTAAGTAGATCGTATTCCTGTCATCCAAATAACTTGCCTGCTTACTTACAACAGCCATTCGCTTCCTGTCTATTTTGTTCTTATTCACTGGTTTTTTAATCTACTTATTTTACTTGCCAAGCCCTTTAATCTCTGAAAAGCTGCTTTTCAAAATATTCATACAAAAGAAATGTGCATTTTGGTCTGCATTAGTCATTATTTTTATTCATTAGCATTTACTTTTCTTCCGGGGGGAAAAAAAAAATCTCTCTCTAAGTGCTTGCTACCAATGTAAGAAAATCTGGAGAAGTCACATGCTGCTGTCCTGTTGGAAATGCAAGATTTTATGGTGACAAAAATGGATCCTGACATTCAGCTTCTTCCTTAAGGGGAAAAAAAAAAAAAAAAAAAAAAAAGTTCTGTCTCTGATTTCTTCAACCACATTGTATTTTGTATCTCTTGGCTTAAAGAGATAATGTACAGAAATATTTCATATGTCATTTAAATGGCATGAGGACTTGGAAGCAGCTTAACAGATAATGCACAGACCTCAATGTCAAAGCCTCTCAACGCAAACAAAAAAGTGTTTCTCCTAGACTGTAAAGGTTTACTTCTTTCTGGACATCATTACTTACTTTGGTTCTGATGCACTTTCCAGTGCAAATTACAAACACTAAATAATAACATAATACAGTGACGTGTGCTTTGTTTTGCAGTAGTTTTATTAATTCCGAACGTGGCTCTTTGTTTCAATAATTGAGGTAAAGTTATAACCTGAAGATGTTCTTTTGTACTGGATTAGAGCAGAGTTTCTCAACCTCATTACTCTTGACATTTTGGACTAGCAATTTCTTTGTTGTGGGGTGCTGTGTTGTGCAATGTAAGATGTTCAGTGACATGACTGACCTCTCTCTACTAGATGCTGGTAGCACCCCTCCCTACCGCAACAATAAAAATGCCTCCAGATTGAAAAAGGAAGAAAAAAAAAGTTTTTAGCATTTTAATAAACTATTCCATCAAGAAAAAATTGCCTCCAGACATTGTCAAACATCCCCTGGGGCGGGGGCAGGTAAACATGAACCCCAATTGAGAATGATTGAACTATGAGGATTGTGAAAATCCTAGAAAGAGTTTTTGTACTACTTATTAAAGATATGTGCATGCACCATAACAATCAGAGTGGACTTGGATGGAGAGAAATTTTAAGAAAAAAGAGGCTGAAGTTTAGAGGCAAACATCTGTTTTTATTAGTAGTATTTTATGTGAATTAAACCTAGTAATTTGCTATGTATATTGCCTTTTGTCTTCATGAACTAAGCTTTTAGTAATTTTCAAAATATTAATTTTTAGGTGAAAATAATATAGAAAATCTGGGTTTATGTTCTTCAGAATTTAACAAAATTCATGTAAAATTATGAATAGATTATAACATCAAAGTGATGTTAATAGAAATCATTTAAGATACCTAAACTGAAGAAACTGATGATTTAAAAGATGAAGTCTTATTTGTGGGAAAGAGAGCAGACTGATAGTCTTAGAAATTAAGAAAGCTAAGAGCTGAAGGAAAGTGCATATCTAAGGAAATTATTCACCAGTTTAACATCTCATTTATAGTGAAAATATAATGTAAAAGCCTAAAGATAAATCAGTACATTGTTTTCATGAAATAGAATGTTTAAAAGTAAATTATTTAGAAATTATTTGGAGAACTCAGCTGTGATTTAACTGACAATAATTCCAAAGATACTTAATTTCATAGGGTATACCCTGTGAAATTAGTGAATTGCCTATATGCTCCAGAATATAGCCAGATAATTTAAAAATGATTTTCCTTACTCTAGTTCCACCAATTAATACAAACATATTAGTGTTTTGAATAATCTTTGGAGACTTTTTTTTTTTTTAATTTCAAAGACACATTGTCTTTTTGTTTTACTTTGTTTAAAAATAGAGAAATAACAGAAATATGAATTTTTATTTGATAAAGTAAATTGCAACAAATTCTTTCTATGCTGGCCTACCCAGCAGTGGTCTTTACTTGAAACCAAGACAAAGATGTTTAGAAACCAAACCATTCGGATCTTTGTTACTCTGGCCAATGCCTGGGGAATAGTTAAGATAGATGATATTGGAATAGTGCCCAGCATTAGTCGGAACTCTAATGGATTGTAAAGAAAAGGACAGAAATTATGGGCAAAGTGATTTAAACCATGACACAGCAGGCGGTCTAGTCAAATGAAGTCACCATTAGCTTTTATCCTACCTTCACAGTAGTGTAATTGCTGCTTTCTTGGATATGGATTAAAATGCCATTCTCGCTTCTTGTTCTGAATTTTATTTCCAGACTGTTCACACCAAAAGGCTCCAACATGGCACCTCGTATGCTCTGTCTTAACAAATATTCCCGCTTCTCATTCTGACTCATGTGGTAATCCAAGCGCCCTTTGCCTTCTAATGATAAGGCAGTGTCAGGAGTAATAGCTGAAAGCCAATGAAGAAAGAGAAAAGTGAATGTGTCCATTTGGCTTCTTAAATAGTTTTGAGAGGTGACAAACATTATAAAAAATTTCAGAATCAATATTCTCCAGTCCTCCCCTTGGAAAAAAAAAATATTTCCACTTGTGAATTATTGTGTAAGTTAATTTCAAATGCTTAAATCCAATTCAGAAACATTAATCATTTGGGAAATATTCATCAACATATTTGATATATGATATAAATCATGAATATCCACAGAGATATCACCTGTTAAAAATATGGAGTTGAAAAATGTGTTCATAATAAGTCTTACTGTGCTTCCAAAATTCATAAATTGAATATGTTTCCATAATTAAGTGATTTATATTCTTAAGCCTCTAGCACATTACAAATTTGGACAAAGAAGTGCACAATCAAATATTTATATTTGTGGCAACTTTATTAGTAGTAATAATCATATGATCACATAGAATTTATCATTATATGTAATTGTCATGTATAATTATAATTTATCATAATGTGAGAAATGTTCATATTACTGAACTTTAGAAGTTTGTTATAGTAATGGTGAACATAGCTAAAGAAAGGACATAAAGCAAATGAACTCAAAAGGGTTACAGCATTGAACAGTATACTTTATAAAGGTAAATTTTATAGTATATGTAATATCTCAATTTAAAAAATGAACTTCAAGCATTTCTCAAGCCAATGACTTATTTAATATTCCAGATATAATTGGGTTCCTACTTATAAAATAACTACTACTATAACAAATATGTGACAGCATACTTTTTTGTTTTGATTTTATCCTGAAAATTAAATGTAATTATACCTTCTGCCAATGAGATCTTTTTGAGTATATTATATCCTTAATGTGATCATGAATTTCTAATTCATTCTCATACTTTAATAGAATCAAGACTTCTTAAGAAGTGGTCAAATGACTGCAATGATTTAAGTAGTAATCACATAATTGAAAGTAAAGTATAGTATCCACATATTTGAAAATAAAGCAAATTTTATAAAAGAAACCCCATTAGGGTTAGTTAGGGAGATATACAGCTTAAAATTATAGAATGCCACGTTCTAAAGACGGCTTGAATGTCACTAATGTCTTATGAAAAACAGTATTACTGTTTAAAAGCAAATAACTACTAAAAAGATTTTAAAAAGACTCAAAACCAAATCCAATAACTGTAAATTAAAATGCAAATATTGGGGACGGCTGGGTGGCTCAAACTGTTAAGTGTCTGCCTTCGGCTCAGGTCATGATCCCAGGGTCCTGGGATTGAGTCCTGCATCAGGCTCCCTGCTAAGCGAAGAGTCTACTTCTCCCTCTCCCTCTACCTCTCCCCCTCCTTGTGCTCTCTCTCCCTCTCTTTCAAATGAATAAATAAAATACCTAAAAAAAGAAAAATAAAAAATAATTTTTTAAATTTAAAAAAATGCAAATATTGGAGTGTCTGGGTGGTTCAGTCAGTTAAGTGTCTGACTCTTTTTTTTTTTTTTTTTTAATTTATTTATTTGAGAGAAAGATCCTGAAACTCCAGGATTACAACCTGAGCCTAAGGCAGACACTTCACCAGCTGAGCCACCCAGGCACCCAAGTGCCTGGCTCTTGATTTCTGCTCAGTCATGACCTCAAGGTCATGAAATAGATCCCTGTGATGGGCTCTGTGCTCAGTGGGCAGTCTGCTTGAGATTCTCTCTCTCCCTCAGCCTCTGCCCCTTCCATTCTCTCTCTCTTCAAAATAAATGAGTAAAATCTTAAAAAAAAAGAAATAATAAAATAAAATACAAGTATCACTCTTAATTATAATAGATTATACTGACATTTTATGATATCAGTGTTCAGTCATTTAGTATCTATACTTTCTGCCACATACAAAATATTTATTGGAGAAATATCCCCTAAAGGCAGATAATAAGCCAAAACCTGGTATAGCCCTCAACCTTGTAAATTGTGTAACATTCCTATAAATTAGGTTCACAAAATTAATAAATTCATAAAATGGAAATTAAAAATTTAGTAAATAATTCTAGAAGAACATCACACTTCTTCAAGTTAAAAAATAAGTAGAAAACGCCACTACATTTTTACTAATTACTACCATTTAATATTTTCAGCATTTAGAATGAAAATAATTCTTTGAATACAATTACATATTTAAGGGCATATATCTATACTTTTCATGATGATTATAATTTCCAGTGGAAGATAAAACAGCTTGCATACATTTCTCACAGTATTTCCCAGTTAGTCCTTCTTTGCAATGACACTGCTGCCATGACCAGTAGTCTGTACACGTGCCACCATGCTGGCAGGGGCTGTGAGTACAAGCACCTTCCAGTCTAGGACATCTAAAATGAAATCAAATTAAAGAACCATAAGGCACAAAATAAAGTATGTGGAGGAGCACTTGTTAAAATTAGATATAAGCTTTTATTAACTTGCTGAATTTCATGAACTCACTTCTTTGCAACTCAAGTTACAACTACGTTTGGAGCATCGAATCAAACAAGGAGCTGTTCTGTAACACATTCTCTGCCTCGTTCATAAAAGAGAAAATGAAACAAATGACATCTTACACAATACAGAAAAAGAGGTTAAAATTTCTTCTTTAAATTAATTTTCATTCGAGCTGGACATCTTTGGTTAATGTCACCTAACGGGCCACTTATTTATTTGTTTACACATCTCCTCCCCAGATAACTCATTGAACTAATACTTACTGACTGCTTACTATATGCCAATTATAAGCATACTATTATAAGCATGGGAGTAAAGTGACAAAAAAAATCCATATATTCATGGAGTAGTTATTTCTTCTTGTGGAGGAAGAAGTCAAAAAACAAAATAAAACAAAAATTAGGTAAATGTGTAATATGTTAGAATGAAGAAAGTTCTATGGGAAAATTAACATAGACAAAGACTATTGGGAGCTTTGGGGGGAGGGGCAGTGTTGCTGGATCCTCTAGATCCATCAGTAAAAGAAGGACCCATCTTTGTAAAGACCTAAACAAACTGAGAGAAAAAAAGCATATTTGGTAGAAGATCATTCCAAGCAGAGGAAACAGTAAGAAAGCCTTGAAGAGATAAGAAAGCCTTGAAGAGAAACTGTACCTAGTATGTTCGAAGAACACTGAGGGGCCCAATATGGTTGGAGCAGAGTGAACAACAAAAAAAGAAGCATATATAAATATGGTGAGAAAATTAAGAGAGAGGCTGTGTCACGAAGGCCTTTAAGTTAGGCTTAGAATTTACATCTGTTTTTCAATGTCATTCTGGATGCTGGTGCAATGGAAGTGAGGTATGTCAGGAAGGGAAGAGTCAAAGGTAAGCCTAAAATGTTTGGCTGAACAGGTGGGTGGACTGAGGTCAGTTTCTAAGATGGGGAAGTCTGTGGAACAAGTAGATTTGGAAGAAGTCAGGAAGGAAGGCCAGGAGCTCAGTTTTAAATTTCAGTCTGAGATATTTATTGGAAAGATAGGTGGGATATTGAGTAGGCAGTGGGATATCAGGTTCTAAAGTTCAGAGAGGCCAAGTTGAAGATAAATATTTAAGAGTCACGAGTTTTAGAGACAGTACTTAAAACCAAGGACTACAACACATAATTTAAAGAATGAATATAGATATAAAAGATCAAGAAGATAAGGTCAAGCAGATGAAACAAAGAATCAGAGTAGAAAACCAGGGGTGTACCATGTGCTGGTGGACAAACTAATAAAGTATTTTTAGTGGGAGGGAGTGATGAATATCGAAGTTCAAATAAGATGAGAACTGACCATTGATTTCAGCAACGTAAAACTTATTGATCACTTTGACAAAGATAGAATAATTTTTTCAAAAAGAGAAAAGATGGGGAGGAAATGAGATTGATAAAGGTTTTAAAAAAATAAAAAGGGAGAAATAACAGCATGGATTGAAATGAGGAATGAAAACACTGCTGAGACAGCTGAACCGTTGTTTTTAGAAGGTGTTGGGGATTGAACCCATTACATAAAAAGGGTTGGTCTTTGTGGAAATAGGAGCAGTTCATTCATAATAATAGGATATAAGGTGTACTTTGGGATGCATGTGTTCATAGGCAAATGTGGCAGGAAAGCCTTTGGGAGTTTTCTTTTGATTGCTTCAATTTTCTGAGCAACTTAGAAAGCAAATTCATTAGTTGGGGAAAATGATACGGGAGACCATGTTTGAAGTCTGTGAAAAGCAGAGGCAGGATTGTCATTGAGAAAAGTGGGAAAACGGTTAAATTAGGGAATAGAATATGTCACCAGGCAAAATCATGGCCACAGAAGAGGTTAGTAATGATGAATTTAAAGGGACTATGAACTTCTCAAGAGCAAGGATCTGCCTTGTCCTTGACCAAGTACCTCCTTTATGATTTAGCTTTGTTGCTCACAAGCTGGTTGATTTTAAGCGAGTTTTTAAAACTCTGAGGAACTCAGAAAATAATAATATCTATCTAATAAAATGGTTGTAAAGGTTAAAATAGAATACAGTAAAATACTAAGAATAGCATTAAGCACAGGGCTATTAAAATATCAATAAAATTGGAAACAAGTAAAGTGTATATTCATAGTTAAAGTAGGGCACATTCAGGGCACCTGGGTGGCTCAGTGGGTTAAAGCCTCTGCCTTCAGCTCAGGTCATGATCTCAGGGTCCTGGGATTGAGCCCCGCATCGGGCTCTCTGCTCAGCGGGGGACCTGCTTCCTCCTCTCTTTCTCTGCCTGCCTGTCTGCCTACTTGTGATCTCTGTCTGTCAAAAAAAAAAAATAAAATCTTAAAAAAAAATAAACAAAAAAATAAATAAAGTAGGGCACATTCATATTATGGAAGAGCAGACAGTCATGAATGGGACAATAAGATAAGAGTGTTTGTCTCTATGTAATTAGGTTATAGGATACTTCATATTTTTCTGAATTTTCCAATTTTCATTATGAATGAGAATAATAATTTTTATAATAAACAATGCTATTTTCACAGTTCCTAAATCATTGCTGGGAACCTAACCAATAATTACATGGGAAAATCAAATGTCTTACAATTAATCAAATTATTGCTTGTTAAAGATGTATCAAGTTTTGAAAATATACATTTGTATATAAAGCTATGTAATATCAAATGGTTTTTTGCATACATTATCACTAACATTTATATATTGTTATGTGCCAGTCTCTTTCCTGTGAGATTTACTCTGCTTTAGTCATTATAATCTTCCCAACAACCACTTAAGGTAATGTGAAGCACATACAAGCATACGTGCATACATATATTCTTTCTTAGACTTCAGACAATAAGCGTTAACTTTCCAGCTAAGTATCACATTTATGCCAAACAAAATTTTGCAACTATAAATAAATATTTAAAATTCAAAACAGTGTAAAACACTTGATGCTTTTAGGGCTTTGGGCACAATAGTTTCGTCTTTGGATGCTCAATTATGTAAATTTTGTGCATTTTTTCTTTAAAATAGTAAGAAGTAAAATTGCCATACTGATCTAGGATGCCTTGTGCTGCCAAAGCTTGGCTGGGCTCCAGAGGCCTTCCGTTGACTGCAAATTCCATTATACACCCGACAAAATCATGGCTTTCCACATGTCCTCTCCTCTGAAGGATCGGTTCTAGCGATCTGATACCTCCAACTGTGACTCGATTTGGCTGAACATCAAGAGTCCTACATAAGAAAGCAAAGATAAGTATATTAGTTCCAACACGATAGATTTCAGTAGAATGTTTAGTTTTAAAAAGAGTGAACATAACTTTTTCTGGCATGTGTTATAGCGTGGTAAATTTGAATGGAAAATATTACCTATTGGTGCATATCTTCTGACAGATTTCTACAGGATTATTAGGTTTTCAAGGCATGAAAAATAATAAAACTTATGGAAATGACATTTTCAGTTAGTCAAATGGGATGTATAAAACAATGTTGAGTTAGCAAGAGGAAGCATATTATCAGAAAGAAGATACCTTGCAGTATAAATAGTGACAACTCTAATATTAATGTTAGTTTATAGTTTTTCTTCACTACAAGATCATAATGATACCAATAAGTTAATTAATGCCATGGATGACGTGCTGATATTTATTTTTCTCTGTTGCTATTTCTATTAAAATCACTTATGTTTTAGATGGCATAATGCTGTGTTTCAACTTGAGGCATGGTTGAAAACTATCTGTGAATAATTATCACATGCAACTTTCAGAGAAGGTATTTAAAATTAATTCAGTCCCTAGCCTAACCTTACAGGACCCAGGTCACATGCCACGATGTCACAAATCATCTCAAAGAGTATGGCCTATGTTACTCTTTCCTTCCTCTGGCTTTATCCTCACCTCTACCACTTCCTTTCACACCATTTTTACATACTCTGTATACAAATTATTAAGTTTTCATTTTACAACATGAAAATTCCTTTGGAGAGGATAAACTATTATAAACTTTTGCAACACTCAGCATAATATAATTATCTTTAAATGTATAATTTCATAAAAAAAAAAAAACAAAAAAAACATCACAGGGCTCCAACTCATGATCCTGAGATCAAGACGAGCTGAGACTGAGTCAGGTGCTCAAACGACTGAGTCACCCAGCCACCCCTGTTTAATTTCCTTTTTAATGCCAATTAATAATAAAGATCAAGCTAATAATTTTACTCACCAGTCATCTGAAACTGCCACATTACTGACAGTGCAATACCCTGGTTCTTGGTTCTCAGTACAAGAGTCCACGGTTAAGGAAGCTGCCTATAAAGTAGAAGGAAATATTTATCTTGAGTTCTGCCATCCCTATTGTCCTTTTCAGCCAACATTACCTAGCACTTATATCTACATGGACATTTTTTTGAAATTGTGATAACAATTAGTATATTATGACATAATACAATTATAGTATCAAATTTGGAGCACATATTTCTTTTACATGTCTAAAGTTAGGAAATCATTACATATAAGAGATGGGAACATACTTTGAAAAATCTTCTCCGGCCCCTTTGTTTCACAAATGAAAAACTATAAATTCCATTAATGTCTCTTACAATATCATAAGGGAAACTTATGGGACATAGAGGACGGCTTCTTGGGATTACAATCTTAAGAAATGTGTTTAAGGTATTACCCAGTTATTCTAACAAATGAAAAGACATTAGATTTCTGATTTTTCAGAAGTCTTATTTCAATTATATTTTAGTCATATATACAATAATATCTTCAAAGCATAGTGTATTATTACAGCAATCTATAAAAATTGTTGTTCTTGTACTAAAGATAAGGTTTGAGACAAAGTAAACAAGTCAGTTAGATGCCCCTTCCACTTATGATAAGAATCTTTATTTGTAAAAAGTATATAACAGTATATTTATGCATTATCAGAATGCATTGTCATCTATTATGATACAGTAGAAACTCCCCAATAATCTTTAAATTACAATTAACAGTAACTGCTTTTGCATTCCAAGGGATGCCTATCCTTGAGACAAAAGTCTTCTGTTCACTAGAATATAAGAATGCTGAATACTCTATTTGCAGTAAATAGGGTCATCAAATCATGATCACAAGGTTCAGGAATATGACAGAAGTCAGGGTTTCTATATTGAGCAAAGGTCGCTAGAGATGGCTGTGGTCTGGTTTAAGACCAAGGTTGTTGCATATTCACATTATTTTGTGCTCTGCAATGCTATTGTGATGCCCCTCCTTCGTTCCCCAAACTGCAGTAAAATTCTGCAACTGACAAAACTTAGCAAAATTTAGTTGGTGAAATTATAAGGATGATATTCCCAATGTGGTATTTCAGAACATGGCCAGTAAATCACAGGAGAATGCTTAACCCCAAATCCAGAAGTACAGAAGGACTAAGGGTTTCTCCCAAGGCAGACAGTAAAGGGTTCTACTTAAATTTACTTGAATGCCATAGAGCGGGGTTAATCCCACTTTGTCCATTATAATAAAACCATAAATACTATGTAAGTATTAATTTATAAGAATGGTTTTCATTTGAGGTTAATTGTAATGAAAGCAAAGCAAATGTCCGAAACAGCCCAGGGAGGTTAAGCAAGTTGACTAACATTACCCCTGACTTACATATGGAAGCATCAGGTTTTCTGTTTTCTTGAATTATTTCATATGGGAATGATTCATTTCCTTAACATCTGATGTTTAGATGTTTATCAACGGTGGGTATTATTTTTAGAGATTGTCCATAACAATTTATATTTGGATGGGAGACTTGTAAAAATATATCTTAAATATCTTGCATTTCAAAAATAAAGAATGGGGTCAATTTATAGTTTTTGTGCATCAAATGCTACTGAATAAAATATTCAAAAATACTTCTATCAGTTAATTATTAGAACCAACTCTAAACTCCATATAATAAATTCTCAGGAGCCATGTAAATCTTTTTCTGGCCACATACTCAAGGCAATTATAATAAATACTAACATTTCTAGGAAACATTTACTCTTTCAATCCTGTGTCAAGAATTAGTTAAATCTTTCAATAGTTTTTTTTTTTTTCCAGTGTTCTATAATAATTGAGTGGCATTCGATCCCAAAAGCAATATTGGGTTTTTGTGATACAAGTTGGGTTGCTTAGGTCGAGTATTTGGCTCAAGCATAATTTCCTTTATTTCTAAAACAAAATTGTTAACATATCCCTGTATACCATGCAAAATGCCCCTCCATTCTAGAGATCCCTAAAGCTATCACAAACAACTGAATATCACATAGATATTTATGAATGTCTCAAGTAGGAAAAAGAAAAACACCTTACATAATGGCATCATATTTTGATCAATCTTAATAGTTAATATATTTTTACCATTTTCTAAAAGCTTCATGACACAGTACAAAGAAAGAACGCTGGAGGGGAAGTTTTATTTGAATAGCAACTTGTGCAATTTAATCTTCGGAGTTAAATGCGCTTTCTGTTACCGTTGAATTTTTCTACCAGTACTGCTGTAAGTTGAGATGTTTCTATCCTGTCTACTCAATGATTCAAAGCTGAGAAGTTAATGATTCTGCCAGTTTCTAACAAAATCCCTTTGAACTGCAGAAAATGACAGATTCAAAATCCAGTAGGGGCCTTATTTTGGATGTTCTTTAAAAAGGAAGACATTTTTTTTCCTCTCACTGAAGAACTAATGACAAAGGTATTTTTTTCCACATTTGGTATCCTTTAAAACTGGATGACTATGGCCACATAGTGCAAATGAACGGAAAGCATTTCTTCTCTATCCTTTCTGGCAGGCACACAGTACCTCTTTCTTTGCTCTCCCTCTTGCTCCCAAAAGCTAGTTCGATAGAATTAAATCTTCACGAAATTTAAAGGGACCTGGGAGGTCATCAGATAAAATCATCTATTCTACATAAAAGTCTGTTGACAACATCTTAGCAAAATGGTTATCTCACATATGCTTGGAGAATTGGGGTGAGGTGCTACCTGCTATGCCCCATTAAGGTCCTGTCATTATTAGGAAATCATTACAGTTCATGGAAGACCTAACACACAACACAGATACCAGACCTCACGTTTGTTCTAATTCTGTCAAGTTTGATAATGCTGGGGTAAATTGATAACCAGGAGTTTTGGAATTTTCTAAATCTGTATTCTCCTAGAAGTCCTTCTCTGAGCAAACTAGTTTGGTATTAGGCTGGTTTTAAAGATCTCAGACAGAAATGAGCATACTGACTTAATACTAGTCTAAAAAAAGTATTATTTCCAAGTTTAGTTTGTTATACCACTATTAGGATTCATTGAATTCAGTGTGACTTTTTAGGCACTACTCATAATTAAAACTTTATTGAGATTAAGTAAACATTTTTTTTAACCCCAAAAGGCTGTATGAGTCAGTGTTGTTGGAAACTTAGGATGACTGACATTTATCAAACACTTATTTAATATCAAATACATACAATTTTAGATATGATTTATATTAATCTTTGCATTAATATAAAAAGGTAGAGATATTATTCCCATCTATAAACCAAATTTTTATTTTCTGCTCAACCCCTTTTCAATAAACAAAGCCTCCTTGAATTACTATCAAATCAAGGCTCCAAGTGAGTACTTTCCAAGTAGATTTTTTTAAATAAATTATTTTTCATATATCGCAGCTTTATATTGCAATTATTATTACTAAATTTTACTCTTGTTTTTATCTCATTTTCAGATTGTTAGGGGTAATTTTGTTAAGTAAACATTTTATAAATTAAATATATTAGAAAAAAGTTATAGTTATAGAACATTAACACCAAGTTCATAAGAAAAAGGAAGACAACACATATTGAAAATGATTCCTGAATTTTCACTAATACTTTTATTGTTTTCTCACACATATTTCAATAGACTCATCTAATAACCTGGTAGAACCCTGAATGCAACACAGCAGATATGGGGATATCAGTGGATGAATATCCAAACATCTAACCTTGACGGTGATGATACAATCATCTGGTCATCTTTAGACCCATCACTATTCTTTTTCTTTCCTTATATGAAAATATTTCTTTATTTAAAACATTGTTTAAATCTTCTTTCCTACTCTATACTAGAGGAGAGAAAAGCCATTGTATTTGATATCATTAAAAAAGTCCCAAAACGCATGGATTTAAAGTACTCCTAAAAACAAATAGAGAATCGTGTCTTTTGATAAAGACTGTTATCTATATTTGTCAGAAAAAAATAATATAGTAAGATTGCTTCAGTCTTATGTCTTTATGAAATTTATAATTATAAAGGACACAAAAACTATTCTTTTAAGACTATGGATCACAGAAAAAATAACAAAAGCATGGTAAAAAAAATATTTTCTATGTTCTTTCTGCAAGTTGCTTATCTGTAGTCCGATAACATAGTGTTCCCAAAATTTAGTGTTAAAAATACTTATATCATTAGACAAATATATGATTCATTTGATCAGTTTCAGAACTACATAACTCATCATATTTTTTATGTTTTTCAGGATTGCCACAAAGCTAAGAGAGAAAACTATAGTCATTCAGATCCCAAGTGTCTTCATTTAAAAATTATTTCAGAGCATTTATTTTGTTCCTTTGGCTAATTTTTATTTTAATACATGATGTCATGCTTTTTAAATTCTATTTCTTTTGAAGGGTGAAATGTAAATGTTATTTTTTAAAATTTTTTTTATAATTTTTTAAAAAATATTTTATTTATTTGACAGAGAGAGATCACAAGTCGGCAGAGAGGCAGGCAGAAAGAGAGAGAGAGGAAAGCAGGTTCCCTACTGAGGAGAGAGCCCCATGCAGGACTGAGTTCCAGGACCCAGGATCATGACCTGAGCCAACTGCAGAGGCTTAACCCACCTAGTCACCCAGGCACCCCGAAATGTAAATTTTAAAGAGCAGTTATAATTTTAAAAGCCAGTATAAAATCCAGGAATATTTTAAAACAGTTTTGTTAGCATTTACTTTTTCAAAAACCCTTGATTATTGTTGAAAATAGGGGGAATCCGTGAAGAGATAGTTGGGAAGGTAAATAAATGAATACATAAATAAGTCAGTCTTTCCAATCTCTTGTTCTATATCAAATGTTTTCAAACACTAATAGGGAAAATACATCATGCATTTTCCTTTATAAAGGAAAATACTTTTTAATGAATATAAATATTAAGTAAATATGTACCATCTGATTGTAATATGAGAGCCATATAATTAAATAGCATATAATATGGAAATCTTTAATATTACTGAGTTTATAGTTCTGAAAATACCTTAGATAATCAACAAACAAAATTTCATTTTCATACCATGTCATAGACCTCACAGATGACAGCACATTGAAGTCCTGGTACAATAAGGATTGCTAACTACTATATTGGAATATGTGTTAGCATCATCTTTTGCAATAATTTATTTGTAGAAAAGTTTTTTCATTTGTTTTTAAATTGTTTCTTCAGTTAGGGCTGGGATACTTAGAAAAGTAGCCTTTTTAAGTACAGTTCTGACGTGGCCTTAAACATATGTAGGAAATGTATAAAATAAAATGTTTATGCACTAAGATGTTTTCTTTATTTTTCTACCTTCTGTTGCTTTTGAGACAAGTTGTTTTTTGTGACAAATAGTTGTCATGAGCAAAAGCAAGACATTACCCCTTTGCTGCTATAGTTCATAACAAAACTGGTCAAATTTGTACCTCAATTCATGCTTTAACTTGAAGGCTTGACAGACCAGATGTACAATAATTAAACAAGTTTTAATATAGAATGAAATGTCTTACCATTCCTGCTCTCCGGGCGATCACAGTGTGAAAATGTCCATCTGACACCTTCTTCATGGTGGTGAGTTTGTATGTACCACTGCCTAGATTGTAAGAGAATCTTAATCTTTCTTCAGCAATTTCAAGGGCCAAAAACTCAGCCCGGTCCCCTGTCTGGTTGTCATAGTTGTAAAGCAATAAAGCATGACTTTTAATAGTTGCAAATTTGACATATATATAGTTGTTATTGGGGTCCAAGCTGGGAAATTCCATGTATGATAACTCCTCAAATCCGTAGCTATTCAACTCACAGTGTTTTCCAAAGACACCTATAGATGGGAGAATTGATAAATTGACACATGAAATTCCAGTGAGATGTTAGTAAATGACTTTGATTAGGATAATTTCAAGTTACAATAATGAATCATGCTTTTAACAAACTTTTTAAATATTATGCCCCAAAGAAAACTATCTAAATTAAATTGAAATAGAACAAATTAATGATCTTTAAAGCGTACAAGAGGTGAGAACTGCTGTATTTGTTTTTCTTTGGCCAAGTAGGAAACATATCTAAGTAGGTCCCATGTGTAAAAATTAGAATTAGTGGAATGGATTATGTCTGAAGAGATGTCTTTCCTGGAAACCTTTCAAAATTAGTTTGTCAAACTTTTCAAAATGTTAACATGCTGTAATTTTCAACTGATACTTCCTTTATAATATATAATTCTCAAAAACAATCTCAATCCAATTGAGGATGGTAAATTTTGTTTTGACCTTAAAAAATATCAGTCCCTGTCTTCATGGTATTTTCAAGAGCTGCAGGTTCAGGGAAGGGAATCACTGTTGTTAGGGAAGGAAATAACTGTCTCAAGTTTTTATCTCTTTCTTGTTTTATACCTTCTTTGGGTATGATTTACAACAGGCTGCTTTAAAATAGCCTTCTGCTTTTTTTCTGAAATCCAGCATTCCCACTTATTTGGATTGGTTCCTCTTTTACTTGAAAAATGAGTTTTATTGATGTTACAGTGCTACGCCAAAATTCTTTTCCCACAAATATTAGTCGACTGTAGCAAATGATTGGAAAATTAACCCATGCCAATACAGTATGATTCTTATTAACTTGCAAAGGTTCCATTCCTTAATTTTGGCTGTACATCTCTCATAAATGCATTAAATTTAGAGTCAGGGAATTGTTCAGCTAGAAGAAACTAATACCATCATTTTACAGAATATTTAAAACTTGCCTGAGGTCACAGAACTATAGGAGAGAGAGCCAAAATTTGAGGCCAGATCTACTGATTGTGTAGTTGTTTTGACTGCACCACATCTTATATCCGAATATTCTTTAAATTAAAGAGGCCTAGAAGCTGCTATAAAAGCTTGTGTTGTTTACCTTTTCCTGCTTTGTTAAGGCTGAGATAATATTCGTTATCAATGTGTAGGAAATATGCACATTATTTATTTTTAATCATTAACTGAAGTTAAAAAGCAAAGAAATTATAGAAATTATATATATTATATATATCAAATGTCATAAATTTATTTATATAGTATATCAAAAATATATATTATATATTATATGGAATTACATTTCTAATTTATATAATGTATAAAACATATATACAACAAAATTTAAAAGTTTATTTATATTAAATATACATTTGCTATATCATATATACCTTACTTATATATACAGAAAGTGTAACCAAAGTTAAAGAAAAAGCAAAGATAAACTATACAAAGAAATAGATTATTAAGGTAAAATAAATGTGTACTATGTGTTCTCTCAGGCCTCTCCTGATTAAGTTTTAATAAAAATATGAAAATGGGCTTAAAAATTAAATATAGGGACATCTGACTCTTGGTTCCAGCTTAGGTGGTGATCTCAGGGTCAAAGAGACAGAGCCCGCCATCAGGCTCTGTGCTGAGTGCAGAGTCTGCTAAAGTTTCTTTCTCCCTCTCCCTCTACCCCTTCCTGGCACATTCTCACTCTCTCTTTACCATAAATAAATAAATACTTTAAAAAATTGAATATAGGACCCTTGGGTGGCTCAGTCAGTTAAGCATCTGCCTTCAGCTCAGGTCATGATCTCAGGGTCCTGGGTTGGAGCCCCACATTGGGCAACCTGCTCAGAGGGAAGTCTGCTTCTCCTTCGCCCCTCCCCGTGCTTGTGCTCTCTCTCAAATAAATAAATAAAATCTTTTTAAAAAATTGAATATAAATATATGTAGAAAGAATATAGATCCTGGCAAGATGTCCTCTATTTTTTTTTAAGATTTTTTTTTATTATTATTTATTTGACAGAGATCACAAGTAGGCAGAGAGGCAGACAGAGAGAGAGAGAGAGAGAGAGAGGGAAGCAGGCTCCCTGCTGAGCAGAGAGCCCGATGTGGGACTCAATCCCAGGACCCTGAGATCATGACCCGAGCCGAAGGCAGCGGCTTAACCCACTGAGCCACCCAGGCACCCATGATGTCCTCTATTTTTATTCAAATTGATTCTTGATACAAATTGATTCAGATATTTCAAACATGAAAATATTTGTTTACGGAATATATTTCTTCTTAAAGAGTTTTGTTATTATTTCTAGAGAAAGGTAGATTTTTCTTTTCGAAATAAAATAAAAACTAAGGAAGATTTTAAAATAGCCCTTCAAATGAAATGCCAGGAAATAAAACTACATAAAGATCAAGAAAAATTATTAAAGTTACCCTAATAAGGAATATTCTGTGTGGGTAGTTACACACACACACACACACACACACACATATATATATATATAGACATATACACACACACACACAGGAAGTTATCATCATACAGGCTCCCTTTATAAAATCTTAAGCACTTTATGTTTTTCTAAATTACAATCTAAAAAAATAAAAATCTAAAAAAATTTTAAAAATCCAAACAACAAATCTTTCACTGATGAGAAAGTAAACAGTGCAAATTCTTTTTCCAACTTCAGAATTATAGTTAAGATGTTGTTTTATAGGATGCATGTGTAAGTACCTCCAGCTATTTGTTTGAGGCATTCCAGCTGTCATTTGTATTTGCATGTTTCACCCACATTCAATTTGAAGAGGAAAATACTATGTCCTTTTAATTCTATCTCTCTGGTCTCAAGTCATGTATTATTGTTACAAGGTTTTCTGTTTTCTTTTCTTTTATAAATCTTCTGTTGCCAACTGACAATGTAAAAGTTTAAATCATGGGTTTTTTTTGTTTTTTTTTTTTGCTTTTTGCCACTGGAAGAAATGGAGGGAGAATTTTGCACTGCCAGCTGCATGCGATCTGTCTCTAATTTATATTGCTGAGCTAGTCCCTTGGGGGTCTCTCATAGGGTGACCCTAAAATACTTTTGCCCAAGTGGGCAATGATTGTTGCATCAGCTACAGCTGATGCAGCTACAGCTGCAGCAATGATTGGTTTCTATTTGATAACAATTATCTTAAATCCTCATACTTGCAACTGCAATATAAAGGAAACTTTAAAAATGTAAAAACCTTTCTTCATGCACTTAAAATTAATTTTGTCCACTTTCTATTCCAATCCCTTTATCTTTCATTCCAAACACAAGTTAAACCATGAAACCTGCTTGTGGTTATCTGTCGAAAGCAGCACCTTTTAGGATTATAAGAGATTAGTGAAAGAAGTTTTGGCAGATCTAAAGTTGTGCTTATTTTGACCTTAATCTGCTTTTCACTGCTTTAGAGGCATTGTTGGTGAGAATCTCAGAGAAATTTTAAAAAGCAGGATACTGCAAATGTCATCCCGGACTGGAAATAAAATTGTGTTCTAGTCACTATATCATCTTGGGGTAATTTTGCTTTGTTTTCATTTTTTGACTTTAGACAAAGTTCTCTATTTCTGGCCCTCAGAACCATTGCTAAAATGCATTGGTCACAATTAGATACTTATACTCTGTTTTTCTTTATCATTCTATTGATGTTGTGCTTTATAAAAATAAAACCAGGTAGAGTCACGGAATTATTTCAAAATGAATTAACACTACATTTTACTATTACTAGAAACCTCAGATTCTTTTTAAGCTCTATTTGCAACTGTACATTGAGAGTCCCTTTTGAGAGTCCATATAGCTCAGTGATGGCTCAAGGAAATACTAGAAAAACATCTTTCTCCTTTCTTGTTTATGGAGAGAGATAGGGTCTCCAATTACTGTAGGACATCTGGAGATTAATAATATATTGTCAGGTAACGTATCCTTCAAACTGTACTGTAGTAATCACAAACTGATGAAACAATCCAAGTTAAGATAAAAGCTCTGTCCAAAGCTGTTCTCAGAGTCCTTGGCTGTTCCAGTGCTGGGTAACATCTAAGTGAGATCTGAAAGGAATCTTTCAGTCCATTACATAATGGTGGATAAATATAAATGTGTATAGAAATTTTCTAATAACTCTTTCTCAGAAGAACACATTAGTCTGAATTGTGATTAATTATTTGGTAGTATCTAGAAAAAGCATATCATGAAAACTGCATGTCTAGTTACTGAATCCTTCCATTAGAAGTGGTTGAATTAATACAAAAACGAAAAGCAGCAAAAATAAACCCAGAAAACACTTTGGTTAATTATCCTTAAAGATTTTAAATAGAGAGTGATGTCAGATAATGCTTAAAAGATTTCTTCTTTGATAGATTCCAGGCTAAAAAGAAGTCATCCATAAATATTTGAGGGGAAATGTCCTGAGGAGACAACATCAAATTCAATTATCTTGAGTTGATTACTTTTCTAGTAATAACTGAAGCAGTATATTCAATGGCATTTCCATAGTAAACTTTTTAAACAATATTAAACATTTGTAATTTTATTTTGCTAAAACCTCCTGTGTAAAACAACTAGTATTTTCTTAATCACTCATGGCCACCATAAAATAAAATCGCTATACCATGTGCCTAAACAGATTGATATTTTGTATCAACACCCAAACTGTACTCACCAAATGGACAATGACAATAGTATGACTCCACACCACTTTGGCAGGAACCACCATTAAAGCAGGGGTTACATTCACAGTAGTTGACGGAAGATTCACACATTTTACCTGAAAAGTATCAAACTTGTTAAAAAAAATCTTGTGCATAAACATATTAATACCATTACTTCATAACCATATGTAAAAGGGTGAGCCTGGTGGTGGGTATTATGGAGGGCACATATTGCATGGAGCACTGGGTGTGGTGCATAAACATGAATTCTGGTACACTGAAAAGAAATTTTAAAAATAAAAAATTTAAAAAAATCTATTCTGAGAGATTATATCTTGGAGAAAAGAAATGTAAGAATATTTTACTTGACATGAGAAAATTGGAATACCTCTCAGTTCAAAATCTTATTTAGTTATCCTATTGTAAAGATGTGCATTAAAATAGGAAGTAATTTACATAATTACAATAATTTACATAAATAGTTAGGAAATTTACATCTTGGAAGGAACTACTATTTTCAGGAAAATCACAAATGGTGAACATATTTAAATGTTTTCACTGAATTTATTTTCTCTTGTCAATGTTACTTCCTTCTTCAATTCTATAATGAGATTTGAAATTTTACAGTAAAATTCTCACTATAGAGATTTCCTCAACTCAGATTTTTTAAAGGTAAGCAACAGCCTCATTTAGCCTATCAAACTAAAATACTTTCACTTTCAAGAAATATCACTTCACTGACACATATCTGTTATAAAACAGAGTAAGAAGATAGGAAACACATCACATATTTCAAATTCTTAAGATTTATTCTTGGCTACAGGTTTTGTATACCTTGTCTTTTTCCTAAAACATTAATACCTAACCAGCATATTTTTCAGTTTATAAGGACTTCTCATAGATCATCTCAAGTTGAGTCAACTAATATTGACTGAGTGCCTATTATTGCCAGGAAGGCTAGAAGATGGGGTATGGCAGTCAAAACACACACACACACACACACACACACACCCCAGGTAAGTGTCAGAACATTGAATTTCCATTTCAGTGGGATAGATTAATCCAAGCAACAGAAAATATTTACATTTCATAGATGAAGAAAAGTCTTTTGAAGGCTAATATTTTGCCAAAGAAATTATAAAATTATGGCACAGACCAGTGTAGTTCTGCTCCCATATCCAGGCTTTGCAAAGCTGTATCTGAATAGCTAACCTCTAGGTAGGCCAATGTAGAGTATATAGCCAAGTCCTATTTGTTTCTGTGGTGGTGGTGGTGGTAATTTTTTAATGTAAATCTAAATGTGTTCTAATGCCACTTTTCTATAAATTTTAAATCATTTCAATAATTCATTTGTTAGAATAGTTTCTAGTTTTCCAAATCCCAGAAATGAGACATTATAGAGTTCTTTGTTTATTTCTATTAATCGATATGGGGGTTAATTATTTAATTAAATAGTTTGTTTCTGTAAAGCTATTTTCTACTTCTTAGCATGATTGCACTAATGCCTTTATTAAATATCTTATGAAAACATGTAAGTTTTATGTGCACAACTAGACTTAATATTGAGCATAGATAATCCATTTCACCATGATTACTATGCTTAAAATATAGTCAAAGTTTTGTTTAATTCAGTTCTGTTTTTGTGGCTTGATTATGTAGCCACAGTTGTTCTAGTTTAAAATTATAAGCGTGAGTCAGACCTCATGACACTGTTAACTAAACACGTTTCTCTACATCACAGTGTCATAAACAACATTTTTTCTTTATAAATAAAATTGGGAACTTCCTTACAAGGCAAAATGGTAACATATTTAGAATACCTTTCCATTCTAGGGGGAAATAATGAAAATAAACAAGTTACCAATCTAGAGGCACAGAAATTAGGTTTTAAGTATTGTAGCAATGAGATACATTTGAGAAACAGGAAGAACAACTTTATTATAAGCCTGTACAATATCACACCAGAGAGATACTCTGTCGTAGAACTCTCTCCTATGTTGTTTTCCAACTGGATTTCTGACAGATCCCACTAGAGAAGTGGAGTTTTTTCATTAGTACTAGTATTGCCCATTGGAGAATAAATAACACCTATTGGCTGTACTTTCAGTTACTTATTTGCTATCAAGAAAGTCACATCCAGTCCTTGTATTTTTTTTCCACTATAAGAGCATTCACATGTGCTATTGGACTAAGTAAGGTTTCATTTTTCCATTTTGAAAATTTCTTTAAGAATTATATTAAAAGTAGCATGTATTGAGTACAGTTGTCCTTGAACAATGCTGAGGGTTTTTTTTTTTTTTAAGATTTTATTTATTTATTTGACAGACAGAGATCACAAGTAGGCAGAGAGGCAGGCAGAGAGAGAGAGAGAGGAGGAAGCAGACTCCCCGCTGTTGGAGAGCCTGATGCGGGGCTCGATCCCAGGACCCTGGGATCACGACCCGAGCTGAAGGCAGGGGCTTTAACCCACAGAGCTACCCAGGTGCCCCAATGCTGAGTTTTTAAAGAAGCCAACCCCTATAGTTGAAAATCCAAATACAACTTTTGACTCCCCCAAGAGTTAACTACAAATAGCCTGCTTTGACCAGAACCCTTACCAACAACATAAATAGTGGATTAACACATATTTTGTATGTTACATGTATTAAATACTGTCTTCTTACAATAAGGTAAGCTAGAGAAAATGAAATGCTATTAAGAAAATGATAAGGAAGAGAAAATACATCTGTATCACTGTATTTATCAAAAAAATATACATATAACTGGACCTGCATAGTTCAAACCTGTGTTGTTCAAGGATCAGCTGGACATAGATTAATATACTTTATATGTGGTTAGTCTAATATTATGAAAACAAATTAGTGGGCTGCAAAATTACAACTTTACTTCTGGAAGACTGAAACGGGGAACAGAGAGTAACCAATTCAGGGAGCCCTGTCATGAACAGTCATGCAAATATTTGGACATACATGTTCGCTAAGAAAAAAAAATATGTGTATAAAATCACAAGCCTTTGATACCATAAATCTCAAATATATCTTCTTTTGAATCCTGTTGGAAAAAAATGCCTTTTAAAATTTTGTTTTAAACAATAACAACAAAAGAACATTAGGTGGAAGTTTTGTGTAATTTGTATAAATTGGTTATCATACTCTTCCAAAATTAGAACTTAACATAGGCATCTGAGTTTAATGTAAATATAGACTATAGGCTATTTCAGTTAGTCCAAAATTAAGGATGAAAAGAAACCCAAATTAAGTAAGACTTTCTTGGATATTAAAACATACAACTATGGAAATGGCAGAAGAAGCTACAAACTAAGAAAATATTAGTTTGAGAATGAATTTCTTTCAAAAATTAAAATAAATTCTCAATGGAATCTGACTCTTTCAGTATACAACAATATAAAAGGACATTAGTGAGAGAAAAAAAAAAATTCAACCTTCCATTTTGCATTTTAATTTAAGCCAGGTCTTTATTTTCTTACTTTTCTCTAGAAGATAGATATAAAAAAATGTAAAAAAAAAATGGCTCTGCTAGGAGTTAAATAAATCAATTTATTGTTGGATTTGAGAAAAATAGTCATATTTATATGCTGGTGTTAGAGTATATAAATTATTTACCACTCAAAAATTTGGTTTCAGTATTCCATTTGATGAGTATTTTTTTTTAATTAGTGAATTTCAAAGAGGTTGCCATACCAGATTCAAAGACACAGTTTGAAAATCCAGTCTTGTAATTTAAGTTATTATTAAAAAGACTGTTTTATATGAAGGAAAGATGTCGTAATTTTACAAAACACTAAAGGACAGCCTTGAAATGCAAATTTCTAGGGTTTGGAAAGTTCATACTCTATTATCCAGCAAGAAGTCAGCAGCAAATTCTGTATTGTTCTCCACATATCTATCTACCTAAAGTCTCACGTTAATGGCTTAATGCTTATCAGAGAATGCAGCAATTTGAATTACTCTAACATGCTTCTACTACAAAAAAATCTGATGTGTTGGTGCACCATGAAGTCAAAATTAGGTCATTAACTTAATTAATACTGCAAGTCAATTAACAATATATATCAGAGCCTTGAGGCTTGCAAGTATACTGATAGGGCTTGCACAATGAAATGCAACCATATCTCTGGAACACAAAAAGCCTTGTTCTGTTAAGATATGTTGTAATAGCAGCTGTTTACAAGAATAAACTGGTCTCATTGCTCTGATATTCATTAATTAATGCATTGATATAAATTTTTTATCATAGATAGAAGGAGGTGTGCTTCGAGAAGTATAAGCTCTTAGAACTTGGAGAATAGGAACTACTGAAAAAGAAAATGAACGGATCATGGGAGGCCAGTGTATCCACAGACTTTCGAAGGTTATAGTTCGAATTTACAAAAGAAATTTAGCATATTATCTTCATGTTTGGGGCAGAAGGTATGCTGAGTTCATAAACTGAATCTGTTGTGATCACCTGTGGTCTTTGCAACAAGGCTGTACATTTGAATTCCGTTCATTCCAACAGAACATTTTAATGCTGATTATGTAGAGCAGAGCTAAATTTATTCTCACCTGTTAAATTTGAACACCTATGAGAATATGATGATTTCTTAGATTATATTACATATATTACATATAATTTTTAGAATATATTACATATACTAGATCACAACAATGACTATTTTTGGATCTATTGTATTTATACATAGATAGAAGGGACACTGAAACTATCAAAGTTCAATTTATATCTAAGTTAATTATATTATTAATAAATATGATTTCCTAAGATATATGTTATTTATTCTGAATATTTATGCTTACAAGCTTTTTTATTTTAGCAGAAAGTAGCTTTTTTCACACTGTTAATGTTTCCTATTATTGTGCAAAGAACTATGAAGATAGCTCATCTAAAGATCCTAATCGAATAGTATTATGTTTTTTACAGCAAAAGAAAGCAAAAATTTTATGTTTAAGAGGTGCTAGTAAGAAAAATAAAAGGGGAGAAAAACTGTTTTCTTTTTGTATTTTAAAACATGTACAAATACAATTTCAATGATATTACAGATGATGATGTATAATGACATTCATACAATCCATGATAAGCTTACAAATATGTTTGTTTTCTGCAGAAAAAAGAATTTAAGCTTCTGGAAGCCTCTTATTAATACTTTCATAAATTGAAGGGGAGCCTGGGTGGCTCAGTGGGTTAAAGCCTCTGCCTTCGGCTCAGGTCATGATCCCGGGGGTCCTGGGATCAAGCCCCGCATCGGGCTCTCTGCTCAGCAGGGAGCCTGCTTCTCTCCCTCTGCCTGCCTCTCTGCCTACTTGTGATCTGTCAAATAAATAAACAAAATCTTTAAAAAAAAATACTTTCATAAATTGAAAATTGTATTTTAAAGAAAAGGAATGAATATAAGAAATGAGACACTCTTTTGTATTTCACAGAAAATTTCATTTCCTATCTATTCACTAGATTTTGTTTATATTCTATGGTGTTCTGATCACATGATCACAGACAACATTCACGTACAACTTGTGTTTTTAAAAGAATGACTCAGTTACGACTCCCATCTTCACAAAAGCAAATGCTTGCCAAGTTTCTCAGTAAAATTACTATGCACAACCTGCATATAACTTTATATGTCTGGAAAAAAATTCCTATTTATACTGTCAAATGTCATAAAAGTGATGAATGGACAAATCTCATCCTCCCCCGAAATATCAGGACTTACTTGAGACCATAGGAAAACTTCTCCATATGGTAATAAACCCTGGCATTACTCCAAATGACACACCTAAAATGCATCCAGATGTGTGAAAGTGGATGGGAAAGGTTAAAGGGGCTATGAACTAATTCTGTTAGGAGAGACTCAGATTTGAAAATAAGCTCTATCTACATGCTGCATTTTACAACACCATCTATTCCTCTGAAAGACTTAATGCAGGATTGTGCTACAAGCAGTGGATACCTGGAGCAGAAAGACAAATGATAAGTGGTTACTGACTATAATCGTGCTTTCTAATTAGTGTTCTATTAAGTGCAAGAAATGTTATTTGTATAGGAAAAGAAATATTGGATTTGTAGTTATTAAGCTGCTAATTTTCTCCAGAATCCCCTGAACTTCTGAGGCATGAATAATATGAAAGATATTTTCTTTTGATTTACTAAGGTATGTTGACAATAATGTAATTTCTGGTATTATTAAACCTTGTGAAAATCTCGAAAGTAATTTTTCACATGCCCTATATTATATTAAATCAATTCATTCTTTCTAACATGCTGTATTACAGTGAATCAAAGCTCCATTTATGATATAAAATTAAATTATAGAACAGTTTTTTAATAATGAAACACAAAGTGATTGTTACTGAATGTGAAGTCTCAGTATTTTTTTTTTCAATTTCCTTTTGGTTATTTTTCCAGTAATTAAGAAGAGATCAGAAACACAAGTTATACAAACAAATTTGTCCTTTCTAAATCACTCATTCATTTAAAAAACTCCTTATTTCACATGTATTATGTGATCCTATGGTTACCAACTTAAAATAAAATTTAAAAAATGTATATGATAAATTCATATTTCAGGAATATACTGGTGACAATGTGGTAATAACTATATCCCTTCATATCTTTCTATTGTAGTTCTGTAATATTCATTTTTGTACTCATGCCCTTAGAGGATGTTCACACTAAAATCTCTGTTCAGCTAACAATCACTCCCTGTAGGATTCTTAGGATAAAATTTTTGGTTTTCATCAGTGCATAAGCCACTCACTCTTCCAATCTTTTGAGCAGTTTCTAACTTTATGTGAAATACACGGTGGTGGTAGTGGTGGTTGTGTGTGTGTGTTATGGGGTAATATCTAAGGATTATTTTAAACATAAAGTTAAGAAAATCTCAATGTGAAACACACAGTGGTGGTAGTGGTGGTTGTGTGTGTGTGTTGTGGGGTAATATCTAAGGATTATTTTAAACATAAAGTTAAGAAAATCTCACAGTTCCAGTTTGTAACACCACAGACTTTAAAAATCCTTGAAAAAGTACAGGTAAAAGTTCAAAACGTTAAATAGAAGATAGATGATTGGAAATAGTTCTGATGTCCAAAAACCATTTCAGTATATACAGGCCTTGGGTAAGGCTTTACCAAAGCATTAGCACTTAATTAGTGTTAATAAAAGTAAAGCTAACTAGACTGAATATTTTAAAAAATTCATTCTATGAGGTGCACGTACGCTGAAGTAAGAGTTTTGTTTTATGGTTCATTATTTCTGATTAGCCACTTGAAGATGTCTTGACGCATTTATTCCCTCTTCCTGAGTGAGGTTAACTGGTAAAGACCACCTGGAAGGACTAACTCAAAGTGATTCTTCACGGATCACCTTTACAAAGAACATTAAACAGATAAAGACATGTGAACAATACATTCAGTATGGATTAAGATGTTGTCACTATGCTTTTTGTTACACTGTTTCCTGTAAAACAAAATGAAGAAATAAAACTATCAGACTTGAATTATCTGCTAGTTTTACTGGATGGACTATGCACATAGAACTTAATACTATGAATTACATGAATTCAAAAAATAGATTTGTATTAATCATTCAACTTTGTTTGTTTACATCATTCTTGATCTGCTGGATTATCTCCAACTATGCAAATGAAGACTAAAATGAGCTCTGAAGAGGGGCCGTATGTAAAATTCCCATAGTAATTTCAACTTACTTTTGTAACTTCAAATAACTTTCCTAACAGAAAGAGGTTACAATCTACAATCTTTGTTTGGCAGCTCTGGCTCTAAAGTCACAGAATGTCAGCTGAATTTTCTACATTCTTTCTACGCCAGATAGTATCTCTTGACACTCAGCATCATTCTTATCCTGTATTGCATGACCTGGAAATCACGAAACTATCTTTTCCAGGAGGGCTCAGGCTTAGATTCTGCCAGTGTGGGTGAGAGCTGAATGACATTTGAAGAGTGAAGACAAAGCAGAGATTGTTCTGGAACTCGCTCATTGCAGGACTGCAGGTAGACAAGATGATTGGCAGTGGTTTCTTGAAATACCTACAGTGTTCTTATTGCTGAGGTTATTGGTGAATTTTCCCAAACTTCATTCTTAGTCAGTTTAAAGATTTTGCAAGCTATTTCTTAGCATTAAGTACCTTCCTACCTGGAAGTCTGGAACTAATTTCAGTTCTTGACCAATTTCATACCAATACACTATCTCATATGCTTTTTGTGCATATCCAGTAGGATAGTGGACAAAAGTTCTTAAAAGATGTCATGGGCTTGCCATAATACTCCATAGCAAATACAAACCAATGTGTGATGAAGAATCACATACGTATAAAAAGAGGCTCTAGAGCCAAGCTCACAGTGAAAACCTATTTAGACCACCTTCTGTGCCATACTGCAGGCAAGTTATTTAATCTCTTTTAACCCATCAGAGACACAATATTTTGTGCCTTAATAATAATAATACAATTTCATTGAATTTGGAGAAGAACTAAATGAATTACTAAATGAATAATAATGTCTATGATGTAAAGGACCTTAAGTGGGGCTTTAAATAGCAACTTCATAAATGTTACGTATATTTCATAATGAAAAGAGGGGAATTCCTAAAAGTTTCAATTACTACATTTAGAAAAGTATGCAATGTACATTTAAATGTAACAAATCAAAGAAAGTAACAAACTAGAGGGAAGTTATGTTGAAGAACTCGTTCTATGCCCAATCACAAAGCAATATCTTTGCTGAAATCAGCATATGGGGCCTTTGCTCACACATTGGTAGTTCCCCTATTCTCTATCTACTACCAAATGCCTTCACACATTTTTCATTCTAGGACTAAGTATAAACTCATTTTAAATCTAAGTGTGAATGAGTGTATTGTACTAAAATGGACAAAGAAATAATCTTTATTGCTGAATTCTCAGCAATTCTCAAGAATTTTTTGGGTTGGAGTGGGAAAGACTAAGGATAATTTTCTAGAAATTCTGAACTGATTACATGGATCCAGCCCTATGACTCAGGATGCTAAGAATACAGCTAGGGTAAGATTCACACCTTGTGCCACTGAGGTTTCTTGTCTTTGTAGAAATTCTGTGCTACACCTACATTATTACCATTATGTAGCATGACTACTAATACTACTAAATTTCATTGCAACTTACTGAATGCTGGGCACTCTGGTAGGTGTTTTACAAGCATTATCTTTATTTATTACAACAAACTTAAAAGATAAGTAAGTATGATTATTTTCATTTTGCAGATGGGGTAATTGAAGGTTAGCATGACTTCCCAAAAGCTGTAGCTAAATCACTATAAAATTCTTTTATTCTTTTCATTACTTATTATTGCTGCTCCTTTTCCTCACTTATATTTCAAGGATATTATTTTATTAGTAGGCAAAACTTATATGTTCTGCTTTGACTTATTCAAACTTGCTTTATGTCACCATCAAGCAATTCGATTCTTCAAATATGAAACCATAAGTATATACATGATGGGCACCTTTTTAAAAATATAATGGGGCAGTTAAGTGTTCAAGTCGTGGTTTCAGCTCAGGTCATGATCTCATGGGTCATCTGATTGAACTCTGGTTGGGCTCCATGCTCAGTTGGGAGTCAGCTTGAAGATTCTCTCCTTGTGCCCCTCCCCACACCATGTATGCATGCTCTCTCTAATACATAAAGAAATCTTTAAAAAATAAAATACCTAAATATATATTCTTTTAAAAAAAAGATTTCTTTTTTTTTTTTTAATGAAAAATCAAAATTTTTTGAAGCAGGCACCCTGCTGAGCAAGGAGCCCAATGCAGAACTCGATCCCAGCACCCTGGAATCATGACCTGACCCTAAGGCAGACACTTAACCGACTGAGCCACCCAGGCATCCTGCCAAATGTATTTTCTTATAAAAACTTCTTTTGAAGTATTATTCTGTGAACTATTTACCAAATTTTAAAAAATGCATCCTGGTTTTACCTATCTCACTGGTATTTTAAATTGTGTTTGTAAACACTGCAGAACAATTCAATCTAATATATATGGCCTAATACTGTAGAGCACGCAAATTACAGAAGAAACTTTCACTCTCCTCAAGCTTATTAACAGCATAATATTTATACGCATTTGAAGGTGTACCAACAACTGATCAGCTAACAGATAGATTTTGGATAGATAGATAAATAGATAGTTAGATAGATAGATAGATAGATGATAGGTAGATAAGTAGATAGATGATATATATAGAAACCAATAGAGATATTTGTAATTTGCACACCATATCTTATTAAGATGCCAAAGACTAGTGAAATGTATTTGCTGTCCTATATTTTATTATGCTTCTAAAATGCCAAGGTAAATTATGCTTCAGTTTTGTTGTGGCTTACCAAAGAAGTCGGCTATTACTATGCTTTCCACCTGACAGTAGAAATAACAAGGCGCTTTAATTTCAATCTTAAAACACAGCTTTTGCTCTGTTGTGACAGTGTGGATCATATTTCAATAATAATGATGACAATGATCTTAAAAGATCATAAAAGTGGTGATGATAGAAGAATCAAACAGCACTAATTGTTAGCAGTTATTTAGGACATAAAGTAGTCTGGGTCTTAGGCTTTAAACATAGTACGTCCTTTAAACTTTGGAACATTCCCATTCGAAGATATTATACCCTTTTTGCTCTTGTACAAGACACTGACCAGATTGACTAAGCTCAAACTCTGGAAATAACTGTGTAGGCTTACCACCTGACGCTGTGGCAAATCTGGGTCGCCTCAGAAAACTGACTTACCTTCCCTCTGCTTCAGCTTCTTTTCTGTACAAACTGGAAAATAATTATCCTAACCTCATAGGTTTCTTGTAAGAAGTCAATAAAATAAATACAGATAAAGTGCCTACAACAGCGTCGGCCAGTAGGAAGTGTTTGAAACATTAGCTACGATTATGCCCGTTGTTAGAGAAAATCATTTAAAAATGACAAAATCCACTGCTTTCTGTTATACTCGACACGGCTAAAGTCTTAGGGAAAGAACCAAACACCGTCATACCTGTGTATCCAGTTTTGCAAACACAGCTGAAGCTTCCTGGAACATTTTGGCAGACAGCACCGTTCCTGCATGGACCCGACAGGCACTCGTTGATGTCTCTCTCACAGGCCCTGCCAGTGAAGCCATCTGGGCAGCCACAGGAAAATCCTCCTACTAAATTGTGACAGGTCCCACCATTGTGGCAAGGTGATGGAAGGCATTCGTCTATATCTATTTCACACCAGCTACCAGCGTAACCTGGCAGACACTTGCATAAGAAAGGCTGCAGAGGTTCATTTGCCACAATGATGACAGGAAGACTCTCATGGCTCTTTAGTACAGAGCTCACAGCCAGTCTTCTTATACAGCTCCCTCCATTCTGGCATGGGCCATGAATACAGGAGTCATGGTCCACGGATTCTACCTTTACTCCACTCTGCCGGAGAAGGATCTCTTTGATGCTTTCAAAGAAGGTGGCTACACCACTGGGATTCACATACTGATTATTGTTCCGCTTCACGGCTGCTAAAAGAAACGTTTTATTGTTCTCCTCATATGCACCATAAAGTTGCACAGCAGTCCCTAGGCCTGTCAGTTGGGAGCCAGCAATGCGTAGAAAATGAAGGTAGTGGTTAGTCAGGAAGTCCTTTACTGTTGGAACACTGAGACGCAGTAGGATGCTGTTATCCACTGTAGAGTTAGAAAATCCAGCAAAGAAAACTCGGATATTGCTCGTGACTGTGCTGTGAACTCCATCATTGCTAAGGACAGTGAGATCAAATGTGCCATCTGTTGACCTCGGCTGTGAATTTAGATCACAAGTACCCCTTGGAATACTGAACAGGCTTGTAACTCCCGAAGTAAGGGAGCAGTGGAAGGTGTCTAACACATCCGGATCCTGTGGCTTCACAGAACCTAAAATCCCACCGGGAAACAAATTGCCATAATAATTAACAAATATCTCCACGGTCCGAGACTGGGAAGGATTATCATTTTGGTCTATAACGGTGATATGCACGGTTCCTGTGGAAGACATTTGGGGAACACCAGAATCCCTAGTAATCACAGACAGATAGAAGTCTGCAATCTGTTCTCTGTCAATCTCTCTGGTTGTGCTCAGAATTCCAGCAGTGTTCAGACTGAAATAATTGGTAGCAGGACCTGTGCTCAGCAAGTAATAGGTAAAGGGACCTTGATTGGGAGGGAGATCGGGATCAGTGGACTGAAGGGTCATCACTAGCGTTCCCGGCCGTTTGTTTTCCATAACTTCACCTTCGCTGATGGTCAACATAGGTCCATTATCATTTATATCTTCGAGGGTAACTAGCAGGGAGGCACTTCCTGTAGCTGAGGGGGTCCCTGAATCAACAGCCAAAACCGTGAGATTATAGATAGGTAGGGTTTCTCTATCTAATTCCGCAGTGACAGTGATCTGTCCTGTCTGTGGATTAATGGAAAAGGCACCATTTTCATTCCCTGATCCAATGAAGTAAGAGAACCTGCTCCAGCTGGGGACAGAGTCTGAGTCAAAGGCACTGACAAATGTCACATGAGTCCCGGTGGGGACCCCTTCACTGATCTGAACGCTGTAGATATTTAAACTAAAAATGGGTGGGTCATTGGCATCGAGCACAGTGATGTTTACAGTGACCTCATCGATATCTGCACCCCTGATGCTACCAAAATTCTTGGCCAACACCTTCAAAGATACCCTTTCTTCTCTTTCCCTATCAAGAAGTCCAGAAACATAAATCTGTCCAGTCTTCTTATTGATCTGGAAACCCTTCTTTCGGCTGTTACCAAAAATCAAATAGTGTACCTCCCCATCAGTGCCCAAATCACGGTCACTGGCAAACACTTCTCCAACAATAGTACCTTTAGGAGCTGCTTCTGAGATTTCAAAATAGTAAAGTTTGGAAACAAAGCGAGGCACATATTCATTCGTCCCTTTTAATTGTATATTAACAGTGGCAAAACTGCACCTTTCCTCATCAGGGACATTGAAGGCTTTCACAGTAAGATGGTAGCTCTGTTTGGTTTCAAAATCCAAGAAGCCTTGAGTGGTGATGACTCCTGTGTTAGGATCAATGACAAACAGGTCACTGTCAGATGACTGTACAGTGTATGCAATCACAGCGTTGGTTCCAGAGTCAGCATCTGTTGCATTTAAGTGGATGACTGTTGTTCCACTTGGGGCATTTTCCAAAACAGTAGGAAAGTATTCATCAGGGAAGAATACCGGAGAATTGTCATTCACATCAATCACATTTATAGTCACACTGCAGTAACCAGTTCTTGCAACCCATCCTCCATCTGTCGCGCTAACCGTCATTTCATGTTTCTGGCATAACTCATAATCAAGAGCTTTGGCTAGTGTTAATACACCTGTGGAGGAATTGATGGCAAAAATGCCTTCTTCATTTCCTGAAGAAATACTGTACCTAATCAAGCCATTCATGGCTGCATCTCTGTCTCTTGCAGAAACAGTTCTGACGACGGCCCCGATACTGTGGCTTTCTGGGATGGTTGCACTCATGTGACTTTGAGAGAATTCAGGTGTATGGTAGTTTTCCTCGGTGACAATTATTTGAACAGTGGCTTGGGATGAAAGTGGAGGGTTTCCTTTATCTCTTGCAGTGACAGTGATCAGAAAGTTTTGATTCAAGTCAGAAATGAGTGAAGATGCCACAGAAATCCACCCTGTACTATTGTCCAACTTAAATTTTCCAAACTGATTTCCATTAGAAATCAAATATTCCACCTCAGAATTCACACCAAAATCTCTGTCATCTACTGCGGTAACTTTGATTAACTTAGTGCCAACTTTAACAGTTTTGGTGACCGGAGTAAAATATTTAGGTTTAAGAAATTGTGGTGCATTGTCATTACTGTCCACTGTGTTGATGGTAACTGTTGTCTCACTAAGTAACGAGGGATTACCTCGATCAGAAGATGTCACTATAAAACTATGTCTGTTGATGTTCACATTACTGAAGCCACTGATGTTCTGGTATCTTAAGACCTGTTTATTGAAAATCTCTCCAGTGGTGGCATTAATCCTAAAGTACTCTGACTGAGATTTTATAAAATAAAACACTTGTCCATTTGATCCCTCATCAGGATCTGTTGCAGATACCTGAGTCACTTTGGAGCCAATTTCAGGAAGTTCAGGGCAATCTAAGTAGTAAGAGGGTTTGCTAAATCTTGGAGCGTTGTCATTGATGTCCGTCACAAATATTGTCACATCTGTACTTACGGTCCACCCAGAATCGTGTGCAGAAACTCGGATTCTGTAACGGTCCGTATCTTCTCTATTTAAAGGTCTACTAATTACAATATCTCCTGTGCTGGGATTAATTGTAAATGGAAGACTTGTGTCTGTTATAGAATATCTACTGATTGCATTTATACCAATGTCTTCATCAGAAGTTGTGACTCGTGTAACTGTGTATCCTAAAGGGGAATTTTCAGGAATATAGGCACTGAATATCTGAGAAAACCTAGGGGCGTTATCATTTTCATCCAAGATGTTAATAATGACTTTCACTGAGGTACTCTGAGAAGGGGAGCCTTTGTCTGAAGACTTTATGGTAAGCACATACTGTGATATTTTTTCCCTGTCTAATGGCCGAATGCTTCTAATTTCACCAGTGGCATGGTTAATAGTGAAACTGTGTTCTTTGTTACCACTAACAATTTCATAGTCTAACTGTCCATTGGGTCCACTGTCCTTATCCGTTGCTGAAACAGTAAGTATTTTGCGAGGAGAAAGATTTTCCAATATTTCAGATACAAATGGATCTTCCTTAAAAATCGGGGAATTATCATTGACATCTAAGACTGTTAAGTCAAGTTTCTCATAAGAGGATAAAGGAGGGAAGCCTCCATCCCTGGCTTCTATCCATATGACATATTTTTGTATCTTTTCAAAATCCAGAGGTTGACTAATGGACACCTGCCCTGTTAATTGATCAATTTGGAATGTATTGCCAAGGTTTCCACTTGCAATATAATAAGACAAAGGTTCTCCTCTCAAGGAGGACCCCGTAATGGTGGTGACAAGAGTGCCGACTGGCTGGTTTTCAGGAAACATGAAAGTCTGTTCTTTGGCTCTGACTTTAGGGAAATCTGCCTTGTTCACAAATCTAACAGTCACTGTTGTAGAATCTGTCTTTGGAAATGAGCCACCGTCTTTTACATGTACAGAAAATGTCACTTCTGAAGCCCCATTTAGTGGTCCAGCTGCCATAATAGCTCCTCTCAGTGGGTCAATGTGAAATTTTTCAGAGTTTCTACCCGAAAGAGAAAAATGCAGTTCAGAATTGGGTCCAATATCAGCATCTGTGACTGTAACTGCAAAGACGAAGGAACCTATGAAAAGAGGAAGTGTGCAGTTATAATCACACCAAACCCAAATAAAACATTTGCTAGTAGATTAATGCATACAAAATATTATATTGCTCCCTAATATCACTTTACTTTCTTGTGATTACTGGGGGAGAACAGTAACTCCTATATTATCTCTGAAGTTCCCAAGTCAAATCTGTTTAGTGGTAGTCTTCAGGGACTGACCTGCCATTTTCTAACTAAAACCCATATGGTCTACTGGATTTAATATTTTTCAGTATGCCTTTGAGAAAAGCACAGGGAAGAGCAATGCCTAATCATTCAGAATTATAGTTCCTAGGAGGAAAATCTGTATATAACACAACTTCCAACAAACATGATGCTAGAAGAGCTCTGTTAAAAGCTCTGTTTCTACCCAATGAGAAAAGATAATTGTTCTGTTATGTCTTAAACCATCTTTGAATTGCCATATAGGTAATCACATCAACTAAATTTTTAATTTGTTTTAAAAAATTATTTTGATTCTTTATATCCACTGTTTCTTAGTAGCAGTCTTTTATCTGTGAGCTATTATCACATGGAGATTATATATATATATATATGTGTGTGTATATATATATATATATATATCCAAAAATCAATTTTATATATATATATATATATATATATCTCCAAAAATCAATTAGAACAATTATAAAGTAGTATGAAATAAGAACTGAGGAAGAATGGACTCAATTTGGATTCCAAAAGTTAGTTCTTGGGACGAATGCCAAAAGAACAGATTGTAACAGGAGGATTATAACAGGAATATGCAGAAAAACTGCCATAAGGACATGTTTTTGATATACTCATTCAGAAACCTTTTCCAAACCTGCACTCATACCCCTACAGTAAAGTTTGTGACAAAAGTGAAAAGACTTTTATTAAGGTTAGTGATTCTGATTAATTATAATAAGTCTAATGAGGAAAAGATGCTTCAGCATTACATACACAGTCTTTATAGGGGATGTTACATTGCATCACCACACATTAGATGTAATTAGAATCATGCCTGCCAGCATCATTTCAGCTAAAGGCCTTCATCAAGCATATATGACTTTGATACTGACATTTCCTTTTGATAAAAAATTGGCCCAAAAATGTATGCATTTCATACTTCGAATTGATATCAATTTGACATTCTCAAGTGAATATAAGATCAAAGATAAATGAGAGGAGAAATCCTGGATCCATTTATTTTTCCTTCTAATTAAAAATATTTTAAAGCAAGGCAGATCAAATTAATTTTGACCTATATTTGTATATTTTCCTGTTTGGAAAAGCATCTCAAATATTACAAATGGCGGATTATTTGTGCAGTTCTTAAGAGAGCTTGCCATTCTTTACAAATAAGCAAATAAAACCAAACTGAATTTAAATGAAGAAAGAGAAATGCATATTGTTATATGAAAGTGGTCATTAATGTCTTCATAAACTTACTAACATAAAACCTTCATCCACCAAAACTGCAATAAAATATTAATAAGAATAATTCATTAGAAGTATTCACTTATTAAATATTTTTGAAAACCTATCTATGAAGGATTGAAGTAAAATATTTATTTTCTATCAACAAATATAGTTGAATGCTTACTACTTCCCAGATGTTTCAAGTGCTAGGATATGGAAAAAAGAAAGAAAGAAAGAAAGAAAGAAAGAAGAAAAGGAAAGAAACAAAATGAAACGAAACAATATCCCTCCTTTCAGGGAATTTACAAACAAATATCTCAGGGCAGAACTCTTCTTGACTACAAAGTGGCTATTTTAGTCATTTGAAAATATTCAAGTAATATTAAAAAATAAGTACCAAGAAAGACGTAGCAATTATAAAATCTTTAAACACAACCGGTGTAGGATAAAAGGATTAATTTGAGATTCCACGTTCCTTCAATTTCATTAGTTGAAACAAGCCAGATTTTAGAGGATTTCCAAACCTAGGCTATATCAGAAATATTCATGTAAAAGTAACAGAAATACATTTATAGAAAATGCCCAATGTATATAGTTTGCATTAATCCACGAGACCTCGGAGTTGGCTTCATTACCTGCAGGAGTAGGAGATGGGATGTGTGTAACATATGGATGATGCTGAAATCTTGGTGGATTGTCATTGACATCAGTCACAGTGACGAGCACACTGGTAGAACTGGAAAGAGGTTCTGGGGATCCAGCATCACTGGAAATCACAACTAAAGTATAATTCTCTTTTGTTTCCCTGTCTAGCAATGCACTTGTGATGATTTGTCCCGTGGATGGGTTGATGGTGAACTGAGAGTTTCCACCAATGATCCTATAACTAAAGAGAGCAGAGATGGGTGGATTTTTTCTGGTTATTATGTTGTAGCATCTATTCACTAAAATTTAAAAACTGAGACAGAAATGTAAAAAATAATCACTAGATATATGATCACACAACAGTTAAAGAATATGGCTAGAATATAAATATTTCAAATTTTATGTGAACATCTAATTGACAATCTTTACTGTGGAATGTCTAGTGAACTCAAGCAGGTCCTCACAAGTTCTATAAATTTCTTGGATCATGCAAGGCCCCAAAATATACCCAGAAGATTATTGTGTTATAAATAAGTGAACCTGAAAGCATAAACCAGGGCCTTGCTCTAATATTGTGGTTAGTGGCCAGGATCACAAATGAACATCTGTTAAATGAATCTAAAAATTATTTTTCTGCTGTGTACCATAATAAACCAGAGATCAGTTGAAGATCTTATTTTAAAGAAAAAACACTGTATTTGACATCCATTGACTACCCAGAACAACTAAAGAACAGATTATTTATACAAAGACATTCCTACTTACTAATTCTCTCATTTGTCATTCCTCATATGGCTATGCTTTTCTTTCCTGTTGTCAGGAGAGGTATGACATTTTCATGGATATTCTGATGCTAACCACATTGGTTAATGGGCAAGAGTTTCCACTGAGAATAGCTTCCCTCTTCTTCATAAAGAAGAAGCTAGAAAAGAAGTAGCTAAGCTTGAAGGTTCAGAAGCTGGCTGTGGCCCATTGTTTTTAAGGCTGAAGAGTGGCAAGGAAATGGATGTCTTTAAAAGTTTTCTCCTTGATGCCAACAAAGAAATGCCCTTGTTGGAATCGACTGCATGTTTCTATAGTTTGGTTTGTGCCCATGAAAACATAGCAACAGTAAGTTTCTACCAGAGACAGTAAAAAAAGGCCTACATTGCAGCAAGTAGAGTGTACATTCCTTCCATTAAGTTCACCGTTTAAAACAAACATTTCAGCATTCTCATCCTTTTTTAGAGAAATAATGAACTGTTGGGGAGCTGATATTTTTTTAAAAAATAGAAGTCCTATAAAATGGTAGCAAAATGGGAAAAAAAAAAGTAGAGAGGGAGTTTTGGCTGAGAAATGACTTCAGTATTTATAAAGTACTTGATATCACTTAGATTTTTAACACTTTTGGCACACCCACATGCCAGGATCAAGAGTAAATAAGAATAGCTTTTCCTGGACCAGAAGTGACTCTTTATACAGTATAATTACTGCCCTTACACACTAGACATCTAGGTCCTTTGTCAAAATAAAAATATCCGAGTCTTATAATTGAATTCTTAAAGTTAGAAATTCAGACTCATGAGGTAACCAAATTGTTCTACCTCTTCAATAAATTCTGTAAGAATCTGAATTATGAGAATTGAGTGATTTGATTCTGGGGAATCCTGTTTCCCTACATCAGTGGGTGTAGAAATTGCCAAATAACTTCACAGGGTAAAAAGAGTAATTCACAGCATCATAAAATTTTTTACAGCTCTTTGACAGCAAAGATCAGGGTCAATTAAATATCCCTTCAATCATTCACAAATAAAAATAAAATTAGACTAATGAAAAAATCATTCAAATTTAGATTTGGATTTTTTGTATATGACAAGACCATGGTGTATAAAGAAAGAGCAATGTGCTGAAAAGTAAATAATGTGAGTTCTTGTCCAGGTTTAATGAAATAATCATAATGAAATCTTGCACTATAAATTCTTATTCTTTATTTTATGCTATTATACACACTATGGAGCATATGATTATTTGTGTAAAAGTAATTAGCATCTTTACTATTATTGAATATTAAAGAATAAATTGTCATGTTAAAATGTGATTTTTTTCTAGACTACCTGATTCTGAAGTATATCAAAAGTTGATTTTAAATATGAAATGTTCTGTAATGTTTCACAATATCTATAATACCAGTTTCATGTAATTTATACTTATAAGTTAAAACACACACACAAACATGCACATGCACACACAAACACACACACACACACACACACACACACACACACACAGATAGAAGGGACACAATGGATAGATGGCCAAGATAAATGCCCAGGTTTGCCTTCCCTCTATCACTTCAGTCTTTGTTTGGTTCTCATCCCTACATTGGAGATCTTTCCTTCTTTTCTGGTCCATGTTAGTTTCTTCTAAGGAATAAATTCTACTAGATTGGGTTTTGTGCTATCTTTTTAACATCTAAACATCTATGTTAGTCTTTAAAGATTTGCAGCATCTGACTGTGTTCTTAGTGTGTACTGAGCACACTACAAGGCATTTTATATATGCTCTCATTTAACTTCAAAACAATCCTGACACTTTGGTTTTGTTTTGGATTTTTTTATAGATGAGGAATCTGAGTATAAGAGAGACTCATATAGTTGCACAACAAAGCATACCACCTAAAAATGATAAATCTAGAGTTGGAACTTCTGTCTTAATGACGTCAACACACCTGCTCCATTGGACCACAGTATAAAAGAGGTAAAAAGCAGCCTGAGCAGACCCAGTGGAGACAAGAAATTACTACTGGCTAAGGCCGAAGGAGACTCTTTTTGTTTAAGGGATGTCAATGTAGCATTGGTTTACATTGATTTGATTCAACGCAAATCAACAAATGTGCTACTTACTGATTAAAGAATAAGAAATGTTATTTCAGATTATTGGTGTAAGCTGCCATCATTATTATCTACAATCTAAATCAATAATTTTTGCACTTATAAAGCTAAAATACCCCAATTTGATTTTTTAACCTTTTTTTGCCTCTTTCTGAGATCTACTAGGATCATCCAACGCTGTGCAGTATGTTACTAGAATATGATAATTTAGTAATAGTTAAAGAGACTGTACTTTGAAACACAATTCACTTGGGCATGAATTTTCACCTCACTCATAACACTTCAATTCATTAAATTCCTCAACCTTGCTGAGCCTTTTCTTTCCACCTTTAAAGTGTGGATCACATATACATTTTCACATCGTAGTCTTGAATATTGAATGTAATATCATGTGAAATGCATTTGGAATTGTAATTGGTACATGCTGAGAATTAAAAGTCTAGGATTACACACATAACGGAGCACATATACGTATGTAGTTATAATTTAATAATCTGTCACATATAATCTATTATAATCCACCTTCATACTTAGTTAAATGGATAGGCAGACTAAAAGACATATGGATTAGAAGGCAAAAATCCTGCTCTCAAGCTTACATCCTAGATAGAAGAAAGAGAGAAAGAAAAATAAGTACAAAACCAGGCAATACATTTGAGTGTTATGAAACTGTCCAGAAGCACTGCTCTAGGTCTTCAAAAGCCGCAGAGACCGCTTTTGCGTGGAATGATTAAAAGAAAGCTTTCCTTGAGGAAGGCAAAATTGAAGCTGGATTTTAAAGGGGCTACCCATCTTACAATAGTGGTGAAAAGGGAGAAAGCTGTTCCAGGTCAGGAGTCAGCCGATTTTTTTTCTGTAAAAGGCCAGTGTTAGTGCATATGGCTTTGGAGGCCAGAAGAGCTCTGCTACAATACTCAACTTGCCACTAAAGTACAAAAGCAGCCGTGGACAAGACGTACATGAGTGGGCATGGCTTTATTCCAATGCAACTTTATTTACAAATGCAGGCACTGGGCCAAATCTAGCCTGTGGACTACAGTTCACAGAACCCTGATCTAGGACACAGAAGAACCTGAACAAGGCCATAAGGCTTGGGAAAGCCCAGATTCTTTTCCCAGGAGCAGAAAGTGATCCAGGGAGCCTGCAAGTTAGGCCATGTGCTGAGGACTGGGGCAGAATAAACTGGGGCCTTTTATGGAGTGACTGGAATATGGAGACTGGGCATTATGCCATAGCAAAGTGGAAGCTGAAAGATTTTGAGGAAGGGGGTATCACTGTTAAAGCTGAGCCCCTGGACGCCCAAGCTGGTTCAGATTACTGCCACTGCTCTTTCACACACTGACCCAGGCTTGGCTTCCTCCAGATCACTTCCTACAACACTGAGTGATAAATTACCATAAAATGTAAACTAGTCATGTTATTGCCCAGTTTAAACACTTCAGTTTTTTCTCCCGTTAGATACAGACAGGAGTGTGAACTTTTCATGTGGTATATGAGGCCCATTCCTCACCCACACCAACCATGCCGAACAGCTTTGCTTCCCTGACACTATGCTTCTGCAGCTTTCCCTGAACTTAGGCCTGTTACTGTCTTTGCCTAGAAGATCTTTCATCCCTTATTCGTTGATCAGCTACTTCTCAGTCTTTCCAAAAATCATTAATTACCCAAAGCTTCTACTGATTTCTTCAGATAGCCTTGAGTACACCGTTCTCTCCACCCCTTCTGTGCTGAAACTACATACTTGTCACTGTACTATAATTACAAAATCACAAAATTCTCTCCTATACTGGACTGTTCTCTTTGTGGTAGCTAGACAGCCCAAGTCTTCAGGACTTAGGGTGGGACATAGTGAAGGCTCCAAAATCATACAGTACGGTGTGGTATATAGATTGGAGGGATTAGAAACCAGAGTCAGGGAGAAAGTTCCTTTTTATTGTAATAGTGCAGGCATGATGTAATTGTGGGCTGAACTAAAATCTTGGCAGGAAGATTGCACAGAAAAGAATGGGTGCCAGAGGCATTAGTAAAGAAGAAACATGAGAACTTGTCCATTGACTGAGTAGAGAGGGAGAGGAGACTCTTGGCTAGCACATGGAGATGAAGAAAGCAAGGCAATACCATTAAAAGAAAGCAGAATGCCAAAAGGAGAACAGGAAAACTTAAAGAGTTTCTGATACGTTGTGCTTCTGATGCCAACAGAACCTCCAGGTTGGGTTGTCCACTACAGAGTTAGAAATACTGGCAAGGATCTCAGGGGTGGAGTCAGAATGGGTAGCACAGATACAGAGTTTTCGGCATAGCTTTCCGGTGGTTGCAGCTGAGAAAGTGAATTATTCTCTCTCTCTCATTCTCTCACTCTTGCTTTCTCACTCTCACACACACACATAAAGAAAGGGGTAAAAAGGGACTGAGAAAAAATATTTAGGAAATATCCAAATTATTTTGGAGAGAGGAAATCAGAAGATAAATTAGAAAGTGTGGTCAGAGATGCAGAGTGAGACATAAGAGATAACATTTACATAGACACTGAGGAGGGAAACAAAAAATGCCAAGAGAAAGGAGGACCTGTAGTGCAAATATTGCAAAAGGTAAAAGACAATACTCAGAAAAATCACCGGACTTGAAAAATTTCAACAAAAACTTTTGATAAATTATTTTTTAATGAAGCAATGGAAGAGAAAATCAGATTGAGAAATTTTCAGGAATAAATGGTTGGAGAAAACTGTGAAAAAGTGACTACTCTCTCAAAATTGTGGTGTAAAAAAAGGTGAGTAAAAACAACAGCTCTAAGAATAATGGAATCATTCATTCAATGCATTTATTTGTCAGCCACTACTATGTTGCAGACATCATGCAAGGAAGAATATATTAGGTGTAAAATAGATACAAGAAGAATAAAGAGAAAAAAACTCACTTCAATTTAGTGACTTTTGTGTCCTGATAATTGTATTAGAGACATTTACGCATCTTAATGAATTACATATATATTACTTGGCAGATAGTAGTGATCAATATATATTTAACTCTCACAAATTGTAAATTAACAATTCCTATCTCCATTTTTACTGATGGATATACTGAGCCTTAGAGACAGAAACATGACTTTTCTAAGTCATGGTACAGGTAAATAAAGGAACCAGTATTCAATACCAGATATTATGAACATTTCCATAGAGATCAGTGCATGATCCAGGGAACAGGAATGATTTGAAGATCCAAGGGAGAAATGAAAAAATTGTTGAATTAAAGATTTGGAGGACATTAAATGGGATGGGATTAAGAACACAGAATAAGGGGCCTGCCTTATAGTCAATATAGTTTTGTGAGTTTCTCCAGTGTTATAACATGAAAGTTGGAAGTGAGGTTTAAATGGCGATTTGGTCCAGGCAAGAGAAAAAAGGCTACATATCTTTCAAAACTAACTGCTAGAATGGGTGTCTGTCTGGGATGCAGATACATAAAGTCGATAAAGATTATAAATTAATGAAGATGAGTTTACTTGAGGGGAGAATACTATGAGTGAAATAAAGTATATAACTCAAAGTCAGTACACCATCCAAAAAATTGTATAGCTTGAGCAAATTGGTAGAAACAAAAATATAAGTAAATATTTGTTGGGTGACTGCTGTATACAAGATTACAGTAGACCATCAGAGAAGATGAACAAATTATACAACATGCAATGGGTTGTGCTATTAGAGAGCCCATTAGTAGTTGGGTAAATGACTTTCATATGTAATACTTAAATAAGCAATATAAAATTAATATAAAATAGATTCATTAACCAGGAGAATGGGTTTCTCTCAACTCCATGATTACCAAGGCATGATTAACACCTAATATAAAAGTGTATAATATTCCATTAAAAAGATATCAGGCCAGAGTAAATAAGATTTAGGCTGGCATAACTACTTACTTTATCTATGAAAGTATTTTAAATCTAGGCTGTAATAATTGTCTGAAGATAAGTGAATTTAATTATTTTTACAAAATAAAAACAGCTTCAATTTCTATATCACTATATGACAGTCAGTGTAGTCATTTAAAGATTTTGCAGGCATATTTTATAGATCTCAGTGAATGTAAAAGTATAAAGTTAATTCTCTGATATTAAAGGAAGAAGAAAAATCAGCCAGTCAACCTAACAAACAAAATACATACTATCAAATCAAAACAATCATTTCAAAGCTACCAGGACAACTGTGTCAAACTTTCTGGAAATACGGACAGGATTTTCTTGACCAACTTTACATTGATTACCATTGCTCACAAATGTAGGGTCACATTTGGCAGTGCAACTCTGACATACTCTGAAAACAGTATATCCTCATAGCATTTTATTCTAGTACTTGTATTGATTTTGTAAGCATGAGGCTTCACAGTTGTTTCAGAAATTGAAACACCTCAGACAAGGTTACTGTTCTGCCACTGATTGGTGACAGATCTTTAGAGAAAGACTTCTTGGTATGCAGATAAAGATTTATTAGACTACAACCCTGCAATGGATAGGATATCTCTTTCAAAATTGTCAGAAACTTACTGAGCACTAACATGACATGCAAAGGGGAAAGTGCTTTGCAGGGTTAGGACAGTATAGGTTGATGGATATTGAGTATTTTTCGTTCTAGGCACTATTCTAAGCAGTTCACTTAAGTGTTTTATTTGTCTTTGCAATAATCCTATCAAGTCAGTTTTATTATTCAGTATATCTATTTTGTTGATAAGAAAACTGACCCCCAGAAATGTTAAATAAGCTGCCCCACAATTAATAGTAGAGTCAGCTTCATTCCTAGTTGTGCTCTCAACACTAAGTTAAGACTTAATTCTTAGGGTATGGATTCCATGATTTCTATGCTTTGGCGTAGGACAAGCAAAGAAGGTGGTATTTACTGGCATTTTGAACCTCATACCAGGAAGAAGGTAAGTGGTACCTGCCTTTCTCCAGGTGGTGGTAAGAACAGGGACCCAAGAGGCTCATAGCTATGATGTTGGGCAGAAATTTTCCCCATCCTTAATGATTTGACTGTATAAACTTCTTGGAATTCAAGAAGAAACTTATTTTCCTGAAAGTAGGTCCCCAGACTTCTGAAAGAAGTTCATGCATAGCCTTCCCTCCTACAGTGCATGTCAATGTCCATCTTCTTCTGATTTCCTCCTGTAACTCTGGCCAGAGCTGCTAATGTCCATCTTCTTCTGATTTCCTCCTGTAACTCTGGCCAGAGCTGCTAATGTCCATCTTCTTCTGATTTCCTCCTGTAACTCTGGCCAGAGCTGCTAAGCTACCTAGGTGACTCTTCTTTGTACACCTGCCTTTCAAGCATTGGGAGAATCCCAAAGAACTAGTTTCTGACCTTCTTTTGTTGCTCTGTACTCTCTCCTTAAGCATTCTTACTCATTTTCTTGGTTTTAAACGTACTCTAAGCATTGATGACTCCAAATCTGTATCTCCAGCCCTGACCCTAACCTAAGATTCACGCTGGTATCTTCAAAGCCCGAACTGATCTCTCTATGTGAATGACCAATAGTCATCTCAAGTTGTATTCAAGTAAGAACTCTTGGTTTCTCTCACACCTGTTTCTCTTCCAACCCTACCTACAGTGGTACCATCTGCCCAGGTGTTCAAGACAAAAGCTTAGTAGACGAGTCTGATTTCTCTTTCTCTTATTCCCACTTACAATCTCAAGTATTTTTCCGAATATATTAATTCAATTTTCATTTCTCCATCTTAGTATATGGACACTCCCGTCTTTTGTTTGAATAACTATATTAATTAGCACCTACATGGTCTTACTGGTTTCTCTCCCAATGGCTTCTTTCTACAGTCCTGCCTCCTTCAATCCAATCCAAACAGATCAGTTCATATTGGTTTGTGTTTGAAATAGTCCAATAGTTTCTCACATAAAAATAAAATGAAAAACCTCAATTTCTTACCATGACCCAGGAGCCTTCAGATGGCCTACATGATCTGACCCCTGCATACCTCTCTGGCCCCTTCCTCACTTTGGTCCACACTCGTAAACCTTCCTAAACACACAGTGCTTACTTCCATCCCACAGTTCAGTTCTTCCAGCCTAAACGTCACCTTCTTAGGCCACCCATAATAACCATACCTAAAAGTCCATTGTCACTCTTTGTTATATAAGCCTCTTGTCTTTTCAAGGCTGCATTCACCAGATGAGGTAATCTTATTTATGTCATATTAAATTGTTTACCTCAAAAAGGACGTAGGCTCGAAGAAAGTAGAAATGCTGCCTTGTTGCTCATATTAGCAACTTAATGAATGTTTATTAAATGAAAAATAACTTGAGGCCTTCTACATAACAGTCATTTCTACCAGCAGGAAGAGACTAATGCCAGTTCCCAAATTTTGTAAATAGGAAATTAGTAACAAACAAAATAAATCCCTAACCAAATATCACAATAGTAACATGCACAGGCCCCCCTTGACTGGTAACTCCTCTGAACTTTCAAATTCTCCACTCTCATTTACCCATTATCCACCTATAGAAGGTGGGGGTGATGTGTAGGTAAGAAATATTTATGTCTTTGAGACTTTTAACTGGAAAATTTGGAAATCTTCATTTCTTAAAGTTTAGAATGGGCCTGGAAGAATGTGACCCAGCTAGATCCACCAAATGTTACAACTCAACTGCTTTTACATGCTCTCTGAACAAGTTACCATATTGTTTTCTCCATTTTGAATAGATATGAGTAGAGTAAAATAAACTTTTTAAACTTTGAAAATATAAATATTCTTATCCGGACTAGCAGTTGGGTTAAAAATGGCCAAAATTCTTTGATACTCCTCCCATCAACTGTGATGTACATTTCTCCTTCCAGTGAATCTGGGCAGATCATGGCTTTTTCAACAAATAGACTATTATGGAAGTGATGCTGTGCTACTCGCAGGCCTTATCCATAAGAAGACTGACAACTTTCACTTGAAGTTCTTGAAACCCAGTGCTACCATGTAGCCCATTTTAGCTACCTGCTAAAGAACCACACTGAGAAGGCCTGAGACCACAAGATCAGAGACAGGGATGTAGCTGACCCATCCCTCCCAAGACACCAGGCTTTGAGTGAAGACATCTTGAACCCTCCAGGCCACCCAGTGACCTGGTAAATACCGCTAAGTGGTACCAGTCAATCACATGAAGCAGAAGAATCTCCCTGTGAACTCAGCCCTACAAACAAATACATGACCTACAAAATCATGAGATATGATAAAAATATAAATAAAATTAATTAATTAAAATTTTAGAATAATAAAATCATTATTGTTTGAATCCTCATTTTAGGCATAGTTGGTTATTTAACAGTAGATAGTCACAATAGGGCTATGTGTTAATGTCACAGAATTTTTAGCAAAATTAAGCATTATATTCATTTAGTCCAAAGATTAATCCTTGATGAGAAAAACAGTCAAAATTTACAAAAGGAAATGTACTGACCTGATAACTGCATTTGTTGAAGCATCAGCATCTGAGGCATTTACCAATAAAACATCTGTTCCAGTTGGTGCATCTTCAGGAATTGTGGTGAAATACATTTTACTGGCAAAAGTGGGGACATTGTCATTAACGTCATCTACTATGACATTGATTGTTCCAGTTCCAGTCAGGGCAGGGAATCCTAGAAGGAAAAGGAAATCAAGTTTTTAATGCTCATAAATAACAAAGATAATAGCAAATTTAACAATAATTGGTTGTAGATAGTACTACCGAAGAGACTTTAGAAACAAGCTGAGGCTTGCTGGAGGGGAAGGAGGTGGGAGGGATGGGTTGACTGGTGATGGACATTGGGGAGGGTATGTGTTATGGTGAGCACTGTGAATTGTCTAATACTGATGAATCACATACCTGTGCCCCTCAACAAATAATACATTATATGTTAACTAAAAAAATAAATAAATAAACTTGCAACCTTTAAAAAAAATCTCAAAGTGAAATTTCTAAACATTACAAATGATGGAGTGGGTTTTAATTTTGTTATAAGAGAAGTGTCAAAAACTAATTATGTGCTATATGTTGGCTAACTGAACATAATAAAAATGATTAAGGTGTTTTAAAAAGAGAGAGAAGTATTTTCATTTATGAACTAGTATTTCAAATCTTTTCTGGTGATACTGCACAAAAAGAGTATGTCGACCTCTTATTCTATTTTAAAGGTGCTGATTCGGCAATGTAGAACACAACAATATCATTTAAACAACACAAAAGAGGCACTGCTGGTTTCTCTGAAATTCCATTAAAATAGCTCAGTCCAGATTTGGTGAATACCCATGGGCATTGAATAGCTGGCCAACTGACAAGGCAAGAAAATGAAATTCCTAGTTGTGACTATCAGTGTTAATATAAAAAATCTGGGTTTCTAAGTCTTTAGATCCCCTTTTCTGTACTAATATTTGTTTGTAAAGAAAAAAGATAAAGCTTCAAGTTATGTCTCAAAACCACAATCTTCCTCTTGCTGGAAATACCACTATGTCAATTAGCTGACCTAGAATTACTTTTGTTACATTTATTTACTATTTAATATAAATGTGAAACAATTCTTTGTTATTTCTTGTTCCAGTTTTGTTATCAGCATATAATGAAAAGCCAACATTTAACAAAACCTTGGTGTACATTGTCTGTACTATGCAAAAGTAAGAGACTCTTTGTGGTGAAGATCAGATGTTGTATTTGGTTAGATTCTGTGGGTTGTCCCACAACTAAAAGTCAAATCAACTGCCTTTAGATGCATTTTCAAAATCATTTTTCAAATTTTAATTTATCTAAATAGAAACAATAGATCTCTGTTTAACTGTGTTTATCTAAAATAAAGCCCTGAATACTCTCTTTTTCTGTTTAAAATGTTAAAACTTTTTCCCCATAAAAATATTTCTCCTTATGTGAAGTTTAAATTCTACTTATTTTTGGAACTCAACAGTTTTTTTAAAAAAACCATCCATTCATTTATTCGTTCATTTCTCTGTAAAATGTCTATGGTGTGAAATTTTATTCTCACAGAATGATGCTGCGATTCACAACTTTCTGTACTCTTTTTTCTAGTAATCTTGTGGTTAGCTGATATTTCCTTTCCTACTATTTAAACTTTTTCTATGTTCTTAGATTTTAAGTGCTAATGGCCCAATACCAAGCAGATTTTATGCTCAAATGTATAGGAACTAAAATCAGCAGACTAGAAAATTACGGACCCCAGTGGGTTTGGTGATCTGTTATTTTTGTGCTCTATACAAGGAAGCTCAGACTCTTTGTTAGGAGAAAATGTGCATGACCAGTTGAGCTGGGCACTGTAATGAAGCATGATCACTCGCAGAAACCTACACAATTAAATTTAGGCTACATGGTGATAATTACCACCATATATATCTTTCTCAGTAAGATATTTTATATTAAGCATTCCATTTACATCAACGTATTTTAATTTTTTCTTTAATTTTATTTATTTATTTGACAGACAGAGATCACAGGTAGGCAGAGAGGCAGGCAGAGAGAGGGGAAAGCAGGCTCCCCGCTAAGCAGAGAGCCCGATGCGGGGCTCGATCCCAGGACCCTGGGATCACCACCCGAGCCGAAGGCAGAGGCTTTAAAGATTTTATTTATTCATTTGACAGACAGAGATCACAAGTAGGCAGAGAAGCGGGCAGAGAGAGGAGGAAGCAGGCTCCCTGCTGAGCAGAGAGCCCGATGCGGGGCTCGATCCCAGGACTCTGGGATCATGACCCGAGCCGAAGGCAGAGGCTTTAACCCACTGAGCCACCCAGGCGCCCCTCGAAGGCAGAGGCTTTAACCCACTGAGCCACCCAGGCGCCCCACATCAACGTATTTTTAAATTCATGACTGCCAATGTTTTATCTTTTATTTCATTTTATTTTTTTTTTTTTTTTAAGAGAGAGAGAGTGCACACGTGGTAAGGGAAGGGCCGAGGGAGAGGAACACAGAGAATCTTAAGCAGGCTCCCCCCACAGAGCACAGAGCCCAATGCAGGGCTTGATCTCATGACCCCAAGATCATCACCTGAGCCAAAATCACGAGTCAGAAACTTAACTGACTAATTTCAGTCAGGCGTCATTTAAGTCTTACCTTTTAGATGTTTGATTTTCTGTTAAAGGAAAGAAAATTAGTCTTCACTATTGTTTATATGTATAATTAATTACAAACTTATGAAAATAATATAATTGTTTTTTTACTAGTCACTTAATATAAATAATGTTAAAATGGTGTCACAAATATTTCACACACAAAATAGATTTGGAAGTATTATAAACACTGGAGAAGCATATCAAAATAAGACTTTTTTAAAAATCTCACTTAACACATTAATAATGATTATATGAAATGCTTACTGAGTCCTTAGGTATGCAAGTACTGGTTTAAGGAGTTTACATAGATCATCTTGTCTAATCCTCATCAGATAGTACTTCCCTATTTCTGTTTTATGTTTAAATAAGCTGATGATTAGGTTAAGTGACTTTTTCAAGGCCCTAGCTATAGTGAGGAAGCTGGGATTTAATCCACGTGACTTAGATGTGAAGATGTTTGCCACTGGCAAAAAACTAGAAGGTGTTGCTAGTAGTTGGACAGGTGTCACTCAGTGGGATGTGCTGGGACTTTGGACAATCTGAGCCCAGAGAACAACACAAGACACAAGCTGGAGGAAAAGGTCCATCTGTGAGGGACCTTAGTTATTTGTCAGTTGACATTTCTGCAGCATTTGGAGAAAATAGTCTTGTCAGAGATTTTTAATTTCTCACAAGGGTCACGCTAAAGCTAACTAAATATCTCAGCAGTATTATTGATGGCCAGTGTTTGGCCTAAATCCTTATGTGTGTTTAATTACATGTAATTTGGTGAAATGGGAGTTAAATATCTGCATCACGTTAGTATCTCTTTCAAGGGTTACATTTAAAAAAATGTAACTAGAGGATATCGATGCTTTTATGAAGGTGAAAGAAGCTGTCATGGGAATTCAGGTGTGCATATTATGATGAACTGAGAGAGGGAATAACTAAATCAAGGTCTTAGAAGCAAAGGATAGAAGGAGATGGAGAGCTCTTTCATATCTTTTATTGACATTGAACTCTACTCCCTAAATTTTGGTCTCCTTATCTGTAAAATGGGGATAATAAGCATAGAACCTACCCCTAAGAAGTATTGAGGGAAATGTAATATGTATAATTAGCATAGTGACTGGCACATGGTTAAAATATACTCTTTATTATTCCTTATTCTTGTACTTGCTTTAGAAACAAGAAAAATGAAAAACTGACTTATAGAAGGTTCATTTTTATTTTTTTATTTATTTTTTTTTTAATATTTTATTTATTTATTTGATAGACAGAGATCTCAAGTAGGGGGAGAGATAGGCAGAGAGAGAGAGGAGGAAGCAGGCTCCCTGCTGCGCAGAGAGCCCGACATGGGGCTCGATCCCAGGACCCTGGGATCATGACCTGAGCCGAAGGCAGAGGCTTTAACACACTGAGCCACCCAGGTGCCCCTAGAAGGTTCATTTTTAAATCTTACAGATTTTCATATAATTCTCAGGATTTTTGTTCCCCAACAAAACTTCTGAGTCAGTTCTATAATAATATTATTTAGGAAAACAAATTTAAGTCATCCTTTCCTCTTAATGATTCCTTTGTAGTATAACAATATGAGACACTTAGCTCTCAAAACTTCCGTAGTTTTGCAGAGGACATGTTGCTTAGAAATTTAAAAATAAGAAATTTGATAATTTACAGTGAGAGTTTAAAGAAGACCTACATATTTCTGCTATATACATTGCTACCTAATCAACAATAAATACTTAAACTTGTTAAAAAATAACCCAGTAACTGCCAACCAAAGGTTTTATCTTTGGTATTCTAAAGTGTCTGATGACACACATATGGAAAACCACATAAAATGATGACTAACTCTTTTGGTCAGAGACATGTGATTTCTTCCTTTGTCTAAAAACTGCATAAATATTGTTACTGATGTATTTTCTGAATTAGTAAGCAAAAAGAGAAAAACATTGTTTACACAGGAAAAAATTCAGCAAGTTCAATCTCATTGTCTTCATACCAGAGAAGGTCTAATTTTCCAAAAGATTTTAAAAGCACACAGGTGACAACAGATGATTCTGGCTTGAAAGTAGCCCCATAGGTGGTTTAATTTGGTTAGTCTATGGGTTGTCCCACAACTAAAAGTCAGATCAACTGCCTTTAGATGCATTTTCAAAATCATTTTTCAAAGTTTATTTTCTCTAAAGAGAAACAATAGAGATCATATCAACATGGGGACTCTTCTCAAGTAAAGAATTATCCCAGTTCCCTTTTTCTCCCTTTAGTAGCTGCCACAACCCACTTGATAAGTATATGGGGTTCTCTTCCTATTTTCTTTATGAATTGATAGCATGAACCACAGTTTCTCCAGTGTTCTTCCTTTCTTGTTGCCCTAAAGGGTGTGCATGTAAGTCTTATCTACTTTCTTCAGTTTTACAAGGAAACCTTATAAACACATTGTTCTAAATGTCTAAGTTTTTTACCGAGATTTAACTAACCCTAAATTTGAATTCTGCCTCCAATATATTTTACTTTTGTTCTTGGGAATGGAGCCTACCACCATAAACCCAGATCCTGCCTCATTCTTGTCTACTGACAGTGTGAGCTCTGGAAGTCCCTGCCTTTCAATTTTAAGCAGGAAGATGAAATCAAAAGAGAAATATAGAATCCCCTCTGATTTCAAAGAAGTTTCATTTTTACATCACTCATCTCAGATGAAAGACACAAGTTCCCCAGTCATTGGCTCAAACAAATCTTAGCACGTCCTCTTATCTGCTAATTGAATGATAAAGTCATGTTTTCATTGTTGCTTTTCTGTGTTTGCTTATTTTTATACTCTACCTCTTAACTGTGTGAATAAGTGGTCTAGGGTCCTTATGTTCCTGTTTCCTAACATCTTTTTGTTATATCCTTTGGGAAGTGCTGCACAATGTTTACTATTACTTTATCTTTAGCCCAGAATTTTCTGTTGACTCCCTGCTGATACATGCAACTGACTACTTGTTGTTTCCTCTTGCAAGTTGCCAAAAAAACTTCAATATTAGCCTATCAAAAACTGAAATATCAATTATTCTGTATAAATTAGTCCATATTTTTTACCTATAAAAGGAAATATAAATGTATATATACATATATTTGTACATAGATATTATTGAACACTTACTTGAAATTAGATATATACAGTATATATTAATCCATATATATATGTGTGTATATATGTATATATGGACCTTTCATATGTATTAATCATTTAATATACAGATTCCATGAAGTAGGTATTGTTTAATTTTTTATGAAAAATTAGACTCAAAGAATTTAAGCAGTTTATTTACTTTCAGCCACAGTGGAAAGAGAAAACCAATTTTGAATTCTTAAAAAAATACATTTTTTTTAGTTCATTGAGCTCAGATAAAACTATGCCATTCTTATTTCAGATGTTTTACTCTATATTACTATTGCTATCGATGTACTTCTGCCATATCCTCTATTAAGTTATAAGCTAATTGAGAGAAGGAATAAATTTATTTACTTCATCTTTACATAAACCTATAATGCATCCGTTAGGCCATGGCCTTGTTCTGTAGTGTTATTCCTTTGATTCTTTATATGAAAATCTGGTCTAGTAACTGGCTGTAAGTTCAACGACCTGAATACTTCTAGAAATGTCCATCTGGGTGTATAGGCCTTAGCCTAAGGCTGGGGTCAGAGAACAAGACGGCAGACAAAGGTCAAAGTTTTGGAGATAGTCTACTACTTATAAACAGAGGGTCCCAATTAATCCTGAGTCCCAGGAGAAGAATCCAAATACCAGGGGCCAATGTTTAGTTTGAATAGATCTGATAATGATGAATTATTTAGGCAGTGGTGTAATAGGGCAAGATTTTTCAATTTCATCTGGGATTGATTTATGAAAAACAGATGCAATCAAAAAGAAGAGGCAAGATGTAATGACACAGACTCCTGGTAGCTGATGGGGCGGCGGGGTGGGGTGTGGGCAATGAAAAGGTTGAAAATACAAATGGGATAAAAAGTTAAGTTCTCAGAAATTTTTAACTGTAGAGGCTAGGAGAGATGCAGTGGTCATTTGAAATAAAATTATAAGTCAGAAGATAAAGGGAACTTCAAATTTCATTTTGTAAAATTTTATGTATATTGTATAGATACACATTCTTCAGTATCCATACATATATGTCTATGTACATTTATGTATAAATGTAAAGTAGACATGAGTAATTTGATAGAAACCTGGAATTTTTAGAGCAAATAGCAAATAATGCACGTGATTTTGAAAAGCATTTTAAGGCATTTTTTAAAAATATGTGAAAGTAAATCGCACACACAGAGAAAGAATGTTCACAGCTTAATCTTCTGATAACCCATGCTGTTGTGGATAGTTCCATGCTTTGTCTGAGTCATATTCTCTATTTTTGAATTTGGGAAATTATTAAGTAAATTAAGTAAGTTTTAAGCCTTTTAACACCAGTGGCTTAATAAGCTCAAATATATCAAGATAAAGTTCAAGATGATTTATAATAAGATTTTGAAAAGAAAAAAGTTTCAGGCAACTGCTCTATCAGAAAATACATCTTTAGTATGAAACTAAATGAGCAATTAAGTTCAAACTGCAGGCAGATTACATTTTTTTATGTTAGTCCTTATAAATGAAAGATACTTTCATGAAACACGAAAAACTATTCTGCAGAAATTAAATTTTTGCCTAACTGAAATCTGTTGCTTTGCAACAAAGCCTATTTCATTCTTGACATCAAACGTTTGGTGAATGGGCCCTCTGACTGGGCGTGTGTTTGTTTTAGTAAAGTATTAGCTTTTTTTTTCCTTTCCCATGAAGTAAACAGTTTTCTCACAGTTTGTAAGCCACCTACTAAAAAATGTTCTGAATTTCAGCCATTCTTTATTAACATTGGAACTTACATGGTTAGATTTAAATTTGAACTCAGCAAATGTATAAAGCAAGTAAGTATGGAACATTTAAATATGACTGGAAGTTTAATATTTTTGAAATTACATTTTATAATGTAATTTATTACTGTTAATTCTACAAATATATTTTATCAATTATATATGTGTGTGTGTGTATGTGTGTGTGTGTGTGTGTGTGTGTGTGTATTTAGATAACACCTGATTTTTAACTTATCTCTGCAGGAATCTTTATCAAAAACACTGTATTTCCTTGATAAATTCTTATACTAAATAGAGGTGTCAAGTAAAACTAAAGCAACTATTTAATAATGATATGAAAATGACATGGAAAAATTGTACAACCATGTGAATATACTTAATGATGCCAAAATGTACACTTAAAATAATTAAATAGTAATTATGTTATATATATTTTGCCATAACTTAAAAATTTTATAAAGTAATAAAAATGTTAATAAAATAGTTTATCCTGCATGAAGAGTAGGTTTTGCAGAATTACTTTTTAGAGGATATTAAAAAAAATTCTCAAAAAAAAAAGGTCAACACCTGTTGAAACTCGGAAACACCAAAGGCTGCCTTCAAATGCTAAACACAACCTTCCTTCTGCTACTTATTGAAAATATTGAATTATATATTTATGAAATAATTATCAAAATAGGCTACAAAATGATTATGTTTTAACAGGATAAAATTAAAAGACTATTGAAAAGAAAAACTAACAATGAGACCAAGTTAGTTTTTACAATACTTTGTGTTTATCTTTAAAGTTATACAAACATTTTTCTAATATTGCAAATAATTTATTTCCATTTAAACATTGGGTCCCTTGTCTACTTATATTTATGGCTTATATGAGTAAATAAAATGTAGACTGAAATTATTTTATCAAATTTAATTCTATGCAACATATGAAAATTCTAGCTCTTATTTAACAGAATTTTGGAGGTTAAATCATCTGGTTTTGTATTTGTAACCTATGGATATATAAATGAAATTCTACATGGGAAGAATTTTTCCTATTAAAGAGTAGCTGATTTAAAGAAAATTATGTAAATAAATAATTTATAATAATACTATGTCACTAACAGATATGGTATAAATTCTTACTGGAAATAAGAGGAAGTAAAATAGCCATGAGTTATCAACCTTGGAAGTAAAATTCTCACCTAGGACAAAGATTTTGTTAAAGTAACCTTATTTGGCCCAGGATGGAGTCATTCATGCTGAGCCTCCCATCAACAAACCAGAACTTAACTAAGTTTCTGTTTGTGGGTTCTCCCAAGAAACAGAGGCCTAGGTCAACCAACCAGCACTTGCCTCTTCAGCACAAATTGCCTCAACTGACTTCACGTCTTCCTTATACTCCATATAGGGAAAATAACCTTGTTCTTATCAGTCAGCAAATGCCCACTATAATGTCCTTGCTCCTGCTCACCTAGTCGATATGAGTCTCTTGCCTTGTACAGCTCTGTGAAGCTTCCTTCTATTAGATTAGGTACTGTTTGATTCATGAATTGCTGAATCAAAGCTTACTAGATCAGTAAACTGTTTGTGGAAAGATTTTCTTTCAATAACCCAGGTGGAAATAACCAAAACTGCCTTAGACTCAAATATAGAAGAAAGTTAATGTAATTCATTTTTAGTAATTGAAGATAATCCTGGTTCTGTCTGCTTTATGGAATCACTGGTGCCTTATGGACAGTTTTCAACCAATTTTCATTATTAAAAATGTTCATTGTAACAGACAAGGCAAACTCTTCTCTAACATTTTCCCACAAATGATGCTGACAAAATGCCATCTTTCTGGAACATTTAAAAAACAACTATCTTCAGATGTAATATGTCATATTCCACATTTCTGACCTCTCTTTTGATTATAGAGCAATTTGTAATGCAATGACTGTCTCAACTAAACAACGTGACAGATAGCATTAATTCAAATGTCATCATATCTTCACCAAGAAAATAAAGCATGGTGATTAGCCCTTTTAGCTTTCAGAATCAACTTTCGCAAAAGCATCGTGTTTCCCCTCCATTAAAAAGTAATTTTCTATCCTTGCATAAGAATGAAGTTTAGTCCTTCTTTCAGTCAGATGATAAATGCCCTTAATTAGAAATGCTAATAACTGAACTTTTCCCCTCGGACCTATTAGTTATGCTGACACATAGATGCTTCGTAACTAAACTTTTTGGCCAAATCTATATCCACAATATCTCTGTATCTCTTTTATATATTAGACTAAGAACAGATGAAGAATAATGTATTTAATTTGTGTCTGATTAATTTCCCACCCCCAAATTAAATGCAAACATGCACAACTGACTCATTGTATGTGTACGTGTATATCATAGATATTATATATTCTTAGTAAAATATATAACATTTGTTTTGCACTTTAGAAAACCTTTAGATACACATTTCCTGATTTGATGAGACTATCAATCCTTTGATTTCAAATTTATGAATATTCTTATTTTGCAAGCTGTTTTAATGGCTGAAAACCACAAGTTTTGTTAATAAGTGAATTTTTAATATTAAAATAACATTTAATTAAAAGAGAAGAAATTCTTATGAACATGGTCCATACAAAACAGATAACAAGTAAATAAGCTAATATGTGGGAAGCAATGAGTAATGGACTAGAAATGTTCTCCCTGCCCAGGTTTATCAGTTTTGAATCCTGTTTTCACTGAAAAACAGCTGGTAACAGGTAAACCAAGTTGCTTACCTTCTCTGATACTCAGGGCTTTTGTTTTTCTTTTAATTCTTATATTGGGAAAACAGTATCTAATTTACAGGGCTGGTAAGAGATTAAATGAGACGATATTGTACAAATTCTGGCACATACAAGCACTCAGTACGCACAGAACGGATAGCACCTAAAGTTTACGACTTTCCATGTTGTCTCTACCCCAGTGTTTCCCTAAGAACTAAACTTCTGAATCTATCTACCTGATATCTCCACTGTTTATCTCATATCAAAAATATACTATATCCAAAAAATAGTTCTTGATAATTTATGCTAAAATTCTTCTCTCTGCCCATCTCCAAATCTCCAAGGCAAATATTCTAGGACTCCTGTTGGACTTCTCTTATCCTTATTTCCCACACCTCCAATCTTATTTTCAAGTACCACTGGCTCAATCTTTCTTTCTTTTTTTTTTTTTTTAAGATTTTATTTATTTATTTGACAGAGAAAGACATAGCGAGAGAGGGAACACAAGCCAGGGGAGCGGGAGAGGGAGAAGCAGGGAGCCCAACATGGGGCTGGATCCCAGGACCCTGGGATCATGACTTGAGCCAAAGGCAGATGCTTAGCGACTGAGCCGCCCAGGCACACCCCCCTGCAACTGGCTCAATCTTTAAAATGGATAAGATATTTCATTCCTTCATCCCACCTCCACATTGCCACCTAATTTCAAACACTATTGTCTCTCTCAAGGATTGTCGTCATGGTCTCTACTTTTGCTCTTGTTCTTCAGCACCACACTACTACAAAGCCAGTTCTCTTCTCCACAAAGCCAGATCTTTCCAAAGTCCCCCATCACTCCCTGTTCAAAACCCTAATAAGGCTTCACCCCTCTTTTTGAACAAAATTAAAGTTCTTTATCCTGCCCTAAAATGTTCATGTGATCTACCTACCTCATCCTCCCAGCCTTTCTCTTTTTCACTCCAGTCCAGCCATCCAGGACCTTCTGCTGTTCCTTGGGTGTGGTCAGCTGATCCCTGTCTCAGGGCTAGTTCATCTGCAAGCAACATGATTTCCCTAGATCTTCCATTTCACTTTCCTGACTATACAACCAAAAATAGTACCTCCAGTTCCTCACTCTTTGGCCATTTAACCTGCTCTATTTAACTTCATAGCATCTCATATTACATTTTGTTTTTTGTCTATCTTTGAGAACAGAAATCTTCACTTTTCACCATTGTATTTCCAGTAGTTAGAAGAGCTGGAAGAGACTGCTGCACAAATATTTTCTGACAAAATAATATCAAGATACTTGTTACACATTAATTGTAGTCCATAAAAGCTTAAGTGTCCCATCAACTGTACTCAGAATTCACTTATAAGGTCTATTAAATCAGCCTCATGGTTTGATTTTAATAAATGCAAAATGACAACTGTCAGGGATAATTGGTAGTATTATCATCTTCTGCCTAGAAAGCCTAACGAATTTTTTCTCGTATCTTCTCCTACTTAGCAATTTAATTTGAACAATGGCTAAATTTAAGCCTATTTTCAAAAGATCAATATTGAAATTACTGATTCTAAGTTATCTGACTTCACTTAAACATATATTGAAACATTAATTTATTTGGAAAAAAAACAACAGTTAAACATTTTATTCATTAGGAGGATACAGTGAACAGCATATGAGAAGCTTTCTTAAAATAGTGTTTTTGGAAATCTATGTTATGCAGGGAGTCAGTAGGTCCTGCTTCATATACACAGTAGATGTAAGCAAGAACTCAGTTGAAAGGCAGAAATCCTTGATACTGTTCTTGACTCTGTCACTCTTAGTCTTCAAGTTCTGGCAAACTGCCTATTTTTCCAGGCCTCAATTTTCTTATCTCAAATATAAAGAAAAGGGACTGACTCATCTCCAAGAAGTCTTTTGGTTATAAAATTATCATTTTAGGTTAGGTTTCTCTAATCTGGAAGCTTTTCATAGGCAGTTCTCTTTCAAAATCCTTCCATATTACACACTGAATTGTAACTAACATCCCCCTATTGTCATATCGCCTTGTTTTACTGACTTCTCACACACTAATGCAGTTCCCTGAAAGAGTAGTGGCAGATATTAATGATTCACAGATTCAAAATTTACAGGTGAAGGCAGAAGATCATCTTGAATTAAATATGTATATATATTTGAGATTATATATTTGATATATACTTATATTTTTAGATATATATGTGTGTGTATAGATAGAGATATAGATACAGATATAGATATAGATATAGATATCTATCTCAAAGAGACCTGGAAAAATTACTTGCATAAATGCATATCTATTGGGATGGTTTATCTGAACACCAAAATTTCCATAACAAAACTCAAAACAAGTGAACTTTTTCATATTACATTTACGTGAAGAGTCATAGGCTTTTATTATTAAGCCATGTGAAGCTAAATACCATATGTGTATATGTGTATATACCGTATGTGTATATACCATATAGTTTTTGTAGCTAAAAAGGTGCTTTAAGTATTTGAGAGATACGGAAGGTTCACCCTTTCTTGTTTTGGGAAGCCCACATACAAAAGAATTGCCAAATGGTAACACTTCAAAAGCACATAGTTTCTTCTTATGCAGATTTTGAATTAGTGAATCAAATTAAGAAAAGGTAGGTGGCATAGTGCAGGGTAGGACAAGTCCAACCTAGAAACATCTGACAGATAACAGAATTGAATAAGATCCAGAAGGTTCAGGGGAAAGTCATGAGAACATAGTTCAAACAGTATTTTAACTATTTGAAACTGAATTAAAGCCATAAAATGCTTCAGTGGGTCCTTACATGACTGCAATTTATCACATCACACTAAACACTCCAGAGCCTTAAACACTTGTGCTGTTTTTCAAAGAAGAGGTCAATTTGAATGACCACAGCCAATGTAGCAAAAACTTCTGGAATTTCAGCCATGAGTTTAAAAAGACTGATGCTTTTCCTTTTGGTAGGCCCTTTGAAAAATCTGCAAGCAATAAATATACAAGAATAAACTAAAAATATGGTGAATAAGCATGAAATAACAGTTGCATGTTAAAATAACAGAATGGTGATTGCTTACTAATTATCATCAGTTTTTACTCATTAAATTAGTTTTTCATTCACCAAATTTTATTAAGTACTTTATGTCACAGGTTCTGTTCTGGGTGGTTCTGGCAATTCATTTCTTAACATGACTGAGGAAATTTCCATTCTACTGGAAGAAGGATAACTATTGATGGGGTAAACAAAATGCACATACTCATGTATCATATATAAGCATATAGTTTCAGACAATAATTAATGTTAAGACAAAATCACAACAAGGTTAAGTGATAGTGACACTGGAGAAAGGGAATTATATTAGATTGGTGATCAGATAAATTGTTTCTGAAAAGTTGACATCTCACCTAGATGTAACAACAAAATGACCAAGATATGAATGTACCTGACCTTAAAAAAAAAAAAAAAAAGCTAGCTTAGAATAGAACACTACAGATAAAGAGAAGTACATGTGCACAGAGGAAAGGCAGGACATGGTTGGCATTTTTAATAAATTAAAAGAGGTCAGATTAACTGGCATTAAATTTACAATAAAGGTTTGACAAGAACTCTCCAGAAGCAAGTCACCAGACTGGTAGCATTTGCTGATTTCTATGTGGCAAATATTCCCCACAGGCTGATTTCAACCCATCAGCATGACAACACTGAATGCAGAGTTGGGAGGTGACCATGGCTGAGTCTGCCCAGGGCTGAGCGCCTGATGAAGGCAGCAGTGGGTCGGGAAGAATGAGGTCAGATAGGTGGACAAACGCCAGGTCATTTAATGCCATGGGTCAACGATGAGAAATTCAGGCTTTATTCTTAGAAACCACTGAAGGGTTTTTAAGCAAGCGATGGGGCATGATGATCTAATTTATAGTTTCAAAGTTCATGAGCTGCTTGTTAGGGAATGTACTTTGGGGAGGAAAGTTAGGCAGTTAGGGAGCTATTATACTAGCCCTGGCTTAGACCAAAGTGGTGGTAATGGACAGGAAGAAAAGTGGATAAATTTAGGACATTTTTGGATAATTTTAGGGCAGAGTCTACTTGTCAATGGACTTGCTCAGTGTGAGATAGAGAGAAAGAGGTACAAGGAATGATAACAACAATTGGGAAACTGGATACGGAGCAATTTATGGAGGGTAGAGAGATGGTCAGAATCAAAAAGCTTTATTTGACTTTACTGGGCTTGCAATGTCCAGCAAATGTCCAGCAAACATGCTGACTAATAGTAAACTCTAAAGTAAGTCATTCTCTTATTTATTTCTGCCAATAAGCTTTTCGTGTAGAAATTAGCACATTCATTTTATTGATAGGAACACAAAGATAAACTTATGCAAGCTTACATAGCTAGGAGATGGCAGAGATGAGATTTGAACCCCAGTTTAACTACAAAACTATCGATTTACCTTAGGATATACTTCCGTTTTGCAAATTAATTCTCTGACTTAACGTTTTAAGTATATTGCTCTAGGTTCCCTGATAATTCTGTGAAACTTGCTATATATATTAAAATCATATTATTTTATTTATTGAACATGTATGAAGGAAAACTCTTCTAAGGAAGGCTACTTGGAATAAAATGCCAAACCATGTGAAGGGCACTAACTGCTGTAGAGCTAGCTGCTGTCTTAGAAGGAACCACATAGTGATGGGTTCTCTGTAAGGGCTTTCATCACTGTGAGGAGGAAAAATTGAAATTTTAGCTCCAAGAAGTTTGAAATTTTAGTTTCAAAAAGTTGAAATTTTAGCTTCAAAAAGTTTGTACTTGACAGGAACCTGGGTGGCTCAATTGGTCAAGCATCTATCTTCAGCTCAGGTCATGATCTCAGGGTCCTGGGATGGAGCCCCACATGGGCTCCCTCCTCAGCAGGGCATCAGCTTCTCCTTCTGCCTCTGCCTCTCCTCTCTGCTTACACTCTCTCTCTCTCAAACATATTAATAAAATCTTTAAAAAAAAAAGTACTTGGCACAGTACGTATTTCTGGAAAAAAAATAACAGGAAGGAATACAGAATGAAGGGGGATATTTACATTTTTAATTATAGTTAAAATTATATTATATATATAGTTTAATTATATATATAGTTTAATTATAGTTAAATACAATATTATTTTATTAAGTTATAGTCTTAACCCATTCAACTACCATTTAATAATTTAATCCTATAGGAAAAAATGAGGTAAAATTATTACACTCTGTTCTGGTTTTGTTATTTAGCAATGTAACCTTCAGCTCCACGATAGTGTGGTTGTAGCTCATTTTAAGCAGCAGACAGGAGTAGTTAGAGAGTTTCCAGATGTACTACTTTATAACTGTGCTGTCAGTAAATAAAAATATAATGGGAGTGGAATGCTAATATTTTCTCCAAAAAAATATTCAAAGATTTAAAGGTTTGCTGATAAAAATAAATAAATAAAAATGAATAAATAAACCCTGCTTATTCAATTATTGCCATATTGCCAAAGTTGACCCATCTTTGGGTTGCCATCAGGTAAGAATTTTTAAAAAGCAAAGGAAAAATGATTTGTGACCTAGAATAAAACTGTCAAACTTTTTTTCTTATTCAGAATACCTTGATATTTTCCTGGTCCTTAGAACGCTGCAAATTTGAGAAAAACATGGCATCTGGGATCTAAAATCTGCCATATTTTTCCGAATTTTCTCATGTCACCTACCAATTTGACTTTTATTTTTTTATTTTTTTTTATTTTTTTTTTCCAATTTGACTTTTAAATCAAAGCAGTGAATCTGTATTTTAAATCCTGTGTCAGAAACTTCATTGTTGGAATACACAATTAAATGGCAGATTCTGAAGCCTGGTATCTCAAACTCACATTCTTCCATAAAAGTGGTTTATTTGTGATACCCAAAGTATGCGAATGAATAGAACATAAAATCATAGTCACATATGAGCTTTAATGACTTTAAAATAATTTAGTCCTTTCCTATACAATTTCTGATTTGTTTTCTACATAATCTATATTAAGTGATCTTCAGATACCTAACTGAATACTTCTCCATTAGCCTCAGACACATCAGTCCATTGCAGGGCAGCTCAAAAAAAATATAGGGGGATGGGGGAAAGCACGCTCATAAAAAAAAAATCTATGGTTAGGGACAAAGTTCAATCAATTCTCTAATTTCTAGGGATGCCAAAACACTGGATCTCATGTGTGGCTCTCATCGTGCTCCCTAGCACCATATTTAAGGGTCTGAATGACAAAATTTCAAATAACTTAATTTTACTGATAATCTGAATCTCTGTAATTCATAACTCTGTATTTTAGTATTGGGCAGAATCAATGCACACCTGGTCTTCACATTTCTCATTTAATAGCAATAATCCTTCATAGAAATTAGAGTTATACTTCTATTATTTGTCTTTACATTAAGAATCCTAGGTCCCTATCTTTCCTCAGGCTCAAGGCTCCTGGCACCAGGAACTCACATAGTCTGCCTCCCTGGAACCAGCTTGATTTCTGCACAGTCTGCACATTTAGAACAATGTTCTTTTGTATCTCCTCCTCGTGAAAGTTCCTCCTAACAGGGTCATTTGCCCATGTCTATTAGAAGAAAACAATTTTAGCTCTATCATTTCAGGTTTTCTTTTTCTTTTTTCTTTTCTTTCTCTCTTTCTTTCTTTCTTTCTTTTTTTTTTCTCCCCTAATGAAATGTCTCTTCCATATTGTCATTTTGGTGGAGAAACAGCATTACAAGTAGTGGTTAAGTTTGCTGCTCAGTCCACAAAATCCTCCTTGACTATGATTTGGCTGAACTACAGTTTTAAAATCTGTGGTCTCCTTGAATGGTGAAACACTTACTATATAATATAGTCTTTGGAAGCTTGAAAAGAAGTCTCTGCTACAAACAAAAAACTTTCTAAAGTAGTAAAGTATAAAATGAACCTTAATGTGAACTGCAATTTCTAAAAAATGTTTTTTAAACTAATGCATCCATACATCTTTTAATAAGAATAATTATGTAGTAAGGGACAAGGCAAATATTTCTAAGAACTTTAAAATACTTAAAGTGTATGAATTACAATTCTTATTAAAATCATCATCTACACACTATGATAGACATATTTAGTGATTTAACATATGTTGTATTAATCAAACCTTATAATAGACTACTTTATAGTTAATTATCCCCATGTTACTGAAGAAGGCACAGAGACTGAGAAGGATGATCCATCTTGCCTGAATCACAAAGAAAATTATGACAGAACCAGAATTCAAACAGAGTTAAATTCAAATTAAAAGCTTTTATCATTATGGGGCGCCTGGGTGGCTCAGTGGGTTGAGCCTCTGCCTTCGGCTCGGGTCATGATCTCAGGGTCCTGGGATCGAGTCCCGCATTGGGCTTTCTGCTCAGCGGAGAGCCTGCTTCCTCCTCTCTCTCTCTCTCTGCCTGCCTCTCTGCCTACTTGTGATCTCTCTCTGTCAAATAAAATCTTTAAAAAAGAAAAAAAAAAAGCTTTTATCATTATATCAGATAGATGATTACTGGGCTTGCTTAGCAAATAAAATAATTTTGGAAATTGATATTACTTTTTTCAAATTTTACTTTATCTACACACTAGAAACACAGTGTACTCTGAACTTGAAAGTCAGTTACATTGACTGAGGTCTGAACCATACTCTGGCACAAAGCTGTGTAATCCTGAGCAAATTATTTTTTTAAAGATTTTATTTATTTATTTGTCAAAGAGAGAGAGAAGCAGAGGGAGAGGCAGATTCCCCGCTGAGCAAAGAGCCTGACGTGGGACTCTATCCCCAGACCCTGGGATCATGACCTAAGCCCAAGGCAGACACTTAACTGACTGACCACCCAGGCACCCCCTTAACAAATTAGTTAACCACTGAGATTGGGTTTACTCTAAATAAACTCAAAATAACACATTAAGTCTTTGAGATGATAAAGAAAAGTGATGTGTAGAAATGAGTTAATGTTTATAAAAGCTGATATACTGCATGACATAGATGGCCATATATCAAAATAAAACAAAAACAAAAACAAAAAACAACATTCTTTTCCTCCTCACAGTATCTTCTACCTCCTGACTGCATAGACACACAAAAATAATTTTAATTCTCAGAATTATGTTGTTGAAAACAGGCACTCTTGCCTACATGATTACATTCCTCCTCTCCCATGCCTTTTGACTTAGAATGTTCCAAAGTACAAATCTTCTGATGGAGAACTTGTGGGCTGTGCCTGTCCATCCCAAATCACCCTGCACTGCACCCCTAACTCTCACAATCACATCCTCCTTCCCACCTGGTGATGACCTCCATGTAACACACCTCTGTGCAGCAAGTTTTATAATGACTGATGCTTTAGCCAACTAGATTTCTGGTCCTGGTTTATCCTCTCCCACTTCACCTCCACAAAAGCCATGTTTTCCTGCATGCCTAGAATTGACCACCCATTTTCAGTACTAACTGGAGAGGAAAGCTAAGACTGGGATATTTTAGTAACAAAACCTTGATTCTAAATATCTGAATACCAGTTTCTACTCAATTTTACCCTCCCTTCTTTCCAGGCAACTCTTGAAATACTGGATTGATATGAACAATGTGGTAGTGGCTGCATTTTTTTTTATATGCAGATGCTTACCCTTTGTGCCTACTAACCATGAAGCATAAAATACTAACTACACACATAATAAACTTGGTTTAAGATCAACTTGGTTTAAGCTTTATGTGGTTACCACACCATATTCTGTTCATCATTCCTCAGAATGTTATAGTTTACATAAAATGTAACATGGTCATTCACACATATCAAAAAAAAAAGAAAAGTACAGAGAATATTGTTCTCTCTGTAGGTATCAGATAATTACATTCCCAAAAGCAAATAGCAAATAATATATAAGATCCCCTCAATTAATAATCAGCAACACTATCATTTGAATACTGAACATAATTCTATTATGACTTATAACCTCAAAATCTCTTGCTTTCTTATAAGTGAAGACATGAAACAATATATTGTATACTCCAGAATTGGTCATATATAACAAAAATATTAATAAATCATATTCATAAAAAATATTTCAACAACAGTAAAAAATAGCTCATTTGTAAACTCACAATTGTTCTTCTGTATCAGTATCCACACATCTACATAACTATATAAATACATATAATATTCATGAATACATATATATATAAACACACACACAATTATACATAATTTTAGGCATTTAAAGTTCTAACAAATGTGTCTTGACTTAAAACAACTTCAACAAATTTTTATACTATGTCAACATTATCAAATTCTTTAATACTTAAAAAATAAGTTGTGACTATGTTTTTTAAAGATTTATGTATTTATTTGAGGGGGAGGGCAGAGAGAGAGGGAGAGAGAAACCCAAGTAGACTCCATGCTGAGCATGCAGCCTGAGGTGGGGCTTGATCTTATTATCCCAAAACCAAGAGTTGGAAATTAAACCAACTGTGCCATTCAAGTGCCCCAAGTTGTTACTATTCTTATAAATGGATGTTTTACAGGACAATGTTTCATAATTCATTACTACTCCTGGAAATCAATGACTAATTAATCCATTCAATTGTTTATTCATCAGATAAGCAATACACACTTTCTTCAAGGCCTAAAGTTTCTTGGACAAATTTTTAATTATTTCAATTTTGAATTAGAAGTTTCAGTATGCAAAACAAAATAATGATAAATCTTTTTTAATAGATTATATTTTGTACTACCTATTATGAAAATTTGTATAATTACTACTTCTAGACACTAAAAGCTAACTAACATATCTTGTTTTTCATTATTTCTAGTCCATTACACTGCTAACTGAATGAGAATGTTGGGCTCTCATTGATATTCTTTTTTGGAGCTCTGTGGGGCTTCATCAAATGCCTATTATAGCTACTTACAAAACCTAGAGTACTAATGAGGTAAAATTCTGTTACTCACTCTATTATCTCTACAGCCAGTTAGAACCATCTGGATATTTTCAAATCTTAAAATATTTGAAATGCCTTAAAGCTCAAGTGGTAGAGTATCAGGTCATCCTCAAAGGTACTCAGATGGCTTTCCCAGCAAGGACGCATCTTGTCTTACAGGAATAGAGTTCTGTACTCAAGCACTTACCACTACTTATTTATAAACAAATTTGACAAAGTGATATATGTGCTATAAATCATATAGATATAATCAGAGTTCCAAGGATTAGCATGATTCAACAAATATTTAATTTCATGGTAGACAAATAAATTCATCATATTGTGAATAGATTCTTCACAACCAGATAAGATTTACCTGAATCTGTAGCTGTGATCATCAAGACAAAGTACTCCTTTGTTTCACGATCCAAACTCTGTATTACTCGAAGTTCTCCACTAGCTGAGAGAGTAAAAGCATTGTCTTCATTACCACCAAACAGAACATACGAGAGTTTGCTATTAGAACCTTGATCATCATCTCTTGCCACTACCTATAAGAGAGAATAAGACATCCCAGGAATGTGAGTAAAACTAATACCAGGTCTACCACAAAGTAAAATGTACCATTAAAAATAATGAGGTTGAGGCCTAAAAAGGCTCCAAAGACACTCTTTAAAGTTTCAAGTAAGAAATAAAAATGGTACAGGGTAAATATGTGTTATTTATGTAAAAATATGGATAAAATCAAAGCATAGTATTTTTGGAAGGTTTCACAAAAAGTTTTGACAGCAGTTTCACCTAGGTAGTTGGATTTGTAAAAAGGGAAGTGAGAACAATGCTTGTAAGAAAGTTTTCAAGCTTTTACATAATTTTATTTTCTCACTGTGTTTAGATATTATGGTCATAGTGAAACAAAATTCAAAATATACAAATATGCAAATGTGTGCAACATGAGTACACACAGAAGAACATAACTGAAATACAACATTTCAAACTGTCAGGAAATCAGTAGGTTCTTAAGTATAATTTTCATAAACTTTTTCAAAATTTTCTATATCTTCAGTCAAGCACTTATGAAAAGAATGAAGAAGTGGTAGATGTAGGAGAGGGTGGGCTTTTTTAGATGTCTTATAGTGAACACAATATTTGTTTAACTGAAATATACTGACCTGAAGAATTGTTCTGGGCAGTGTCCCTAAATTCTCAGGGACATTTACAGAATATGGAGATAACTCAAACATGGGAACAAAATCATTAATATCCAGTAGAACAATGCTGACAGTGGAGGTGTCAGTTCTGGGGGTACTGCCCCGATCTGCTGCCTGAACAGTTAAAGAGTAAGTGGGAGTTTTTTCTCTATCCAAAGGCTTAGCCACAGTGATGGCACCTGTGACAGAGTCAATCCGAAATTCCTGATTGGCATTACCATCAACAATGCCATAGCGAACCTGTCCATTTGTACCTTCATCTCCATCCGTTGCATACACTTGTATTATATCTGTTCCAGTAAGTGTGTTCTCATTAATCTCCACTTTATACAAGGCCTGCACAAAAACAGGGTTGTTATCGTTGATGTCAAGTACCATAACTACAACCTCCGTAGACGAAGAGAGAGCTGGTTGACCTTTGTCTGTAGCCACCACTGTCAGAGTGTAATTAGAAACCTCTTCTCTATCCAGTTCTCCAGTGAGCCTCACTTCACCATCAATGGTCCCAATACTGAACTTGTTTCCCAAAGGGTTCAGTAGCGTGTACTCAATATAGCTGTTTGGGCCGCTGTCTGGGTCTGTTGCTTGAGCTTTGAAAACAATAGTATCAATAGGTGTGTTTTCTGGAATGTAGGTCAGTTTGGGGGAAAGAAATGCTGGTGGGTTATCATTTACATCCAACAAAATAATGGAGACGTGGGCAGTGCTTGTGAATCTGGAGGCTGGAAGCTGTGGCAGGTCATGCACCTGAACAACCAGGTTGTAGAAGGACTGACTTTCCCGATCCAAACTCTTAAGGACTTTCAGTACACCATTCTCGTCAACTGTAAACTGACCGAGGCTATCACCTGAAGCAATGCTATAAGCCAACTGGGAGTTGATCCCTGAAATGGAAGGGAAAAAAATTAAATACTCTTGAATGTATGATTACAGACAAGGTACACCAAAAATTCTGACATAAAACTTTGCATATTTGATATATGATGCCTGAAACACACCTTATGGATGATTTAGCTGCAGTAATTTTTTTGTAAGTCATACATACACGTAATGCCTTGCTTGCTAACTTTTGATGTGAAAAGATGTTTACAACCAGCGAACAATCTATATACTATATACTACTTGCTATTTACTACAATGTTGAAAAGTTAAATTATAAAAATAAAGAGGAGAAAAATATTCCAGGGGGTGGATATTTTTCTATTAATTTCCTTATTTCTGTCACATAGTTCCTGAGGGTTCAACATTAACAGTGCCACACTGTTAGCCAAATGTTGTTAGCCAAACATTTAGAACTTCAGTAATTTATTGAGGCTGACACCAATTTTCAGAGAAGGGTAATAAAATTTTCTGATGTATGGCATTAGTCATGGATAGTTTAAGTCTACTTTTACATTTCTTGTCAGAACCAATAAATACTTTTTAATTCTTATTAAGTATCTGGCTAATGACCTTTGTGAAAATAATTCTCTCTCAAATTTTATTATGTATTTAATGTGTTTTAAAAGTATTCTTTGAAGGAAATGTTAGCAGTAAAATTATACATAAAAGGCTGCAAATATAAATGCTCACACTTTTATTGAGCTATATTTAGATACTACTTTATCTATTTTTCCTAGAAATATGTGCCACTTTTTAATTGTAAAAAAATATAATTTCTCATTTCAAAAAATGAATGGAGAATATTCTAAAAAAAAAAATGGAGAGTGGATTGACCAATCATTTTTACTAAATAATTTAAAAGTCAATAACAGATAAGCAGTGAAAACAGAAAGAAAACTGATATCTTATCCCAGAATAGTGTTTTCTTCATTTGTGCATAATGCTATGTACATTTTTATATCTTATCCTAAAGATGTTGGGACAGTGCAGGATATTATAAGTGTTGCTAAGAAATATATGGTGCCTCTAATAATTCATTCTTAATAAAGATTTTATACTCTGAGATTTTATGCTAGGGATAATCTGTTGAGTTACATTAATTGCTTACAAATAGCCCCTGTATTTCTGAAGTTAATTTAAACTATTCAGGCATCAGGGACGCCTGGCTGGCTCAGTTAGTAGAGCATGCAAATCTTGCTTACGGGTTTGTGAGTTTGAGTCCAACTCTGAGTGTAAAGATTATTTAAAAATAAAATCTTCAAAGAAAAATTTTATGTAAATTATTTAGGTGTCAGAAACGATGTCCATTCTGTGCCAAGAGTTTTCTAGAGCAATTTAATCACTTTTTCTCCTTTTTTTCTTGCAAAATACCCTTTCTCAGGATTCTATGACTACTTGAGTTAGCTTTTACCTTTTCTTGAAACTTGTCAGATTCCTTACACAGGCAAATTTGAGTAGAGTAATGGGATTTTCTTTTCCAGCAGGTAAGTCTTGCCTGTTCTTTCTTAAAAAATGCTAGAATTACTCTTTTCCTATGATTTTATGGTCTCCATCTAATATTCTTTGTCTATATGTTGATACAGAGAAGAAATATTTATGAAAATAACTTTCAGACACTAGTTTTTTCACAAAAATTTCTAAAATAAACGAGGATTGAGTAGATCTTTGAAAAGGTTGGATTTTCCCCCTCATTATGAGTTGTGGCTTTTGATCTTTCTAGTTTATTTAAAACTATTCACAAGTGAACAAAGCAGTGTGAAGTTCAGGATAATTAGGACTCTGAAGATCAGGAAAAATATGAATAAATAAAGCTAATGGAGGCCACAGGTCAATTTATCAGTAGGAGATAAAGAGGATTTTAAGATCTGGATTGAGCAACGTCAATAGCCTGCTTTAACCCTTGACTTAAACTTCTGCAGGAATGAGGGAAGAAAAAATTCCATCATCTGGTGCAAAGGAAAGTTCCATCAGTTGGTTCAATTAATGGAAATTTTATATAGATGATATATAGGGATACATATATTCCTAGAAAGAAATTTAATTTAAATTTATACTTTATATACATTTTTAAGTCAAATTACTAAGGAAATTTTCTGCATTTTTTATGGCTAAATCCATCAGCAAATATTGAATTCCTATTCTTGGAGGCACAAATTCAGATCTAATTATTACCGAGAAAAAGTTATGAAAACATCTGGATAAAATAATACCAGCAAGAGGAGATATAAAATTGAGTTCCATGAAAGCATATAAAATCTTTCATGCCCAAGATCAAAAGTAATTAGAAAAACTGACAAAATTGCACATGGTTACAAAGTGATAGCATAGCATTCTACATAAATCACTTGGAATGCAAGCAATTAAAGCAAGGATCTGAACACCCTCGGTCCACAGTGTTTGCTACTTCCTGAGTAAACAACTAAATTTCAGAGGCAAAAAGAGAACATGATACCAAGACTTTATAGCCTCCTTGTAAACAGCAGAGCCACCTCCTTTTTAAGGGAAAAAGTTTGGTAGGGTAGGTGGGTGGGATAAGTAATAAGTATTAAACTTCAGAAGAAATTATGGAAAAAGAAAAAAATTGATTTTATATTCAAATTTCAAATGGCAGATATAGATAATAGAAACCATTACAATGAACCACGATAACAATCATCTTTGAGAAAATGAGCATAAAAATATAACAACTCTTGCACAAAATACTGCCACACCATCGAAGAAACAGCTCTCATCTCAGGAACTTCATGAATCCTTACTTTTGCAATCACAGGCCACAAAAGCCATCTATATTTACTTTACTGTAAAGAAAAGGACTTTTTGTTTCTGACAAATCTAAGTGACTTTGGGCATGTGCTATACAGCTAAAAAAGAGATGTGGATAGATAGAAACTCAAAATTCTCCCTAAACATTTGTAGTACCCAAAAAAAGAGAGAGGTCAGAACTTTTTTCTCTGCTCTTTGCATCAAATATTTGAATCATGAAACAGGACCTACAGTATTTTAAAATTCTGTAATCTACCCATAAGCATTGGGATTTGAGTTTTGTGGTGTTTTATAGCACACCAGGTCTTTAAACTTAAAAACTTTTCATACTTCTAACCATTTATGTTTAATGTTCTGAAAGTGGTTTAGTCACATGATTCCCTCTGGCAGTTTTATTGTGTGTGTGTGGTTGTGCTGGTTTCTTTTCTTTTCTTTTTTTTTTTTTTAATTTCAGTCTCAGGAATAATTTAGTTCCAGGAAATACAGCACATAACTATAGGTATATAGTTTTGCTATAAAATGTGTGTATTTATTCACAGTCGGTAAACATTGTCTAATTATGCTACGATGAGCTAGCATTTGTCAAGTTATCATACAGCTGTAACCCAGGGAACTGCTTCAGACAGCATTCATCTTTATGAAGCAGTTCCACCAAGGTCATCAAGTCATTGGAATATGAAATTCCTTTCATTTGAATGACCTGCAATTGTACCAAGCATGGACAGGTGAACTTATTCAACATCATTACCATTGCATTATTCTCAGAACACTCTATGACTCCCAGTATTTGAAGAGCGTACGAATTTATTTCTAGTATAATGTAATAATTATAAAACCAGAATATTTCCATGAAGTTCAGTTTACAGTAGTTTGCCTCACTATAATACTTTTTATACTTTGTACAGGAAAGCCTTGAGATTAATACATACACTATTTGTCTTGTGAAAATAGTTAAGATATTTGACCTATTCTTACTAAAAGATTCTGTAAGCTCAGGTTTGATGTTGAACTCTGAAAGAATCTAGATACAGGGAACAGAAAGTAATAACTTTATTTTTATATAAAATTTCTTCAGATGATAATATTCCGTCAGCAGGAACCTTTTGATCAGAGATTAAGATGAATTTGCTACTTTAAAAAATTGTCTAAATATTACTGTTTGTGAAATACTTTGAGAACTATTCAGTGTGACGAACTTGGCAACTTTAAACAAACAAGGTTACCCCTGTACAGTCTTATCATTATCCTTGAAATTCAGAATGAATAGGAACCATGTCCTATATTTTAGGTCAAGGTACAGGAAATTACACTGATAAAAGTATTCAAAACTAAAACAATGGAAAAATGTAGCTTGACACTTTTTACCCAAGACAAACACAATTAAAGGGAAAAAAAATGCATGAAAAGTAAGTAGAAGTCAATGGTTAACGCATGTCTGTGTGTATGTGTGTGTGGAATATTCCAGCAGGTTTTCATAAAGAGTTTCTTATTTGCTATTCTTCAGTTCCCAATAATTGAAGGTATGAGGATAAATGAAGTCTGGTCCAGAGGAGCACACAATCCTACAAAACAATTGTGTCTCTCTAATGCAGAATAAATAAATTACAAAGAAACATGGTAGAAATTCTTCACCACAGAAAACTCAGGACGAGTCACAGATAAACTAATTAAGGTTGTAATAGAGAATTCAACTCCCAAAATAGAGATTAAGCTCAATTGTATTCAAAGTCTAATAGAGCTGGGCTGGGCTGATGTACGTGAAACAGGGTGAGCAATGTTCTTGGGCCCAGACTGGTTACACACTAAATGTGCCACAAATTAAGCAACAGTAGTTGTCTTAGTAATACAGATACTTCTATTTTTGATATATTCCTGTGACCAGCATTAACTACGTAAACATAAAAAAGGAAAACTTCAACATGCACTTAATGAATTCTGAAGAAAGTATTTCCAATTCTGTGAATTGAAATGTGTAAAATACTGTGATTTTTGCATTTCATTTTTCTCAGGGACACTTGTAGACAGTCCTGAAAGGAAACTAAGTATAGAGGAGAATGTTGAGATAGGATGGTATTCCAAAATTACTTTAATCATTCACCCAAGTCAGTAAGAATCAGGAAATTCTAAATTAAGGTTGATAGCCTATGTCACTAGGCATATCCTCGGGCTAGAAACCCATTTCCTCTTTAAAGTTCTGTCCCTTGTTTTCTCAAGCGATAGACATTTAACTCATCCAATAAAAGGGGAAACAAGGTATTAACTTTCCAAACAGTTCAGTTAAAGACTGATAATCTGCACAATGTTATCTCTAGTGCTGTATTATCTGATATGTGTATTTACAAATACATCTCAGAAGAAAGGCCAGGAGAGTTATATTGTATTTTATTTTATTCTATTTTTTGAGAGTTATATTTTAAAAGAAAGTTTATCAAATGCTTTTGCAATAAATAAAATCAAACACATACGAAGTCTAGAATTAAGTAAAAATCTCAACTTGATTATATAGCATAAATTAAAGAGATCTGAGACTGTCTTTGAGTCAAAGTATGAAAGCTTGCTAGAATATTATTAGAACTTTTCAGTTAGAAATACAAAATTAATAATGTATTCTTACGTATTTTTAAGATGTTTTTCCTTTTGCTTCCAAATTTTATCCTTTTTATGTTTAAATAATATATGTAAACAAATATTTTATTAATGTGACAAAAAATTAGTAAAAAGCTGTTTTATGACTTCTACATTATTAAGCTGTGTTACTGTAAAAAAGGAAGATGAAGTTTATAGAATGATAACAGTGCATGCTGTATAACTATTACAAACATGAATTTAACTGATAGAGCACTTAATTTTAATCCTCTATAGTTAAATCAGTAATCTGTCCTTCTTTGTGACAACCAAATACAGTAAATAAATACAACATAAATATGAAGACATTTTTAATAAATTTGTAAGTGCATAAAATAAAGTACGTACCATCATCTGCATCGGTAACATTAAACACAAAAACAGTAGATCCTAGAGGTAGATTCTCCATTAAAGATGTGCTATATGAGTTTAAGCTGAAAATAGGTGGGTTGTCATTTACATCTAGTATATTAAAATAAACCCTAATGGTAGTAAATTGTCCCCCACCATCTTCAGCTCGAACAGTGAGGATATAATATTGCTGTGCTTCATAATCTAATACTCGAGTCAAATTAAAGACTCCAGTAACTGGATTCAGGAAAAATATGCCATCTTCATCATCTTCATTCACAATATATGTAATTTCTCCATTCACACCAGAGTCATCATCTGTGGCTAAAATAGCTGCTACCAAAGAACCTATCAAAAGATAAATTAATAGTTTAAAATTAATGGGATAAAGGTATCACTAAGAGAATATATACAGACACCAACAAATTTTATTTGTACAGTAAAATATTTTAACTAGATAATCACTATGAAAATATAGTGAAAACAACATTCTGCAGATTTCTATATTAACACTGATACCAACCTTCCCAAATATTAACAAAACATACAGCATATTAAATACTCAGTAAGTTTTATGTTGCAGTGGAAATGTTCTGGAGAAATAATACTTTTGATACTATTTTTCTGCCTGGCACTACCAATTCGTGAACATATTGGTGATTGCAGTGAACATATATTGGGGCCCATTGCTAGCATCAGGAACTAGGGGTCCCCAGCAATAATGCAGACTTATGCTCAGGGGATAATAGCTCACGTGGTCATTGCTATAATTAAGGCAGAAATAAATATGGTGATAATTTCATGAACGACCGGCATAACTCATGTTAAGGAGTGAAGGGAAAACTGCAGTGAGAAGTAGTTTATAAATATTTAATTTCTTTGTCAAATGAGTTTCCATAACATATGTCTTATTACACAGAATCATTCCAAATGTAATTCGGAATAAAATTTCAATTTTAGATAAGAATTTCCAATAATGTAAATGAAGCATACACACACCAGAAATATGGGATTCGGTACTCAAACTCAACAATCACAACAGTATGTTCAAAGAGGCAAGCTGACAATTCAGGATTGAGATTCTACTAACACTTACTGAGTACATGTTAATTCCTAAGCCCCATGTTAGCTACAGTATAGATGATAAATTAACCTTCACCTTAATTCTAACAGGAAGTATTTGTTTCCACTTTACAGAAAGTAAAATTGAAACTAAGAGTAATGCATTAATTTTCTCCAGGCCACACAGGTTCTAAGTGTTAGAGCTAGTATTCACAGATTTTCATGTGCTTTTCTTTCTGCTTTGTCTACATAGTACTATAATCATATTAGACATTTTTATAATATCCATTTACTTTAACTTTGTTAAAAATAGAGATGGAGTCATGTCTTGCAAATGCATTTCTGAAGTACATTGATTCAGAATGGATGCAGAGGTAGCAAAGTACAACATTTTATATGACCAGATTTTTAGAAGTCAGCGTTTAGAAATGATATTAATACATAAAATTTTTAAATGGGCTGTAAAATATCACAGAGTATAAAGTGGAAAAACAGTATCAAAACTCTTGTTGCCAGAAAAATTAACAATTCATCCCAAATACATTCAGAAACAGAAATATTTGTAATTGGTAATCAGATGAATTGCTAACTTCATTTGCTATCAGAAGTCTAGCAATTCATTTGGGAACTGTATCTAAGAAGGTTAATTAGTAGACTAAAATACCTAGCACATATATTTTTATACCTAGTAGCATATGTTCTATGTAAAACTAGTCGCTAATTAAGAGCAGCCAAAACATAGTCCGTAATTGTAGTCAAAAGTGATCTTTGTGAAATACACCTAAGGGTGTCCCCACTTACCTGGGGTTGTGTCTTCAGGGATGTCAAAAGAGTACACAGGTCTGGAGAACTTGGGTGTGTGGTCATTCACATCACTGACGGTAATATTAATTCTCATATCAGAGGACTGAAGACCATCATCTGCCCGAACCAGCAAAGAATATTTGGAACGGCGTTCCCTGTCCAACCGCTTGGTCGCTATCAGATCTCCAGATTCAGGGTCAATGCGGAAACTGTCATCAGCTCCACTAATGATAGTATAGGTGACCAGAGCATTTGCACCCTGAGAAAAAGACCCATATCTGAATTGTTAGAAGTAGAACAGTTAAGGGCACCATTCCTTATGCTGAGTATGTATTTGACAAAATGAGCCTTTTGGCTTTATTTTATAAGATATTAAAAATTTCAAAAGATAGCAGACCAACGTAGTCTATCACATAATCTTTCACCACTCATCCATTAAATAAGACAGAAAATCTCAGCTGTCAGTATTAGCTATATCTGTTTTTTAACTCATAAAACATACATGTAGAAAGGAGTCAAGTTGTCACTAAAGAAAATACAAATGATGCTACTACTATTAACCACATTTGCTGAAGGGGTGGCTCTGTGCCAGGCACTGTGACAGCACTATGTATGCATCCTCTCACTTTAATTCACAACTTCATGAGGTGCCATTTCACAAACGAAGACACCGGGTTCCAATATGCTAGTTAACTTACACACGGTCACACGGCAAATATTAGAGTGGATTGCAAACCCAAGTCTGCCTGACTGAGCTCGTGGTCCTTCTGATTCAGCATAAGAAGGTAGTTAAATGAGGCATGTGCTAAATGGAGAAGCTTGCAATAAGCACTGTAAGAACCAAGAAGAGAGATGAATTGTTTTGAGTTGATTTCTTTAGGGAAGGTAATAGGAGAGTATATATGGAGCTGAATTGGGGTTTGTAGATTTTTTTTTTTTTTTAAGGGAAGACTAAGGAAACATTTCACTTTAAGCAAAAATGCAGAGGGAAGGAGAGTATGTCTGGCTTACTGTTAAACTGTTAGAGTGGGGAGTTTAAATGAAGAATAGAAGAAGGTCAAACTAAAATGTTAGGTTACGGGTATATTTTTGAGAATCTCAACTGCAACACAAACCTGCCTTGAATTTTATGGCCAAGAAAATACCAATCTTTTCTTAATTGGAAATAATTTCTCAAGGCTCTTGGTTATGTAGGAAGAACTAGAGTGGGGACAGGCCAGAGAAGGGAGAGAGTGAACTGAGTTTGGCCCTAAGAGGCTGGGGCTTCAGTTCCTCAAGGTGAAACATTTTACAATCTATATTCTTTGCAGGTTCCAAGTCCATGTTCTGTAAAATGAAAGCAGGAGTGATTTCTTATGCTCTTTTAGCTCTTTGAGCTGTGGCCCTCAAAACTTTGAAATCTAAACTAGAAAGTTAGCAGAGGACACAGAAAGGTTGAGAAAAACAGAACATTCTTTAAGTTTTTACTAAGTGCCCAACACTATCTAAGCACATCACTTCATGGGCACTAATTGAGGTTAAAGGAAGATTTCAAGAAAGAGTAGATCTTAGCAAAGTCAAAAAAAAAAAAAAAAAGGAAGAAAGAAAGAAAGAAAGAGAAAAATAAATTTAGAAGAATTAAAAGTAAAGAACCCATCCGGATTTGATGATAGAGAATTCTAACCTCATAGTATTTTAAAATATATATATTTTTTTATTTTAAAATATATTTGCTAATGTGGTATTTTAAAATATATTATATCTTAAATATATTATAAATTTGACAGTCCCGTGTTGAAATTACAAGCAGTTTGATTTATATATTTTTTAATAATGTATATTATAGTTAAAATATTGAGTTAAATATTATACATTGCACTGGTTGAAATCTGATGTTTTTGGGGTTGAATCTCTGCTCCACCACTTGTTAATTGTGTGTCCTTAGGTCTTATACTTAGCCTCTATGAGCTGATGTTTCTTTATCGGGGCAATCGGGACAATAACATTACCTGCCACATAGAGTTGTTGTGAAGATTAAATGAGTTCATACACATAAAAAACCTAGAATGATCCTTCAGAAACATATGACAATGTTAGCTGCTATTTTTATTCCTGTTTTTATGTAATGGGTTAAGTGCATTTGATGATAGATGCCTGTAAATGAATACTTTGAAACAGAATACAACTGAGTTGGTATATATCCCAGGAAAAACACATTTTCTGATTTCCTAGTGCATGTAATTGTTGCATGTTGGCACTAGGGTATAATAGTGTTGGAATAATGGTGTTAATGTTGGAATCGTTGACTTCCAAAAATCACTTTTTGATTTAAATATACTTACATAAAGTAAGTATGCGTTTTACGACTAGAAATTTATTTATCAAAATATCCAGGCTAAGATCTCTCAAGAAAGATATTGGGGAAGAACATAAATTTAGGATGTGTAGGACCATAAGACTAGCATGCCGGGAGATTATGGCACCCACGGTTTCCATACTTTCCCTTCATAGATTAGGCATGTTTTATCCTTCATGGTCAAACACTTAAGGGTATGATTGCTAACAGACAAAGACAAAAATGCTTTCAAAATGTATGTTTAGTGGCATTTGCTATATTTTTGTACTGCATTCTCTGAGCCAATCTTATAATTTAGTAAAGTGAATGCCTCAAAGCACCTTTTAATTTAGTAAGGGAATAGCTGAGTTTAACACAATGCCACATGTACCTTGTATATTCAGGTGTACATGGAGTAGCTAACATATTTATTGTAATGGTATGGTTTAACAAAAACATTCAATAAGAATTTTAGACTTCTAATCTGACCACATTCTGTACTATTTATTCTGTTTCACTAAGAGTTCCATTATTCTAGTAAAGCAGTCCAGTTATAAAAACAGCTACATTCAATTTTGACCTATTAAAATGGCAAGTATTTGGAAATTAGGGGAAGGCAAAGAAACAAAAACAAATTTAAAGCTATTACACAAACAGTCTGAAATTTAGAGATGTCCTGTCTACAAAATAACTGTCATAATTTATGCTCCTAAAGTTATGATAATTCTTCTGAACAGAAGCAAAGGCATCAAATTATGTTGATAAAACAATCTTTTTATATTCAAAATCAGCTGATGCAGTGAATTAATAGTTCTAGTGAATGTCTGAAAATGTCTGGCCAAGAGTAATGATTTAATTAGGTCTTTTGAAAAGTCTATTTATTTAATATCCAAAATATGCAGTATCAGCAATACTACAAGAAACAAATATCGTATTTCAGCTGCAGTGTGGTGGAAATAATGCTGGTTAAAAATATTCTACTCTCCTGAGGAACCACAGAGACAAAAGCACGTGGAAGGAATTCTAAAAGTAAATAGCTATAAATTGCAAATGCATTTTATAACCTTAAGTAGTATTTTCAAAAACAAGTATGGTACCATGAAACAAAGCTTGAGTATCCTGGCCCATTACAAGCATAATAATTCTGTTTATAAAAGGAAACAAGAGACTGACAAAGTCATGTGCTTCTGAAAGATGTGTCCCTTGATCCAGCATATGTTTCAAATGATATTTAAATTAAGTTCCACATGTACATGTCGCTTCCTAAAACTGATTCCTTTACCCAGGCATTATTCTCCAGTGCCTTACTAGAATTTCTCTGACATACTAATATTTTTATGTTTGATTTAGTAATTGAGAAAAAGAGTATAAATAATAAAGAATGTATTGATGCATAATTTACTAATGACCCACAATTTATTAGTGTTTTAAATAATTCCATTAATTTTTAAAAACCAGTCGGTTTTAAAATAAAATTTTTCCACGACTGGATAGTCATGGAAAAATTTAATGCTGACTGCAAAGTAAGAGAAAACACTTGCATTCACTATTGAGTCTTATTCAAATTAGATGAAGAAAGAAAACAACCATGACTTGCTTAGTAAGAGAGAAAACATTTCAAATGCATACATATATATATATGTACAAATATATATATATGTGGGGGGGTGGGTGTGTACACACACACACACATATATACACATACATATATGTATGTACAAATATATATATATATATATATATATATATATATATTCTAAATTCAAATGAGAGGGGCACTTGGATGGTTCAGTCCATTAAGCATCCACCTCTTGATTTCAGTTCAGGTCATGATCTCAGGGTCATGAGATCAAGCCCCACATTGGCTCTGGCCTGGGTATGCAGCCGGCTTGAGATTCTCTCTTTCTCCTTCGTCCCCACCCCCATTTCTCTTTAAAAAAAAAAAATCAACTTTAAAAAAAAAAATCAACTAAAGAGTAAAAAAAAATCAACTTTAAAAAAAATCAACTAAAAAGTAAAAAGCTGAGGACAGAGTAGAAAATAAGATGAAAGTTTATCTAAAAGCATTAATATTAATTCATTGTAAGCTATTCACAAAAGGAAACAGCTAATGATTCTGAAAGCCATAGAAAGCTGAGGTATCCATTCCATTGGGCATAGGGCCAAAGAAATGTTGATTCCTCAAGTCATGAGTTGAAATAGTGATCATTTAAAAGCTACTAAAATTTTTAAGAGAAAGTGTATTCAAGAAGGACTGCAACCTCATGAGCTTAATTTAAAAAATAATTCAAAAGCAGTTTTACAAAAATGTCCTCCTTTCAGTGATTATTATGCCTTCAGGCAGTCACACTTTGTACAAATTGTCAGCATCCCTACCTCCACCTGAATTTCAGACAACCCTTCCTCCATTTCCCTGGTCTATTTCTTCTGCACAACCTTACGCTTTCCTTTCCCTTTAACTCCACACCTTGTCTCATGCCAAATGCACTTCTTGCATGTCCTAGATGTCACCATCTTACATTTCAGTAGTTTTTTATATTAGGAAGTCTAAGTGATAACACCTGTATGGTTACTTACACTTACTTTAAAACTTATAAAATGAAGCTCAATAGAAATAAAACAAAGTGCACTAAAACAATGTTGATATAAATACCTAGACACATAAGGATCTTTCCAGCCTTCCTCAGATCTCATTGTAAAGATAAATATATCTCACAAGATAAACTTGAAGGCAATGCAATTATGTGCACACATACAAACACACACAAAAAAGTAGATAGAGAAACATAAACGTGCAGGCAGCACTGTATCTGTAGAACCCTTACTTATGACTTGAAAAAAATCGAGAAGGATATAAAATTATAACAGTATCAACATCTTAGTATTGGCATCTCTTTCAAATAATCAGTTCTTAAAAGAAGAGTATATCCCATCAGAATATATATTTATTACAATTAACATGATTATTGCTTCACTCTGAATAAACCACTTAAAAAGGAGGTTTATTTGTCCTATTCCTATAGCAAATATAACCAATGAGTCACTACAGTTAAAATTCTTTAATGTGAATTGTCTTATATCAATTGAATAAGTGCTTTTTTTTCCTTTCTTTCTTTTTTTTTACTGTTTTTCCTTTTTTTATTTTTTTTTCTCTTTTCACTTTTTGTTTCATTTTGTTTTGTTTTTTTCTTTTTTGGTTTTTATTTAAATTCCAGTTAGTTAACATACAGTGTAATGTTAGTTTCAGGTGCACAGTTTAGTGATTCAGCACTTCTATACAAAGCCCAGTGCTCATCACAAGTGTGCTCCTTAATCCCCATCACCCTATTTTACTTATTTAACATACTTACTAACATACATACTTATTTTATTATACTTTATTATTATACATACTTAACATAACATACTTATTAACATTACATAAAATAAATACTTATTTTATTTATTTAACATCCCACTTACTCCCTCCCCTCTGGTAACCCTCAGTTTGTTCTCTAAAGATAAGGGCTGTTTTTTGGTTTTCCTTTCTCTCTTTCCTTTATGACCATTTGTTTTGTTTCTTCCATTCCACATATCAGTGAAATCAAAGTATTTGTCTTTCTCTGAATGACTTACTTTGCTTAGCATAATATTCTCTAGCTCTATCCATGTCATTACAAATGGCAAGACTTCATTTTTTATGGTTGAGTAATATTCTATTTTATATATACATATATAAAATAGAGTAATAATATTCTATTATACACATAATATCTATTATACTACATAATATAGTGATATTCTATTATATATATGTACAGAAATACATATATATATCCATATATATCCATATATATACACACATATATATTCTTATATAGAATATGCCACAACTGCTTTATGCATTCATCATATGTACATGATGCATGAATATATATGAAATATGTATATATTTCATATATTTATGTATGTAGGTATAATATATTTATAATATTGTATATAATATATTATATAGAATATATAAATATAATATGTAATATAAATATAATATATTATGCATATATAAATATATACATATCTCATATATATTCATGCATCATATATATATACATATGTATGTGTGTGTGTGTGTGTGTGTGTGTGTGTGTATATATATATATATATTCACCAGTCAGTGGATATTCATCAGTCAATGAGTATTTGAGCTCTTTCCATAGTTTGGATATTGTTGATAATGTTGCTATAAACATTGGGATGCATGTGTCCTTTCAGAATAGTATTTTTGTATTCTTTTGGTAAATACCTAGTAGAGCATTCTCAATTCTTAAAAAGGAGATTGGCCCAAAATGGAGTCCCTTGTGCTAAGCCCCATGTCAACAAAACAAGATTTAATACCTAATTTAATTACAGCTTGAGTTCTGAGTAATGTAACTTTTAACCAGTCAACAGAATTACTTGGTCAATATTAGTGAGATAATCTACTCAATAGACCCTTTCTGGTCCCCTTACGAAGGCGACATTACCTAAAAAATACATTTTGCTAATAATTTCACTTTTCTACCCACTTTTAGCTTTAAAAACCTTCCTTTTCTACAGACTGGCAGAGCTCCTTTCTATTGCTAGATGGGATGCTACATTTCAATTCATAGAAAGAATACATAGAAATACATACAAATGAATACATAGAAATGAAATGCTACATTTCAATTCATGAATTGTTGAATAAAGCCAATTTGTAAATTTACTCAGTTGAATTTGTGTTGTTTAACAGACTTGGTGGCAGTGGCAAGACTAAAAAAAGATATCAAATAGCTTCAGGAATAAGAAACACTAGTGCAGGACCCTAGGAACTCCTCTGAGTTCAGTCTTTCTAGCTACTTCTGAGGATGGTGGGTAAGTTATTCTTGGTTTCGAGCATGGCTCTCTTTGTGTTGAGCTCCCAACCTAATTGCTTTTCCACTGTAAGACTTACTGAGACAGCTTGAGCTAGGCAGAGACTTCCATTCAGAACCTCAGTGCCTAGCTCTTGGTTTAGTCTTCAATCCCCCAGTAGACTAGAATCCCTTACCCCACTTACGATCTGCAGTGCCCATTTACTGGAGTTTGCTGGTTTAGTCCTTTTCCCGGTTCCAGTCTACAGTCCCCATTTGCTGGAGTCTGTTGCTTTAACTACACTGGGAAATGGTGGTGCACACAGCCTTCTCTTGGCCAGTCTGCAATAAGATCTTCTGGCTGCTGCTGGCATGTTAAGAGGCACATGTTTATCTTGTTTTATGTAGATAAAGACTATTGCTAACAGAAATCTCAGAGGCCAAAAAGCTGCACAAATTGGTGGGCATTCATCAAGCACTTAAAAGCTGTTGTGATGCTTACCACCTAAATCAAAGACTCTTGTAATAGAATAAATTGGTCATGGTATGAGTGAAACTAACAGTAGGTCACCTGCCAATCTCAAGCAAATTTCCATGCAGTGAGGTAGCCTGTGATACACTGTCCAATCACCAACCCAGATGCATAATTCTTCTAGGTATTAGTTTGGTTCTAAAAGACCCAAAGCCTTAGCTGAAAAAAGTAATTTTAATAAAAAATGGGTTGCTTAAAATCTAGAGAATTTCTGCTACCTTCCTACATACCTGGTTTTTATATGTCTAAGAATTATAGTCTTGGAAGAAATAAATATTTACAAAAATAGAAAATCTTCCTAAGCTTATTTTGTGTCCTGAGAACTTAGTTTGGTAACTGTCAGCTTGGGGGCCCCAAATATGGCTAAGCATAAGTGAGTCACATTCAATTAGCAGCTAATATGGCTGGACAGAAAAGTGGGTTAAACCTCATTTGTGGCTAGGGTTCTCCCAAACTGCTGCTAGCCTTCAAAGTAATTATAACCTAGAATTACAGTGGCCATTATGAGGAACGTTCCAATAAGGTAAGATCATGGAAGAAGTGCATTTAAAAGCAAGGACTCTCAAATCAAAGAAACAGAATGGAATACCTATTTTAACTGGCATACAAAAACCTCTGAAAGTCTTCAAAATTCCAAAATACCTTCAATAAAAGATTTGTTCAAAAAGCTAATGAAAAATTCAAGTTTAAAAGGCACTTAAAAACTAACAAGCAAACAAAAACATAAGGTTGGTGTAAGTCTTACTGCTTCCTTCTATTCTCTATTTGAGTACTTATTCTAGTAATCCTCTGTCTGAATTCCCTTTACATGACTGTAAGCAAAAAGTCTGCCAAGTTAATGACCTTACAGACACTACACGTCTACTCTTGAAGAAGGACTCGTTGCTGTTGGGGATCTCCCAAAGTTGATGGGACTCTAAGGGATTCTCTGGTAAACTGCTGTTATTCTCTTAAACAACTAAGGGAAAACTAAAGTTAAAAATAATGAAAACCTAGCCAAATTCTGGTAAATACCAGAGGTACAGATGGGATCCTAAAACAACTGGTGGAAGCCAGCTCAGAGTAAGAATTCTTGCCAGAGTCAGCTCTCCTAGATCTCTGTCTGTAGTGCCCAGTAGAAGGAAGTAAACAAAATATCTTATGCATCCTCTTTAGGGACACCTCTTCAGTCCAAGGGGTTATTCAATACTGCCAGAAATATTTACTATTTGTCCCAACTAAAACTACAAAGTAGCTCTGTGGTCAGAAATTTAAAGCCTAAAAGTTTTTTGTTTTTCTTTTATTTTAAAGCTGTCTCCCCTAAGCTAAAATAAAACTATGACTCCAGAAGGAAAGAAAAACCTTCTAAAGCCCTTGTAAAAGGATTTATGGGTGAATCAACCTATGATGTCATTTAAGTTGCAACCCAATTCTTTGAGGAATTGAGAGCAACTGTCTTTATCTTACAAATCTTTGCAAAACTAAAACTCCAGCTCTAGAGCAGTTGAAAGTTCATTTACTCTTTTTTACCAATCCCAAAGCATTCCTATTTATCTTAAAAAGCTTATAACTTATATTCTTCACTGTGCCTTTGAGATATAATTGTTAATGTATGAACTTTGGGAAGGTAATCCTTATCAGAAAAAAAAGGGGGGGAGGGGAAGAAGGTCATTTAGCATTTGCACTAATGGGAAATCTTGAGTATACAGAAGGTATAATGTCTCTCTTCTTTTTAAGATTTCTTTCTTTCTTTTAGAGAGAGAAGCAGGGGAGAAAGTCAGGGAGAGTAAGAGGGAAGAATCTCAAGTAGACTCTACATGGAACATGAGGCCTGACACAGGGCTTAATCTCACAACCCTGAGATCATGACCTGAACTGAAACCAAGAGTCAGTTTCTAAACCGACTGAGCCACCCAGGTGTCTCAATGTCTCTCTTTCTAAATATTTATGTAAGTGTGTGTGTGTGTGTGTGTATGTCTGTGTCTGTGTGTATGTATATATACATATATGCACATATTTATGTAAGTGTATTTATATATGTATATATATATATATTTATGTGTTATATATGTTATATATGTTTATATGTATTATACATGTTATGTACAATATATTTTATATATACAGTGTATGTTATATATAAAATATATTGTATATAATATATATTATATTTAATAATATATATTAAAATTAATTTTAATAATACCATTTGGCTGTAGAAACTTCTACAACCTTTACCTCCAGATGGTATTACTAAAATTAATTTGTGGAAGAACAATATTTAATTGGCTTAAACAAATATGAACTTATATAAATTTAATATTCATAAAAATTCTCAAAAATATAATGCAAACTAACCCAAATGCTTTTTAGGTTCATGTAATCTGGGAAAATATTCAATATTAAAGCTAATTCAACTTTTTTGTCCTAATTAAAATATGCATGTCCTTAGAGTTTTCAGCATTGAATATAATGCAGTCATGCAGCTTTTATTTTACCTGGATTTATTCATCAAATAAAGTTTATGTTGTCCCTGTTATAAAATTTGTCAGCAATAAAAATAACTTGTCATTTTAAAATTTTCATAAGTAATCCAAATATAATTTTTAACAACAATAAATAAATATAAGTAGTATATGAAGTTTTAGGTAAACTTTTTAGTTTCCCTAAATCTTTTTGGTAAACTAAAGCCTTAAAGTTGGCTAGGTTATGTTAAGTGATAAGTCAAGTTATATCCATTGACTATCCAGATAATTTCCAAATAAAATGAAATATTGAAACATGTTATTGAACATAAGCTTATCTACTTTTAGCTTCCTCTTACAGAGAAACTAAAGATACTCCATTCATAAACATGTTTAATGCCATGTTGAGAAATTTTCTATGAGAAAGTACATGTTTCTAGAAATTATTAAAAAAATTTTATAGGTCTGCCAATCCACAGAGTGCTGACATAAAAGACAGTTTATAATTACTTACTTCTTAGCTTTTATTAGAAATCAAAGGCTTCTAAGGGTGAAAAATTCTAATATGTGTAACTAAAAGCATTAAGGATATTGAGGAAAAGGAATTTTATGTGTGATCAACCCTGGCTAAGATGAGAATGAATTTAATTAAACAAATGAGTTCTAATATCAAAGTAAGTCGGTGTAAAATCAGAATTTTGTTTTCTATCTGTTAAAAGGACAAAATTTTCTTGGTCCATTGGTCTGCTCTCACTGGAGGTTATAAAAGGATTTCCTTAGCTTTCAAAGTAATATACCTAAAAATCAAGAATTCTGTTTCATCAAAATAATTTCCTGTGGTTTTTTTTATCAAATATTTGATTACTGAAGCCTAGGACTCTCAATATTAAAAGAATTAAGTTTTACTCAGAACCACGAAGTCTTCTATATTTGCCTATGAAGTCTTCAGTTGTCACTTTGGTTAAATAGATAACTGAATATTGTTTCATAGTGATTTATAGTCTTAAATGCCCATAGTGGCTTATGATCTTAAAGCCTTTTGATATTTTTTGACAACCTTCCTAAAAAACAAATTCTAAATGAAGTTTTTTTTTACTTGAATTAACTTTGATTTTAAGAGGGTCCCTGAAACATCTCAAAAGATTTTGTTTTCTCCTTATAAAAATATTAAGTCATTAAGTTTTTTTGATATGTTAAATTATGTGGAAAACATTGTCAAAAAGAAATAATACTAAGGCATTTTTATGTTGTATAGGTATAAGTTCTAAGTGTTCCAGAAATAGTGTAGAATTCCTGGAAATCTGGTATGTCGCGGCACAGTGTTTTCAGTCATAATTCCAGTTATTATCTTAAAATGATATGTAACATTTTACACACATTTCCTTGCAAATTGTAGTGAAATTATTTTTAATTGTGGCTATTTTTAAGTCTTTTGTCATTTATAGGCAGTTGTTTCATTCTGATATTTGGCAAAAATATTTCATCTTCAAGAAGACTCATGGAAAATACTCCAAAATACAGGTTTCTGATAACTTTAAAATAAAAACAAAACAAGGGATGCCTGAGTGGCTCAGTCCATTAAGCACTGCCTTTGGCTCAGGTCATGATCCCAGGTTCCTGGGATCGAGCCCTGCAAGATCAGAGTCCCTGCTCAGTGGGGAACTTGCTTCTCCCTCTCTCTCTGCCTGCTGCTCCCTCCATTTGTGCTCTTTCTCTCTCTCTCTGTCAAATAAATAAATAAATAAATAAATAAATAAATAAATATCTTAAAACAAAACAAAACTGAATGGAGTAAGAATTTCCAGAGCTAATGTAAAAAATGGATATAAGTAGAACAAGTATTAATTACATACGACTAACTGAACTGAGGAGGATGATTATAATTTTGTTTGACTTTTGTTTAAAACACTGCTGGTTTTTAATGTTTTGTTTTACCAGATGTAAGAAACTTTTTTTTTCTTTTCTTTTCTACTTTTATTTTTCTTTTTGCTATGACCTATGGAAGATTGGTAAAGTATACCTTTGTAAATAAAGATAAAGCATTTGCTTTTTCTCCCTACCTGATCCCTCCAGAATTCAGAAACTATTTTTTCTGGCAATATAGTTGTTTCATGGCAATATAGTTATTTGCACAAATTCAATGAGAATCCATTCTCCTTCAACAGGACAATTGGAAATACTGGTTATATTATTAAGACTTGATTGAAATGTCATATTTGAGAAAGATCTGTGTAGATTCACATATGATCGAACAATTTTAAGGAACTAAGGTTGACTTTATGGAGCCAAAAAAGCCCCTTGGAAAAACTGGCCTGGAACCTTGTTTCTAAGGATTCAGCAAGGTTCTTTTAACCTTAGTCAGTCACTATTTTTATTACACTTACATAAGAAATTGTAAATAACTACTTTTATAAATAATGCAAACAAATTAGTGTTACTACAATTATCTTTTTAAAATGGGAGTAATTGTAGAAAGAATTATGTTTGTACCTTTTTAGATACTAGATCCTAAACCTGTTAATTGTCTTTCATGTTTTGTTACATACCTATACATTGGACTAGATCCTGAATTCTAGCTTTCTCTAATATCTGACCACAACTCACCAAGGCAACATTTCCAATTTTCTCTCATCCCTCTGATTTGGAATTGCTAAGAACAAAGCCGTCCCTTCAATCTCCTTGGAAAAGACTGTACCACATCCTTCTCACTACTCAGATGGCAGCCAAACTCCAGGGACTTGTGGAATAACATATCACAGTTAGAGAAAACTCCACTTGCGATCTGTTCTTGTACAAGTGCTGGAAACCTCCAAGTCAAACTGACTAGAAAGAGAAGTAGCAGACATCAAGGCAGATACCTTCTTCCTAAGGTGCCAGATCAAGACTTCACACTCTAACTAAACATAAAACCTTCTCTTCTTCTCTTTCTTCCCTTTACTCTAGCATTTGCCTGGAAAGATAATGCCGTCATCAGTATCTCCCATACCATTGTCAAGGGAGGGAAATTTTAAAAATTACATCCTCTGATGTGTGTTGGGCTTAGCTTAAGGTGAAAGGAGATACTGGTGTCAGGGAAAGTTATCCTTTTTTCCATAATTACATAACATTAATTAATTCCTTTACCTAGCAAGAAGGAAAAAAAAAAAAAAAAACAGGCAATGGGCTTTTTTTTCACAGAAAAATCATAAACTGCAAATAATATAAATTGTTAGCCATTTAGAACACTGTGATTAAATAGCTAAATTTGAAATACAAATATAGAAGATAGTAATCTAAATTGTGCCCCAAATTTCACATTCACCATTAGTAAGAAATTTCTGTTTCCTTTTTTAAAGATATTTATTTGAGGCAGGGTGGGGGGTGGGAGGAGTAGAAGGGAAGGGAGAGAGAATCTCAAGCAGAATCTGCACTGAGCATGGAGCCCAATGTGGGGCTTTATCTCAGGACCCTGAGATCATGACCGGAGCCCAAACTGAGTGAGATGCTTAACAGACTGAGCTGCCCAGGCACCCCAAGAAATTTTTTTATTAACAGGTTTGAAAAATTATTAGCTTTCCTAGATAATTTCCTTAAAATGTATAAGGCTGTTATTAAATCATTTATTTTGTTTTACAGATATATGAAAATTAAGTGAAAAACTATAGGATAGACTTAAAAATATTTTAATTTTAAATAACCATTTTTTTTCCAAATGCAAATTAAAACATCAATCTTTAGCTGCAATGAGAGCAAATTGGAATGATAAAGGCATAAATACATGGTTATATCTGTAGATTTTTTATTATTTGAGAAATTAAAATAATTTGACTAAGAAGTCTAAATGCAACCATCAATTAACTGAATAAATTGCTGATCAAAGGAAAATTACCTCTTGATAGTCTCTATCTTAGCCTTCTTACATCACATTTCAACAATTAGCATTCTTTGAAAAAGAACATACAATGCTTAACCTTGATTATTGGATACTGAAAGTGGTCAACATATAGTAGAAATTCGATAGATCCCTGGAATGTTAAGTTTCAAAACAAATTCAGGCTCTGAGTTACCTCATCAGCATCCATCGCTGTCAGTTGCATAATCTTAGAGCCATCTCCAATGTTCTCCTCCACGGTAAGATCCAGCATGTCTGTTGGAAATACTGGTGGATTGTCATTGATATCCTGAAGTGTTATTTCAACCTACCAGGAGAGAAAGAAACAACAGAGGAATGTCCCACATGCCTGCAAGGTACCAGTAAAGACATATACCAGGATCCCACTGGCCAGCTAAGCCTTCCAAAAGGAATCAGAACCTTCATATAACATCCAAATAACAGAAAATATCCTAAAGGAAGCTGTGAAGTCTTCATAAAAAATATAAAATCTAAGTAAAAATCATTTGACTTATTGATAGTAACTGACTTTACAGGGGCGCCTTGGAGTTTATACAAGAAAAGGTCCACTGATCAACTGTTGATTTAATCCCCAGATTTGTGCACCACGGAAGAACTGCCCAGACTTAGGACCACCTGCCATTCAACCATTAAATGTCACCAGACACACAAATGAGGGGGTGTAGAATTTCTTCCTGAAATGTTTACATATTAGCAATGTCTGGGAGAAATAAAGACGTTCACATTTAGTTTTAAGAGACTCTCACCATTTTCCCCTTTAAAGTGAACTCCCAACTCATGGGGGGAAATACGTGCATCTTCTTTTCTTTCTAGTTCCCCTCCTATCAGCACTTCTAAATGTGACTACAGCTAAACAATCATTCCTTTCAAATGTACTGTTTATATAGACTGCAAATATTAATAGTTTTGTTTGAAAGATCCTAGTCAGAGTTATTTGTTTGCTTCTCTGCCTCAGAAAAATTGTTTAGAAGGAAGGGTTTGTGAAGTCTAAATACGAACTTCAAACCATGTGTTTTCTCTTTTGAGCTAGGTGCTAAAAGCTGTATATCTGATCAGAAAAGGGAAGACAGCTGCTAATAAAATTGCAAGTTTCCCCAGTTGGGTCACAAAATTAAGTCATGGAGAAAAACCATCCAGCCATTTAGCTAGGATATAACCAAGACATTTTTCTCATGGGATGAAATGTCATATTTTATAGTTAAACTGTAAAAACTCCGTCAGATCTCAGAGCAATGCAGACGAATATGAGGAAAGAGAAGAGAGTAAAAGAATTCTGGTTTCTTCTTTTCCGGGAGGAGGTGGAGTTGGAGTTGAGGGTGAAGCAAGAGGTAGGACTGTCATTATTCTCTGACAGGGAATGAATGGGAACGATAACCTAGCTAGACTAATAAATGGATGAGCAAATGATAAAAAGAAAAACCCAGAAAACAATATATAAAATTAAGTACTAAAGAATTATGATACCTCTAATTCCACCTCTTAATAATAGGGAAGTGTTTGATAAAAAGTTAATCTTGGTTTTGAAGGTGTGAGCCCAGACCTAGGAGTTCCTTAGGGGTAGGGTGAGACTTCGAGGAAAAGGATTTTATAAATCAGAGTTCCAGGTCCTACAACCCAACCTTTCATGTAGGAAGAGCTTTGATATACATACATACATACATACATATATATATATATATATATATAAATTTCAAAAGCCTGAAAAATATGGATTTAAGAATCAATGACCTAATGGTCATCCAAAAATATAACCATTAATGTTTTTAGAAATTAATAATTATCTTCATACTATAGATGCCTGAATTTTCATATATGTGTGCACAATCCTTAAAATACAGTAGAAAAATAAATGAAGAATAAGATATAATGGATGGAAATACCTCATTATTCAACTCTGACATTTTAGATTAATAAATTTTTTTCTCAATTCTAAATTGTTTTTCATCTGTAGCTTTATGATTTGGTCTAATTGGAAACCAACATGCCAACCTTGTATATGCTCGTGTGTGTGTGTGAAAGAGAGAGAAAGATATTTTATAAGTGTATTTGTGAGAGAATGTGCATATGAATGTGTATGTTTATCAAAGTGTATATGAGTGTGTGGAGTGTGTGTGCATGTGTATGTGCTTAAGAAAGAACACTAGTTGAGGATAAGAGGAATCCATATTGGCACCAATTAAATATGACATCAAAGATGCATCGGAAAACAGTACCATGCACTAGAAACATGCTGGATATTCCAGAAAGTTACCTCATTAAAAATGGTGAGTGCATGAATTGAACAAGCCCTTTCTGTATTTTAATAGTTATAACACAGTAACTAATATACTAAATGCTAGACATAGTTTTAGGTTATATATGTGTGTACATACATACATATACATACACATACACACACTTTAAAGAGTTCTCTAAAGAGGGGCGCCTGGGTGGCTCAGTGGGTTAAAGCCTCTGCCTTTGGCTCAGGTCATGATCTCAGGGTCCTGGGATCGAGTCCCGCATCGAGCTCTCTGCTCAGCAGGGAGCCTGCTTCCCTCCTTTCTCTCTGCCTGCCTCTCTGCCTACTTGTGATCTCTCTCTGTCTGTCAAATAAATAAATAAATCTTAAAAAAAAAAAAAAGTTCTCTAAAGAGCCCTATGAGGAAAATACTGTTATGTTCCCAGTAGATAAACTAGTTAACAAAAGTAAAGAGGTTAAGTAATTGCCCAATGACACAGCTGGAAAGTAAGTTTTCTCTACTGCCATGCAAACCTGTCTCTCTCATGTCTAAGTGTGTATTTTCAATAAACACAACGAATCATATTTGAAAAATATGTCACAACCAAATGCACATATTATTTCTGTCTGGAAATCTGAATCACTTACATATGAACTAACTAGCCATATAATCGTGGGTCAGTCAATAAATCTCTCTCTGTCAGAATTTTTTTTTAAGATTTTATTTATTTATTTGAGAGAGAGAGAATGAGAGAGAGAGAGATAGCATGAGTGGAGAAAGGTCAGCGGGAGAAGCAGACTCCCTGTTGAGCAGGGAGCCCTATGTGGGACTTGATCCTGGGACTCTCAGGATCATGAGCTGAGCCGAAGGCAATCGCTCAACCAACTGAGCCACCCAGGTGCCCCTCTCTGTCAGAATTTAAGAAAAAATAGAAATAATAGAAAAGAAGACTGTTCTACTGATCCTTAGATACAGCTCTAGAAGTCTTTGATCACGTATGCTCTTTGAGATTTTGGCTAATTTCATTATTTCAGGTATAGAAATAGTTTTCCTACTTTATTTTATTTTATTTAAAGATTTTATTTATTTCTTTAAGAGAGTGAGAAAGAGGGGCGCCTGGGTGGCTCAGTGGATTAAGCCGCTGCCTTCGGCTCAGGTCATGATCTCAGGGTCCTGGGATCGAGCCCCACATCAGGCTCTCTGCTCAGCGGGGAGCCTGCTTCTCCCTCTCTCTCTGCCTGCCTCTCTGCCTACTTGTGATCTCTGTCTGTCAAATAAATAAATAAAATCTTTAAAAAAAAAGAGAGAGACTGAGAGTGAGAAAGAGCATAAGCTGGGGCACAGGCAGATGGAGAGGGAGGGACAGACTTCCCGCTGAGCAGGGAGCTGGACCCCAGGCTTAATCCCAAGACCCTGGGATCATGACCTGAGCTGAAGGCAGACACTTACTTACCAACTGAGCCAGGTGCCCCTGAGCTTTATTTTATTAGAAAGAATAAATTTAGTTTAATATTAATGAGTCCAAAACTAAACATTTCTGAATGTATCTATAGTCAACCAATTATAAAAATAGGTTTAGAACATTTCATCATTGCATCTGATACATGCAAAGGTTATTTTTTAGATACCCCATGTCATTCATTTAATGTCAGGCCATTCTTTTTCCTAAAATCAGTGTCAGCTTACCAATTAAAAAGTTAAGAACTTCCTATTCCTTTCTTGGGGGACAGAAATATAGATATTTTTCTTAATTGCTCTGTATCTCTTTTTTACTCCACAATTCCTCAGATATCCTCAAAAAGTATTTAGCATGACTTTTCTCAGTTCTCCCAATAGCCTGGGGTAATGAATTATGTAGAAAAGGAGATAAGAACTCCTTAGCACAGTAGGTGTCATCCTGCAATCCCTTCACTTCTCCCTGCTCCTCTGTGCCTTGTTTTTACCTACCAAGAATTTCAGGACCATGGACCCTGTTTGTGATGAGGTTCTCACTGATTCCAGTATTTATTCATTCAATATTTTAGAATCTATCACACAACAGGCATATATTAATCACTAAAACTACAGAAGAAAACAAGACAGGGTCTCATCCCTTGCAGGAAAGGAATGGGGTTTGATAATAGAAATATTGTCGACATCTTGATCTCAAAAAGTTTATCTCCCACACCATGGATAATTCTTTGAACTGCCTTACAATTTGCCCTTGCCAGTTACCACCTTCCCGATGACTCCAGAGTCTAACATGTGCTTGGCTAACTCTTAGATCTGCCACTAACCTAACAGTCTTATTCCATTATGACGCTTTCTTCAGACTAAGATTTGATATGAATTGTTTGCATATCATTTGTCGTATGATACATGGTATCATATAAATATAAAACTCAGGAGTGAAACGTTAATAGTTCAGAAAAGATACCTGGAAACAAGAAATAAGACTTTATAATTTTTAAAGATTTCTTTCTGTACCAACGAGATCACTTTCGTAATACAGACAATGGCTATTAGTAGTTTGTTTTAAAATTCCAAGATTTTAAAATAGTCTACAATATTGTTCCTAAGCTAAGAAATGTATATGTTGAAAAATGCATTCTTCTCTTAAAGAGACAAATCAAAAACTACTGCACAGCTAAATTTTTAGTCCTAGCAACTGCTACTCAGTCTTTTATGTTTATCTTCACAATTGTTTAGACCTGAAATAAAATAATTGCATTTAAATATTCATTTTTCAAAATTAAAATAAAATAAATAAAATAAAAATCACATTTTGAACTCAAAAACTTTCTTCACAAGTGGCTATATTTAAAATAAAAACAAAACAGAAACTGCCAACAGCTTCCATAATTTAAGTCCAGGGGGCATTTTCAAGGTATCTATTCTGAAAGTTTGTGAAAGTTTACTCTTAAAGGTTAAAGAAACATTACACCATGGAGATAAGGCACTTGCACATTTATGCCACCTATCAAATATTGACCTTTGTGCTTAGGTAGTTGATGCTTCAAAAACATATGTGGTTTCACCTGCTACAATTACAAGGGCAGTTGGTAACTTTGTGATTGACTTACTCATAACAAAACATCAGCTGCAGCTAATGGTTGAGCCATAGGTATTGTCCAATGCCACCACCTCAAAAGACCTGCAGAATAATGACTTTCTTGGCTGAGACACCTGATCCCTAGGCAGTGAAACCCTGCTAAATGAATGATTGATTATATTTAGAAACAAAAACATGATTGAGATTAAGGGGGCTAATGACCAATTAATTTAAAAACAGTCTGTCTTTTGTTGGTTTAATAAAGGTAAAATTTAAATAAAAAAATATGGCTTTAAGTATTGTCACCAAACTTTTTATGCTGAAGGAAGAGTACTTGATATTCTGGCTGCTGAATCATTAAATAGATATTTAAAAAGAAAACATTTCATTATTTATAAACTGTGTAAATAGTTGCTATGAAATGAGTGCAAAGCTTCTCTCAACCTTTTCCTGTAATATGTAGTCTGTCATTTTATTCTGCAGTGAATCAAGAATGATATTATATCTTGGGGATTAATTTTTAATTTTTAAGTGAATAAATCAGCATACTCAATAAGTAATCATTAATTAGCAATATCAATTATCAGATCAGTCATACATGTAGCTCTAACTATAAAACATGGCATATCACTGATTTAAATTGAAATTACAAAGGTAATATGTTATAGTCAAGGTTAAGGAATTGACTAAAATATCAGGGTCCATTATGAGCTGATCCCCCAGTTAATAAATCAGTAATTTCATTGTGGTCACTAGAGCAACCGCAATTGAAAGCATGCCCTTAAATTCATAACATCTCTGCAAGCTAAATAAAGTGGTTCTTAGTGAATAAGGATGAACACATATCTAAAACATATTTTTTAAATTCAAACCTTCCTACAAACTACATAAAATGGTTCTTAATAAATAAGAATGGAAAACAAAGCATTTTTTTTTCCTTTTGGGAACTGTAGAGTTTATAGTACACTAAAAACTCAGAAATCCATATATTTGCAGGTAGGTGTATTAAAATTTTAGGAGGAACATTAAATATCATCAAGTCCATCTCCTTTATTTTACAGAGAATCAAAATTAAGGCATCAAAATGTCGTCATTTATTTAAGAAAAGCAATGGTTAGCCTCCTATCTCGAGCCCAGTAATTTTTTCCAGAGACCTGTGTGTGGAAAGAGCCAGAGCCAGAGCTAGAGTGCATGCTGAATATCTTAGGCCAAAGCTTCTAATCTGTGCATGAAGACAATGAGCTTTCAAACAAAATACGCTTTTGATATCAATAAGAAAATGACTTCGAAGAAATTTAGATTTGATGTCTACTCTACAAATGCTATTTTATCTACAGTTTTTTTTTCCTTTTTAAGTTTCTTCTTATTTACAATAAGGGAAAATAATCTGTGAAGGTTTGCTTTAACAATGCCACTGAAAACTACTAATCATTGAGTAGGAAAGTGGTAGGAATATATAACAAGTAAGGGAACTAGATAAATTCTGTATAGATATCAATAAAAGTTCCTGCTTTAAAAATGTCTATAAAGAATTTGTTTCTTTTTCTTAAAGGATGCAATCATAAATATTCGTATTTCAGAAATGACTAAAATCTAAATGGTTGGTGGAATAGACATGAAGTACACAAAATCCTAAAATAGTAAAAGATGCATCAAGACATACAGTACTTGATTAGTTGCTTTTTTAGTGGCAAAAATACTTACAGTATTGTCTTTTTACTTTTGTGAAACTGACACCCCAAAATTAAGTTTCTCAAGTAATATGATTACCTAAACCACATAAACTGTGACAGAGCATTAAACCAAAAATGATGCTTAGAGTTCATACATATGGTTTCCAAAGATGTGATAATCCCATAAAGATTGCTTTTCAATACACCTCTTATTTAACTGCCAGTCCTGCCAAAAAAAATATTTATTTCAACAACAGTATTTTGTTGCTCTGATTTCTCCAATAAATGTGTATATTACAGGAATTGGTCAGTGAGAATCTCTTCATGTTACCAAAGATTATTTATAGTGCTCAGTAAATTAGTGCATTCTAAACTCCGAGATTTTGAGAGCAAGAATCGTCTTCCTCATTTTTCCATTCTTACAGCTTATGCATGCCTAGCATATACTTTTTACCCTAGAGATATTTCCATTTTAAAAAGCAAACCCAGGTTATTTTTGCATTTTTATCAGAGTCATAAGTTCAGCAAATTTAATACAGTAGATATGTTACTAGTATATAAGAGTACATTGATCACGTGTAGTGCTGAGCACTGGGTGTTATACATAACTAATGAATTGTTGAACACTACATCAAAAACTAATGATGTATTATATGTTGGCTAATTGAACATAATGAAAAAAAAAAAGAAAAGAAAATCTGTTAATCCATTCACCTCACCATAATTCCCTCTGCATATTAGTCCTCTTTAATGGTAATACTTCTTAACAGAAAATGAAAATTTGTAGAGCTGTCAATAAGAGCAATTGCTTTGGAAGGTAACATCATTGTTTCTTGGTGTATAATTCCAAAATAAACAAAGGACCCCAAGCAATAGAACAGGCCAAAAAAAAAAAAAAAAAAAAAAAGGGTGCATTGATCAAAGCTGTCTTATATCACAATGATATTTAGAATCAATCCAAATCCTATTGATTTCCTAGCTCTTGTTTGCCTCTCATGCCATCATTTGTAAATTTAATGATATGAAATCCTATTGGATGGCAATTCAGTAACTTCATACTCAGAATGATAACTTAAAAGATCTTCAGACAAACACGTATGTTTTGTTCAGAAAATCTCCCACTTGGGAGACTGGAATGTAAGATTTAATCAACACCCATCACTACTTCAGAAACAGCTACATTAAACACCACACAAATCATGAGTAAACCTGAAGGAATAACTAAGCTCATTCAAATGTGCATTACCCTTAATAGGTCATTATGACGTCCCTCAAAGAGCATTCTACTACATGATGCCCTGCTTTATACTGTGTAGGTGATACTGAAATTCACTGGGGGAAAAAGTCTAATCTTACACTCAAAACAACTTTTATTCATCAGAGTGAAAACAAGATGCTGAGACCTACCACTTCATTTTTTGTATGCACGCTCAAGTGAGGGCTTGAGGTTGAAAGCAAATTAACCAAGCTGAAATCCCCACCATGATCAGTACAACCATCACGCCTGGCCGGTCACTTCCTTTGACCCTGGCAAAGGAAAACTCCACCTTTCCTGCCTGAGAGGAGACTGTGTGAAGTAGCAGTCTGCCCTCAGTGCAGTGAGAGGCTCCGTGCTAGGGGACAGCTTGCTGTCACCACATCGGGTGGTGTGTAAAAAGGAATATTCTGGGACTTGATATGAAATTTGAAACTCGAGCAAAACATTCATTAAAGAAAAACATCAGGAGAAAAAATGTCAAAACCAAGGCTCAAATAAATAATCGAATTTATATTTTGAATGTTTGGCATAGTTTCACATGGTCACTATTCAGTTCAAGTCGACTGCTACAGGATTCATTTAATTCAATGAGATTGACACATTTTATGTGCTATACAGGCTTCCAATAACAAGGTTTTATTTAGTAAATTTATGCTAAAGCCTGTATATACTAAGATTACATAGCAGAAGTTCTAATTAAGTTTCAACAGAAAGTCTGACATTCTATGTTCATTTTCTTATTGAACTAACTATATCATTTCACTTGATAGAACATACATGTATACTCTTTTTCAAAATTTCAAGTTGAGAGCTAAATTCAGTTACTAAGAAAGAGAAAATTCAACATGTACTATTATTTATGGTTTAGTCTCTTAAGTACTTTCATTTCTTAACAACAATAAAACGCTGTATTGCCATGAAAGGTTGGTGCCAGGGTTTGCATAGTTCCTTTAATTTTGTTCTTCATTTCTCTCCCTATTTTGGGTGACCACTGGGAATTCTGCTGCCATGAGTCTGGGCGAAACATTTCACTACATCCAGAACACTTCATCATGCTGCCGAGCCAAACTCTATTATGGTTTGTGACTGACTCATATTTTAGTTATGAGAAGGCCTTAGCAAAGAACAGTTTACATTTAAAAGTCCTAAATGTCAGGAATGTAATGTTTGGACTACGTAGGTATGCAAGGTCTAATCATATTCTGTGAACAATGTTTTTAGGTAGTTACTTATTTATAATGTATAATCGACCTAATTCAAAAGAGTATGTGGTAGCTGTATTAATAGTATACTCTCTCATCCTGGTGGTATTTCTGAACTTTTGAAATGGAAATCTTCAAAGAAAAGGGAGAAATGGGACTTTGGAGAAAAAAATCTATGATTCCATGTTATGAAAGCCAGGCAGGGGCTAGGTGGAACCTATTAGGGAAAACCGACAGAGTCACCACCACTATGTATGTGTAAGCGAACCAGAACTCTGGAGGACACAGGTCTGTTGCAGGCTCAAACTTTGCTGAGGTTTCAGAGATCATCAGAAATTAAATCTATGTATTTAGTTATAGTTTTTCTTTAGAATGACAAAAAAGCTGGAAAATTATTGCATTTTACTAGAAAAGGAACAACATGCTATATATATATATATATATACATATATATATACACTAAATTCTGTTTTATTAAATTGTTTTACAGAAAACTATTTAGTGAAGTAAACATGATATAATGATAATATTTAAGGAAATGACACTTAACTTGGGAATTATAATCTCCTCTTTTTGGAATCTTAGGCTAGCAAATATTTTGTCATTTTAAACTTTATACCTTAACTTTAAATTATGTGTATATTTAGATACCTATGTGTTTATTTCACACAAACTTGTACTGTTTCTATTCCAAATGTTCTGGAATATGAGGAAAGAAGGAAGGATGCACATTTCAGATTCTTTTTAGTTTAATTTTAAAAGCAAAGTAAAAATAAACATAATGAGGTTTAAAACAAAACATATTTCTCATATAAGCTACATGTATGTAACTGTGACCAATTATATTTCTCAAACAAAAGCAATTACATTAATCTCTCATCACTAAAAGTCTTCTAGCAGTCAGCAGCATATGTTCCTGGGATTTCGATGCATTTCTAACTAGGAAAGAAATCTGTATGAGTAACAGGCAGGCTTGGAGAGTAGCCAGAAATGACAAGAATGGCTAGAAGTGCGGACAAGACATAGTTAACTCCATTCTTGAAACAAAATGCTTTCCATAACTCGCTAAATGTGTGGTGACATAATAGAAAGCTAGTTTTGTTGTGCTTTCAATATTGTTCAAATTAGAACCAAATAAGGATTTCTTTTAAGGCAGAGGCAATCATGTGTAACCACTTCAACTTTTCCTGAAATCAATACTGCATAATTTCAGACTTTTAACAGATTCTTAAGGACGCCCAAAAGTAAATGCAGAATAAAGGATCAAGTTGAAATATGTGTGGTTGCATACGAAACTTATGGAAATTTTTATACTATTCTTCAAAACAAATACCCTGCAAAACCATCCTGTAGTATACTTTTCAAAAGACGTTAATCTGAATGTGGTAAACATATATCAAAAGAAAAACATAGTATAAAACAAACAAATAAAAGTATTCCACCCTTTTATTTCTTCACTTTTCACACTTATTTTTGCCCTATAGCAAGAGATTTTATAAAATGTATAAAACTTCTACTCAGACTGCTGAAAAACAGAAAAGTAGTTTGATTTATATTCGAGTTACAAGTTGTGGCAGACTGAATCACTGACCCTGATTCTTCACCCCTCTCTATAAGCAACTTTATAGCTTCTCACTAAAGGTGGGCTTTCTCTTTTTACCCCTTGGCTTTGGACTCATCCACAATGGCCAACTGTTTTGGTCAATGAGATATTTACAAATACGACACAGGTGGGCACTTGAAATATGCTTGCTCTCTTATACATCTGTCATGGTCACTAGAACGATATGTCCCTCCTAGTCCACTAGTATCAGGATGAAAACAACAGGTATTGAGTTGACAAGTCTCAGCTAAGAGACTTGTATGGTTTGAAGCAGAGCCTCCCAGTTGAACCGAGCCTAGATCAGCCAAAATGCACCCTACCTGCAGGTGCACAAGAAGGATGTGCATTCCTGTAGGCCTTTGAGACTTCTGTGGCTTGTTATTATGCAACATTATTGTGTCAATAGTTAAAAAATACACAATTCAAAACAATGGCTACATTAATTTAATATTTTACTTAATCTTCATTTGTAAATAAGAGATTACTATTTTTAATAGGCAAAAAAAGATAAAAGATTATATATACTAGTATCTATGATCTGTGATATACCTTATAATGTGTGCTAAGTTTTATTGCTACAAATCTATTAATACATTTTCCTAACCTGTATAACTTCCTACTCTCACTTCACATACCATACCCCTAACTTTTAGAAGGGAAACTCAAACAAGATGTGACCTTCAAATCTTCCCTCACTCAAACCAAAGACTGGGGGAGGAAGGTAGGACTACTTGACCCACGAGGAGCAAATTATGACTGGATTGAGTCAATCAGATTGCCTTAAGAAAGAGTAGAATGTTACGGAAGAGTAGAAAATTATGAAAAAATGGGAAATCTGTAAGAGAACAATAATGGCAGAACTACAATTAGAGAATGTAATCCCCATGAATATATACACTCCATCATTAGTGGCTTTCTAGTACCCTCATTAGACTTGACTACACTCTTTTTTTAATGGGCATTAAAGAGGGCATGTGATGTGAAGAGCATTGAGTGTTATACACAACTAATGAATCATTGAACACTACATCAAAAACTAATGATGTACTATACGTTGGCTAATTGAATTTAAATAAAAAATAGACTTTTTTATTTTTTTAAGATTTTATTTTATTTTATTTATTTATTTGACAGACAGAGATCACAAGTAGGCAGAGAGGCGGGCAGAGAGAAAGGAGGAAGCAGGCTCCCCGCTGAGCAGAGAACCCGATGCGGGGCTCGATCCCAGGACTCTGGGATCATGACCTGAGCTGAAGGCAGAGGCTTTAACCCACTGAGCCACCCAAATGCCCCCACTCTTTTTTTTTTTTTTTTTAAAGGGGATTGGTGGGTTTCCCATCAGGATGAAGCAGAGAGGATTTTTTTTTTTTTTAAATTTTATTTATTTGACCGAGATCACAAGTAGGCAGAGAGGCAGACAGAGAGAGAGAGGGAAGCAGGCTCCCCACTGAGCAGAGAGCCCGATGCGGGACTCAATCCCAGGACCCTGAAATCATGACCTGAGCTGAAGGCAGCGGCTTAACCCACTGAGCCACCCAGGCGCCCCCCCCACTCTTTTTTAAATGGAATTACTGCAATGTCAAAATAACCCCTCTGCTCAATTTCACCTTTAGTCAATTGCACATTAGTCTTCTCTGTGGAAGAAATTTCTATTACTTGACATAAATGACATACAGTTTTGACTTACAGCCAATCTATTTTATTTTAGTTGTTTAATTTATTAGTACATTTGTTATACTTCTTTACAGATCTTAAACAACTATCTCAAACTATAAAATTAAAACCCTATTTTAGAGGACTGCCTGGGTGGTTCAGTTGGTTGGGTGTCTGCCTTAGGCTCAGGTCATGATCTTCAGGTCCTGAAATCTTCAGGTACTGGGATTGAGCCTCACATCTGGCTCCCTGCTCAATGGGGAGCCTGCTTCCCCCCTCCCTCTGCCTCTACCCTGTTCATACTCTCTCTCTCAAATAAATAAATAAAAATTTTTAAAAACTCATTTTAGAGTTGTGTGGGATTATTTTTTTACTTCAAAACTATAACAATTTTAATTTATTTGAAACAACATTAGCTCATCAATACATAAGAATGAATATAGCTTTTGTTTAATGGGAAATATAATATATAGCTTCTGAAAATCTTGAACTCACTGTCAAAACAAATTTTTTTTTACAGTGTACTGTGTTTTAATTACGTTTAGAAATCCTTTAAATGAACTCAGAAATACTGCTTCCCTTCTAAGCTTTGATGGCAATGTTTAGTTTCCACCATAGTGTCTTTCATACAGGAAGCACTTAATACTTATTCAATGACTTAAAAGCCAATATGCTCATTACCCAGATAGGAAAACCAAATAAAATCTCCACTAGAAAAGAGAACTACAGGCCAATATCCTTAAGAATGTAGATGTAAAACTCAACTGAATCCAACAATACATTATAAAAATCACTCACCATGATCAAGTGGGATTTACTCTTGGGCTGCAATGGTGATTCAGTATTCTCAAGTAAGTCAATGTTATAGGCCACATCAATAAGAGAAAGGATAAGAACCACAAGATTATTTCAGTAGAAGCAAAAAACAAAACAAAAAAAAACACAAAAACAAAAACAAAAACAAAAACAAAGCCCTCAACAAAGTAGGTTTAGAGAGAATATACTTCAACATAATATAGGCTATATATGAAAACCCCACAGTTAATATCATCTTTAATGGGGAAAAACTGAGAGCTTTTCCTCTAACATCAGAAACAAGACAGGGATGTGCACTCTCTTCACTTTTATTCAACATAATCCTGGAAGTCCTAGACAACAAGAGGAAATAAAAAGGATCCAAATCAGTAAGGAAAAAGTAAATCTTTCACTATTTGCAGATGATATGATACTATATATAGAAAATCCAAAAGACTTGACAAGAAAACTGCTAGAACTGATAAACAAATTCATGCAAGTCGCAGGAACAAAATCAAGATACAGAAATTTGTTGCATTTCTCTACACTAATAATGAAGCAGCAGAAACAGAAATTAAGAAAACAATATGATTTATAATTGGACTCAAAATAATAAGATACCTAGGAATAAACATAATCAAAAAGGTGAAAGACCTGTACTCTAAAAACTGTAAAACACTGATAAAAGAAATTCAAGATGACACAAAGAAATGGAAAGGCATTCCATACTCATGGACTGCAAGAACAAATATTCTTAAAATGTCTATACTATCCAAAAAAATCTACACATTTAATCCCATCCCTATCAAAATACCAACAACATTTTTCACAGAACTAGAACAAACAATCCTAAAATTTGTATGAACCACAAAAGACCTCAAACAGCCCAGCAATCTTGAAAAAGAAAAGTAAAGCTGGAGGCATCACGATTCTGAACTTCATGTTATATTACAGTGCTGTAGTAATAAAAACAGTATGGTAGTGGCACAAAAATAGACACATAAATTAACAGAACAGAACAGAAAACTAGGAAATAAATACACAACTATGTAGTAAATTAATTTTTGACAAAGCTATTAAGGATATCCAATGGGAAAAAGGTAGTCTCTTCAACCAAAAGTGCTGGGAAAAGTGGACAGAAACATGAAAAACAAAGAAACTGGACCACTTCCTTACACCATACACAAAAATAAATTCGGAATGGATTAAAGACTCCTGAAACCATAAAAATCTTAGAAGAGAACACAGTCAGTAACTTCTTTGACATCAGTAGTAACGACTTTTCTCTAGATAGGTCCCCTGAGGCAAGGGAAACAAAAGCAAAAATAAACTATTGGTATGACATCAAAATTAAAGCTTCTATGCAATGAAGGAAACAATCAACAAACTAAAAGGCAGCCTATTGAAAAGATATTTATAAATGATAACAATGAAGTGTTAGTATCTAAAATATATAAAGAACTTATATATTCAATACCCAAAAGCACCCCAATTACAAAAATGACCAGACATTTCTCCAAAAAAGACATACATGCATATGGCCAACAGACACTTGAAAAGAATTTCATCATCGTGGAAATGTAAATCAAAAACTACAGTGAGATATCATCTCGCATATATCAGAATGGCTAAAAGCAGCAACACAAGAAACAATAAGTGTTGGCAAGGATGTGGAGAAAAAGGAACCCTCATGCACTGTTGGTGGGAATGAAAACTGGTGTAGCCCCTGTGGAAAACAGTATGGAGGGTCCTCAAAAAATTAAAGATAGAACTACCCTATGATCTGGCAATTGCAGTAACAGGTATTTACCCAAAGAATACAAAAACACTAATTTAAAGGGATACAAGCACCTCTGTGTTTATAGCAGCATTATTTACAATAGCCAAGATATGAAAGCAGCCCAAGTGCTCATTGACTGATGAATGGATAGAGATGATGTGAGATATATGACCCACATCTTCTCTATCCATCTATCTATCTATATGGACATGTATATATATCTTTCAAATCTTAAATATGTATCATCTCTATGTATATATATATATCTTCTCTCCCTCTCTCTCTCTCTCTATATATATATATATACACACAACTACATATACATATAATATACACATCAATGGAATATTATTCAACCATAAAAAGAATGAAATCTTGCCATTTGCAATGACATGGATGGTGTTAGAGAGTATAATGCTAAGCAAAATAAGTCAGAGCAAGACAAAAACCACATGATTTCACTCACATGTGGAATTTAAGAATTTAAGAAACAAAACAAAAAATCATAAGGAAGAGAGATAGAGAGAGAAATCAAGAAAAAGAGTCTTAATTATAGAGAACAAACTGATGGTTACCAGAGGAGAAGGACTGGACTGGGAGGATGGATTAAATAGGTGATGGGGCTTAAGGAGTGCAGTTGTTGTGATGAGCACCAGGTAATGTTATGTAAGTTAGAATCACTACATTGTATAACAGAAACTGATACAATACTATATGTTAACTAACTGGAATTTAAATAAAAACTTTAAAAAAATACAAAATGTAAAAAAAAGTAAAAATATGCTCATTGCAGAAACATATTTTGTTGTTATATACGCACAAGTGAAGAGAACAGTGTTTTGTTTTGTTTTTTAAGATTTTATTTATTTATCTGACACAGAGAAAGAGAGAGCACAAGTAGGAGGAGTGGCAGGCAGAGGGAGAGGGAGAAGCTGGCTCCTTGCCAAGCAAAGAGCCCAATGTGAGGCTTGATCTCAGGACTCTGAGATCGTGACCTTAGCCAAAGGCAGATGATTAACCTACTGAGCCACCCCAGTGCCCCCAAAATGGTGTTTTATATGCAAAATTCAGAGCATGGTTGAACCATCAACTATCACAAAAATATCAATTAATGAAAACCTAAGGGGCACCTGGGTGGCTCAGTGGGTTAAAGCCTCTGCCTTCGGCTCGGGTCATGATTCCAGGGTTCTGGGATCAAGCCCCACATCGGGCTCTCTGTTTAGCAAGGAGCCTGCTTTCCTTCCTCTCTCTCTGCCTGCCTCTCTGGCTCCTTGTGATCTCTGTCTGTCAAATAAATAAATAAAATCTTAAAAAAAAAAAAAAGAAAACCTAAGAATGATCTCCTGTTGACTATGAAAATAATAACTAATTAACAGAAGGGAAATTTATTAAATTTCAAGAATAAAGAAATAAACAACAAATTAAATGAAAAAGATGTTTCAGTACAGAAGGACATTTGTCCTCTAATTTTCATTGTCAGAGCCAAGTTACCAAAGATTTTTTAACAAAATAGCAATATCAAAAGAAACTCAGTAAACTTTAAAAAATATTTCACTCTCAAGAACTCTTTAAATTGCTACAGAAATGTATTCTTTCCGTAGAATGCAAAATCATGCTAAATACAAGGAAATATCTGTATACTTATGCAAGATATAAGACTCAAGAGTCATGAAAAAGACATGCCAATTATGAATATGTACTAACTACAACTAACCATCTCCATGAAATATGGTTTGATTATTTTGTCACTACACTCTCACTCCTCAATTCATGACAATACAACTCTGAGTAGTTTGGTATCCATAGATGTTTTGATTTTATTTTTCAAACCAAAGCATACTCTCTCCACCGGAAACAAACAAACAAACAAAAGTAAAGAGAGAGAGAGAAAAGAGGGGCGCCTGGGCAGCACAGTGGGTTGCACATTGGACTCTCTATTTCCTTTTGGGTCAGGGTCCTGGGATGAAGCCTACATCACACCCTACACGTGGTGTGGAGTCAGCTAGAAATTCTTTCTCCCTCTCTCTTTGCCCTTCCCTGCAATCAATCTCTCTCTCTCCCTCTCTCGTGCTCTCTAAAATAAATAAGTCATTAAAAAAAAAAAGCAGAAAAAAGAAACTAATCATAGTTTTTAAATACCTGGTAAGTATGCAAAAATTAAACTGTATCTAAGTAGGGGATTCATGGAAACCTGGTAGGATAGAATTGCAAGAACTTCAAATCTGTCAAAATAAGGAAGGCAAAAGAAATATGGCAGTTCTCTTGTCTAGACTAACAGAATTCTCACAGTCTGCATATGTTAATAAAAGTTACAGGAAATCTATCCCTTTCCTCTAGTGATTGTATTTATATATTAGAGCCTGTGATTATTTGTTCAGTTAATCAGAGAATAGTTTCTTATGAGAGAATAGGTCAGTTTTAGTAGTCATTATTAACATTTTTACTAATATTAAAGAGTGATTAAGCAGGGCGCCTGGGTGGCTCAGTGGGTTAAAGCCTCTGCCTTCAGCTCAGGTCATGATCCCAGGGTGCTGGAATTGAGCCCCGCATCGGGCTCTCTGCTCGGCAGGGGACCTGCTTCCTCCTCTCTCTCTGCCTGCCTCTCTGCCTACTTGTGATCTCTGTCTGTCAAATAAATAAATAAAATCTAAAAAAAAAATAATAATAAAGAGTGATTAAGCATTGTCAAAGTGTTTTTATTGACAATATTTTTAAATATTCTATATACTATATCTGAAAAAACATTGGGAAAATTTTCACATAAAATTTCCCTTAAACTACCACAAACATTTATACATTATATTGTATAGGTCTTTCTTTTCAAAAGTATTTTCTGAAGAAAACCTCAATGTGGACAATTGTGACAAAAATGACCTGGCTTTTGTAGGTTAACACTGTCACTTGATTGTCTTAATAGTGTTCAAAACAACCAAAGTTTATCTCTTTTAATTTATGTCTTTTTAATAATTACCTTCACCCACTTAATTTCCCTAAGAATTAAATTCCATAAAAACATAGGAAGTACAAGTTAGAAATTTAGTTCTTTAAAATATATTAGATAAGTTCAAACTTTGAAGAGAAAGATTAAATACATATAACTTATTTCCTAGAAAATATGGACATTTCTTTAGGAGTTCTACAATCTATTACTTTCACCTCTCAAAAGTTAGTTTAGCGTGGTAATATTTTTTATTCTCTCTAGCATGTTTTTAACCATGTAAATAAGAGAAAATTTGTTCTCAATTTTCAGAAAGTGTATTCTTTGTCAGAACTAAGACACAAGCATTATGCTCTTCAATAACTTCAAACTCAAAGAAATTAGAATGAGCTTACAGCCATTTTTTATACTTCACTTAATCAAGTTTTTTTTTTTTCATCGTTATGTAGATACATTTCTTTTCACAAGAAGATGCTTTCTTTTTGTACAGAATGAACTCTCAATACAACAAATGAAGTTGCAAATTAAGCAGTTTTCATAAGCATTTTATAATAGAGGATATAATTCTCACTTACTTCATAGACAACAAAACTATCCTTTAGAAAAACTTAATCTTTTCAGTTCAGTTCACTTCTTATATTTAAAATTTTCATAATAGCAATTGAAAAAATAATTTAAGTTACAAAACAATGGTGAATATAGAGCACAGAATTTTTCTCTTAATTTATTGGGTAGTATTTTGAATGTTGTTAAAGTTAGAGGACATGATCATTATCAATTTGAGGAATTCCACTGTGCATTTTGGTGAGCAGGAATGACAAATATTTATTTAGGGCCTACTATGTACCATTCTAAGTGGTAGATGTAAACAAAAACAATCACATTTTTGACCTCATATACCTTAAATTCTAATGACATTCTTCAAGTTATCCTTCATATTGGGCTCTTACAACTACATTTTACTACAAACGGTTTAGGTTTTAAAAGACTATATTCTTAAATTCATTCCTTTGTATGTTCAACTCAATACAATATATGCAACCAGTAGTGGTCTATTAGTGTGGGATAGAGCTGGCATACTTTTTATCTGACAACAGCTATTCTCATATCTATGAATTTTTTAACACCATCTTTGGGGCACCTGGGTGGCTCAGTCACTTAAGCACCTGACTCTTGATTTTGGGTCAGGTCATGGTTTCAGGGTCTTAGGATGGAGCCCTACTTCGGGCTCCATACTCCAGGGTGGAGTCTTGTTGAGAATTCTCTCTCTTCCTCTCCCTCTGCTCCTCTCCTTGATTCCACATTCTCTCTCTCTCTCTCTCTCTAGTAAATAAATAAATAAATAAATAAATCTAGAAAAAAAAAAAAAAGAAAAGGAAAGAGAGAGAATAAATGTACTTTCTAAAAGAAAGATAGAGAAAGGAAGAAAGAAAGAAAAAGAAAGAAAGAAAGAAAGAAAGAAAGAAAGAAAGAAAGAAAGGAAGGAAGAAAGAAAGAAAGAAAGAAAACAAAACAGAGAAGGAGAGAAAGAAAGGGAGTCAGGGAAGGAGGGAGGTTGGGAAGGAAGGAAGGAAGGAAAGAAGGAAGGCAGGTAGGCAGACAGGCAGGCAGGAAGGAAATCCTGTTTGATAGAAGAGTGTCGTGTTCTGCAGGTATTAGTAAGCTGTTCCAACGCAGTGTATGCCTGCAATTTCTTTTAGGTTTTCTGCTTGAGTAAACTGTTTATTAAAAGAACCAACAACATATAACTTATACTCCCTTGCCTACTAGAGAGAATAATTGTGTAAATAAATGAACAAGGTTTTCTCTACTTTTAATAAGTATTTTTAAAACATCTAACTTTTTTTTGTTTTTGTTTTTGCTAAAGTTATATTAAAATCAAGTAAAATGTCCTAAGTTTGCTTTGGTTTATGAGGACTTGCCAACATTTTTTACTCTATTTATCCAAACACTTGTCACCTTTTCAACTTGTTCATATATATAATGGGGCTCCCAGATGTAAAATTAATAACATTTTGTGTGATGTCAGGTAAATATAACATAATCATAAAAATAAGTTTTGTATACTTGTAGTGCAGGTGGCTGTAAGTCTAAGTAATTACTTATTCAAATGAAAAGCTTATACAATTATCATACATTAAAACTTTTCTTATACAATTTTTTAATCAGTTAAAAGTAGTAATTAAATAGTTCCTTAAAATGCTTTTATGGGTAGCATCAAAGTCAAGAAAATCTTTTGAGCCAAGTTACAAAAGATAGTAACTGGGTAATGAAAATACCAAACCCAGAGCAGAGATCTGAAAAAGAGCTTAGTTCCTCGAGTGCAATGGTTTTTAACTACACATTTCCAGGCCCAAACATCAGAGAACCCAGCTCATTAGGGCAGCCAAGTAGGTTGCTAAGGCCTGAACAGATATATAAGGAATGGTCATTCAGTGATTTGAACATGCAGGTAATGTCCACCGCAACTACAGGTGAAACAGGGAAGTAAATAAAATCTTTAAGTTTTTTTGCCTTCTCTGTAGTAATGATTACCTCAACCAAGCATGTATATGTGCAATAATTTAGCTGCTTGGGTCCTGGCATCAAGTCCCACTTCGAGCTCCTTCCTCGGCAGGGAGCCTATTTCTCTCTCTGCCTGCTGTGCTCTTGTGCTCTCTCTGACAAATAAATAAATAAAATCTTTAATAATAATAATAAGAATTTAGCTGCTTCACAAATGTGTTACTCCACTCAATCTTAAGACAAAAGAGGTTGCCACAGGAAACATTTTTGCTGTACCTTCAATTTAGAATAACCAAGAAGGGCATAAAATAGTGATCAGACTTTTTTTCATTGGTTTTATGAGTTGCTAAATCACAAAGGCCCATAGGAAAATTCCAAACGTTTCCACTGAATGTCATGATACTGCCTTTCTCAAGTGATAATCTGTTAAAACAACAAGAAAAATTCCAAAGTGTTAATTCATTTTGCTCTGAAGATGTCAAGATGTATCTGTAAATTTAAGTCCTACATAAAATTACTCGAGATATATAAGGGACAAATGTCAAACTTGACAATTTATCTCATGCTAACAAGCCTACATTGTTTTTCTAGGTGTTAATACTACAAATAAACATGTTCTTTTACTCATGTACTAGCATGCTTCTAGGAATCTATATCTGAATACATAATCATTCCTTGTGTTTCTACAAGTGATTTCTTCTGAGTTTAACTAGGATTATCTGCCTCCTTCTATTATATATACACTTATAGTCATTAAGCAGTTCATTCAGCAAATGTTGATAGAATGCCAGCACTGCACACTTTTCTGGGATAGATGCTCTGGACAAGCAAAGAGAAAATAAGGATCAATCTAAACAGTCCTGTAAATATACTAAAAACCACTGAATTGTACCCTTTAAAAGGGTGAACTTCATGGTATATGAATTATATCTTGTTAGATCCCTTAAAAATAGGTAAGAGGCATTTTGAAATCAGTAAATCTACAGAATAAGAAAGTGATGTTTATTTCATACAACTTATTTGAACTGAAGCCAAGATAGCTCCTTATAAATATTACCTCCTTTTGTGAGTTTTTCCAAAGACTATTTTCAGAAATCTGTTATGGAATATTGTCAAGCCACGGATTTAAGCTGATGTTTCATCGCTTTAAAAACAGGAGCTTGTCACCAAACTTCTGGAATGCTGCGAGAACTTCAACGAGAACCAAATGCGACCAACGGTTTACATTTTTTCATTATACTCAGTTTCACTCTTACAAGTGAGGATGCAAGAGAAACGTGGAGGAAACTGAAACTATCACTACTCTATATGGCTCACAAACCAAGTGACAACACAGAAGGTGACAGCAGAATTTTAGAGTTGGCAAGGAATTCAGAGATCATCTCATCTGGTTCCTGTGAATAAAGAATCTGAGGCCAAAGAGTTAACGTGGTGTCCCCAGTTTCAGGGTTAGTAGAGGCCTATGACTAGAACTAGAGGTTTTTCCTAACACTTCCACCCTTTAACAAACATGCCATTTACCCTAATTTATTTAAAGTGGGAATAATTTAAAGCTGAATGGATACAGTCCCCATTATTTTCCAATAGATTTGTTATCTTCATCTAGATACTACATCAAGTCAGATATTAAACAAGGGTTGTTTCTTGCCCTCAATTAATTTCTAAAGGAAGGCATGAGTGCTATAATCCTATTGGTGGGTTTAAATCCTGGCTTGGCCATTTTCACCTGTATGACATTAAAAAATTATTTAACCTGCATATGTCCCTGTTTCTTCATTAGTAACCTTGACACAATAGAAGTACCTTATTCATATAGTTGTTGTGATGAGTAGGGTGAGATAAAGGGTATAAAGCATATGGAATTCTGGATGGCACACAGTGCTCATTAAAAGAGAGCTGATATTAATACTAGTACTATTGAATGGTGTGCTGCTGAAGTGTCTTTTGTAAGCGACAGAACACAAAAATTCAATATACACACATACAGATTCTAGAAATAAAATTTCATTTATTAGAAGAAACATTTTTTAGGCACACAGTGATAAATGTCAAACTTTTTTTTTTAACCTATAACACTTATTCTCATCTCTAAACCTCTTTTTGGGGAAAAAAATGTCTTTCTTAGAACAATTAAGATAAAATCAAGATAAAAAGGAAAATGTAGGAAATATTCTTAATGTTGATTTGCTTCATATATGTGGAACTATATCCATGGCTATTCTGATTCACATGATTCATTAATAAATTACTATTATTTCACTAAATAATTTTTTAAAGATTTTATTTGTTTGAGAGAGAGAGAGAAAGAAAGTAGAAGTGAAAGAGAGAGAGAGAGAGAGAGAGAACATGAGTGGAAGGGTGGGCACTGCAGAGGGAGAAGGAGAAGCAGACTCCCTGCTGAGCAGAGAGCCTGACACAGGACTGATCCCAGGAACCTGAGCCTAAGGCAGAGGCTTAACTTACTGAGTCACCCAGGTGCCCTTTGTTAAAATAAATTTAAATAATAGATTTAAATCCAATCATGCTCCAGCTTCTGCACAAATTGAATAACACATTTCAAATATAGTATTTTTAGGAAGAAAGAAGTTCAATTATTTTGATGATTATTAATAGTGATCATTCTTGTTTCATTATTTTGTGTATTTTCTAAATTTGTTCTAATAAAAACCCAACATTTTGTAAAAAGGAAAAAGTAATATATATTATCTTTAAAAAGAAAGATGTTAGGTTTAGGATTTTTAAGAAATATTCTGACTAGATAAAGAAATCCATAAGAACATAGATTCTCAGATTAAAAGCATGGGTTTACCACTTGCTATATATGACATTGATCAAGACAATTTGTCTCAACTTCTCTATGTTTATAGACATGAATATGATAATGTTGTCTTTCTCATTGGACCACTGAAGAATACAAGCATATATCAAAACACTTTGAAATCAGTCTACTACTATTATGTACATGAATGTGATTGGCATTCTTGTAAAAATTCCAAATTCAACCTCAATAACACAATTAATCATGAATCATTGTGTCATATATGTGAAGCTCTCTCCCCCTTTTTTAAAAGCCAGCCCTCCATTCACTAGTTTGCATAATCTAAGTATCTCAACTCATCAAAAGTTACCTGTCACATAATACCTGTCACACTGTCTCTGGTAGTTCTAAAGATGAAATAAGGAGTGCCTGGGTGGCTCAGTCTGTTGAGCATCTGACTCTTGGTTTTGGCTCAGGTCATGATGTCAGGGTCCTGAGATGGAGACCCAGGTGGGGCTCCCTGCTCATCCGGGAGTCTGCTTCCCCCCTCTCTCTCTCCCTCTACCCCCTCCCCTACTGGTGCACACATACACTCTCTCTAAATTAAATAAATAAATCTTTAAAAAATAAATATGAAATAAAATGATACCTATTAAAATATTTTAAAAAGTGACTTACACTTATAAACCGTCATCATACTATATTTTGGTATCAGTATCATTACTATTGATAACACTTTTGTTAAGCCATCATTTTTTTCCCCTTAATAATTTATTTGTCTTCCCTCTGTCAAATGCTGACCAATCACTCTCTCTGGGCTGCCTAGAGAGGTGTAGAAAAGGACCATACAAGGCAGATGAGATATGAGAGAAAGAACTATTGGAGGAGGAGGCAGCTCCTTCACATGGTGAAGACCTATTTACTGACATTCCACTTCACTCTTCTTACATTCAATAAATAGTGAATGCTGTCAAGTGTCAGACTCTGGGCAAGGAACTGCAGATATACTAGCCAATGAGGAAAACATGGTCCTCACCCTGATGGAGTGGACTAGTTGAACAACCATCATTTAAGATGCCTCATTCTCAGAAAGGCATTCTCTAAATGACCCTATGAAAAGGGTATTCTCCATATACCTCAAATTCTCTCCATTTCATCACTATGTTTATTTTTATTCATAAAATCTTTCACTCTGCAAAATTATTCAATTTATAAATTTGTCCAACTATCTTCCATCTTTTTCCACAGTTGATCCTCCCAAAAGAGATACGTCGTTCACCTTCCTCACTCCTTCCTTCCCAGCCCCACTTTTTAATGATCATACAACATAAAGCAATCACACAGTACTACAAGATGGAAGCAGCTCAAGTGCCCTTTGGACAAACAAATAGATAAATAAAATGTAGTAAATACATACAATAAAGTAGTACTCAGCCTTAAAAAGAAAGGAAACTCTGACACGTGCTACAAAAAACATGAACCTTAAAGACGTTATATTAAGTGAGATAATCCAGTCACTAAAGACAAATATTATATAATTATGTGAGGCTTCTAGAGTAATCAAATTCATAGGAACAGAATCAGAATGCCAGTTGTCAGGAGCTGGGGGTTAGGGAGAAGGAGTGTTTGTGTCTTATGGACACAGAGTTCCAGTTTGGGAAGATGAATAAGTTCTGGAAATGAATGGTGGCAAGGGACCTACACACTTAAAAGTGGTTAAAATGGTAAATTTTATGTTATGCATAATTTACCAGAACTTGAAAAAACTCAATGCTATGGGCACATCTGTACCATCTATACTAAATAACGGAATGGATTAATTAATACAAGTGATAGAAGTGATCTCCCAAATTGTTACAGAAAAGTTAGGCATCTTTCTTTTTGGCCATTTCTGATTATAGACAGTTGTTCCCTGTCCCTTGAAAGCTATGTTGATAAGATTTAAAACTTTTCAGGTGAGAGCTCTGCTGATTTTACATTATTTACCTGGAATCATTTCTCACTTCTGCCCTCCAACCATGTCACATGTATATCAGGTATCTGATGTCTATTTATTTTAATGAGAAAAGCAAAAGGCTGATAAAGATTTGTCTAACATAAGGTTACACACATATCATACATAAAAAATATAATTCAAACTACTAAACATAACTCTTTCTTGGCATATTTATTCTTCAAGTTTCTTAGATTGTGTGGTGCCAAACACAATATATTTTTTTTGTCACCTCGCCAAAGTGAAACTTGACCGCTGAAGTCTAAAGGATGTACAACAATAAGGCACAAACTGATGAGACTTTAAATTTGCTCAAGTAACATTTGGGGCTATGCAAGCATGGAGAACATGATTACCTTAAAAAATACAGTTTCCAGAAATTCTCATAAGAATTCCTCAGCAGGCATTTGGCTAGAAGCCAACTTTCTCTTTTTCTCAAAAAAAAAAAAAAAAAAAAAAGGTTTTGGATATTTTCCTATCTTGACATTTTAGAGAGGTCTAAGACATTGCCAAATGTCATAGATGCATTGGTATTTTTTAATCATACTCTTTAAAAAAACCTTAATTTGCATTCAGTTTTGAGTTTCAGAATCAGTAAAGTCTCAAATTCAATAGAAAGAGTTAACATTTTTTTATCCAATACCATATATATATACTAACTAGAGAAATATCACAGACTTCCTGGCTTCCCTCCAAAGACTCTACCAGTCAGGTTTATTGGCTCAATTCCCATTCTACTCTAAAACGTCTCTTTAGTTTGCTTTTCTTTGTCTTTTTCATATTTTAACTGCATAAATTGTTTACTACTAAATGTTATGGAGCTTCCCTACAAGCAATTCGTATAAAACACATAGCTATTTAATAATCACTAAGTCACACTGGAAAAACCAGCTTTCTCAATCATACAATTTACTTCCACAAACTCTCACTTACTCTCTACAAATCTGGATTTGCACTTGAATCTGTACAAGCACTTCTGCCACAGTGAAAGGCCATTTCAAGATTCTCTAGATTCTTTGCCAAAGTTTCTGTCTATAAATACTTAACACTTCATACTGGCTTCAGAAAAATAATTTCCAAACTGGTAACAAATACTAAATTGACTATTTAGAAAGTCCTATAAAACCTAAAACAGAAAAGAAAAGAAAAAAAAAAAAAAACTGGACTGGCAGATTTAGAGAGTTCCACACCATCAGGTAGGAAATTGCCTTTTTCCCTTTTGTTCAGAGTATCTACCTACCTGAGACAGGGTAGGATTTATACACACACACCCACACACACACACCACACACACACACACACACACACACACCACACAGAGACATGCACTCTTTTTTCTGATTTAAAACTATGATAGATTTGTTGGCAAGTCACCAAAGCTGATTTTTGTACTTTCCAGTTTGCAGTAATTTCCTTACGTGCTACTTAAGAAAGGTGAATGTTTTTAGATGTGTGAGTATAAATGATAAGGATCACCCTTGAATTTCCCCTACAGAAAACCTTTTTTTTTTTTTTTCATTTCAACCATCTCTTATTGAATTCAACTCACTTTGAACAACTAAATAACTTAAGTTCCTATGATATGTGGTTTTAAAACCAATTACAGTGTGTCCTTTTATCCCCCAACCTGATAATTAAGCTGTGAGTATGTATTGACTTATGTATGTATGTAAGTTTATTTCAGCTTTATTGAGGCATAATTAACATATAAATTTGTAAGATATGTTTAAAGTGTACATCATGGTGATTTGATATACGTATACACTGTGAAAGGAGTCTCCCCATCTAGTTAATTAAAATATCCATCACTTCACATACTTATTTTTCTTTCTTCCTTTTTTTTTTTTGTGTGTGAGAACATATAGGTTGTACTCTCTTAGCAAATTTCAGTTATACTATACAGTGCTATCAACTATAGTCACCATGTTTTGTTTTGTTTTCTAAGATTTTATTTATTTGTTTGACAGAGAACACAAGTAGGCAGAGAAGCAGGCAGAGAGAGGGGGGAAGCAGGCTCCCTGCTAAGTAGAGAGTCTGATGCAGGGCTTGATCCCAGGACCCTGAGATCATGACCTGAGCCGAAGACAGAGGCTTAACCCTCTGAGCCACCCAGACGCCCCTATAGTCACCATATTTTACATTAGATACTCAGACTTTTATCTTACAGCTGAAAGTTTTTACTGTTACCTCTTTCTATTTCCCCCATTACCAGTGGTTCCCCTGGCAACCACTTTTCTGCTCTTTGTTCCAATGAGTTTTTAAATATTATATGTATTTTGATGGATATTTAATAGATATTTTATATATCTATGTGCATTTAAATATTAAATCATGCATTTCTCATAAACCTCATTGTTCATCATATATTAATAAGTGCTTAAAACATATGCAATCCTCTATTTTTGCAGATAACAGTACATTCTCTGGAAATAGAACATCTAGACTCAAAGCTATTTTTGATAGTGACAAATTATATGATCTAAGAATAGATACACCATAACCTTTCTGTTCCTCAATTTCCTTATTTGTTAGATGTGATAATATAAGTGTTTCAAAGAATTTTTATAAATATTAAATGGTTTAATATATATGAAGTATTTAGAAAAAATTGTCTAGCAAATACTTGGTTCTAGCTCTACTAAAATTTATTTCAAATCAATTTTACCTGAAAGAATTGTTATTGCTAGATAAGACTTATGTAGAGCAGTATGATAAAATATACAGATATGATGTGATGTAAATTTGTTTTGTTAAAAATGAAGGGGAAAAGTTCTAGTATGCCCATATGCTAAGGTGTTTCTAATGTTCTGTAACTGCTAGTTTTAGTCAAATACTCATTTTCCATTCCTTCTTTTCATATCCTACATTTCTTAAATCCATCCATTTCCTCTTTCCCCACAACTAATACCCTTGTACAAATGATAGTCATAACTCTCCTAGTAGTTTACTGTAATATTCTGTTACTCTCCTGGCAACCAGTCTTACTATCTTCAAACATATAATAGTTCTGGTGAGAAGTAACGAGAACTTAATTAGACTATTGGAAATAGAAACAGCAGTATGAATGAGAAAGAAAATAGGAACCTGAACTAATAAGACTCAACAATTGCCTTAGATACAGGGAGCAAGAAAGAGGAACAAGGAGTCAAAGCATAAAGTTGAAGTTTTGAGCTTGTAATGCTGATGTTTAATATCATAATAGAGCCCAGCCTCCTTTGGATAATATATCTGCTCTCATGTCACTTTCCTGAATACTAAACTCCAGATCTAAATTTTAACCTAGACTCCTCATGTGGTGACCGGCCTGATATTTCCACTGGGTGTCACAGAATAGCCTCATTTAACAAACTACAGGCATCACCTTCCTGTTATGGCCCCTCCTCCAGTGCTCCCTAACTCACCAACCACTTAGCTCTTCAAGGCAGGAACCTGCCATCTTGCCACTTCCGTCATCCTCCACAGGTACATCAATTCATGGCCAAGAACCACTCACTACCACCTCATCAGTGCATCTTAAATCAGTGCCTGACCACCCACCTCACTGCTGCTTCCTAATCTAGAGCTCCATGTTTTCTATGCTGAACTACTAAGATGTAGTATCTCCCACCTCTAACTAGCCTGGTTCCATTCAGCTAAAAGATTTTTTATAAAACACAAATATGATCAAATTGATACATTGATGAAAACTCTTTAGTGGGTTTCCCTTTTGGCATGAGGAATATTAAATTTTTAACCTGGCTTCTGGAGCTGCTCACTGTTCCTGGTTACCTGTCACTTCTTTCATTTCAGCTCTCAATCTGCCAGCTCAGTAGACTTCTCATTTTTCAGTTTCTCTGAGTTGTATCCTTTCCCACCTCAGGGTATTTATCATGCTATTCTTTCTGCTTGGAACACTGCCTCCTGACCACTGAACTTCGCCTAATTAATTTCAAGTGATCATTCAAGCTGGAGTTTAAATATCACTTCTATAGTGACTCCTTGAGAGATCCACAGTCTAATTTTGGGTCACTTCCAATAATACATTCTTGAAGTGCCTAGGTTTTTGACTGAAATGAGAGAGGGAGACAAAACGTAAGAGACTCTTAACTCTAGGAAACAAACTGAGGGTTGCTGGAGGAGAGGTGGGTGGGGGCATGGGGTAACTGGGTGATAGACATTAAGGAGGGCATGTGATGCAATGAGCATTGGGTGTTATATACAACAGATGAATCACTGAATTCTACCTCTGAAACTAATAATACTGTATGGAATGTAATAACACTGTATGTTAATTAATTGAATTTAAATAAAATACAATTTTTTTAGAAGTTTGCAAATATCACAACTTTAAAATAAATTTTTTAGTTACCTGTCCTCCTTATTAGGGCAAATTTGTGACTTTGTCATCAAATACAGTCCCTGTTCAAGGTAGCAAGTTTTAAACAAACACTTGTTAGCTCACCTCTCAACATTACTGCTTGCACACCAACCTAGATTTGAAACAAACAGAATAACTGTATTTCCCAAACCTTTCATGGGCATGGGGTCTCTACTCCATCACTATAAAAAATGCTTCATCTCTTGTTTACTCTGTCAAATGCCATCTCTCTCACAATTCCTTTCAGACTGCTGCAATCTGATGGATCACATTTCCTTTATTCCCACTACACCTTGTTATATTTTTTTCCTTTTACATGTTATACTGAACTGCTTCATATATGTAACTGCTTTATATGCTTAGCTAATGATTGACCAACAATCCCAAAGAACAGACACTTTTTTATTCTACTTCAATTACCTCTAACACATAACACAGTACCTCTCTGAGAGAATTTAGATCTAATACATATTCATTGTGGCTAATTAAATTGAACTTTACCCTATAGGGAAAAAATGTAATATTTAGCCATAAAGTAACTAGTAATTTGACACTGAATTTAATAAAAAGTATTTGAAACAATACATATTACTGTATTCATATCCATAAATATTTATCCCAAAATTAAGCAAAACCATATTTTACATGCTTATAATTTTTATTTTAGAAAATTAAAATTTTAATGAAGTAAAGTTGGTTATGCATCCCATATTCAGTCTGTAATGCATACTCCTCCCTAAAGGTATGTTAAGTTTTATAAGAATATTGGGGTGGACAGTTACACCTAAGTGCATATATACTGCAGTTCAATGGAAATAGGATTAGGCCCATTACAATTATCCCTCATCTGGTCAAGCCTCCCCTACCAGACTGTGAGCTCCTTGAGGACAATATCTGTTTTCCCAGGTCTTTGGATGTAACGAGCTTGATTAAATAGTACCTGAGTTAGTTAATTATATAAGAAATAAGGAGTTAAGAGTGGGTTTGTAGTGTGGGAACAACAATAATAATAGCTAATATGCAATCTAGCACCAGGCTTTCTGCTAAGAACTTCGTATTCATTACATAATTTTATCCTCCCTGAAAACCTAAGAGGGGAATGTTGTTATCCATGAAGAAGAAATGGAAGCTTAAGAAAATTAAACTGACTGCTAAGGTCACGAAACCAGTAAACTGTAAATGCAGGATGTGAATCCAGACATTATGACTCCAGAATCTTACCTGTTTTGGAAAAAGGAATAAAGGAATAATCCCCACATTGACAGAAGTATTAGTGCTATGAATGTGTGAGGGAGGAGCATTGTGGAAGAACATAAGTGCTTCAGAAGGTCAGAGGGTTAAGAGAAAGAGTAAAAGATGAGCTGAGTTGAAGTGAAGAAGCTGAGGGAAAGGCAAAGACTGGAGGGAGGAAAGAGGAGTTTAGAACACTTCAACTAAGATTACTATGTCTCAAGGACCACACATCCAGGGAAATGTGGGTGAGTAGACACCAGTGGAAAGTCAGTAAGTACTGTTTTTCGAGTAAGGTTAAGTAGTGTAAACTAGAATTATTTCTACCCAGAGATTCAGGCAAGAGCCTATAAATAAAAGAAAGAGAAACAGGGGAAAATAAATTAATTAATTAATAGCCAAACACACACACACACACACACACACACCCCAGGGAAAAATATAAGGGCATTCATACCCTAAATGCTGGTACTGCACTACTGCTTCAATATGAATTTAAATGTAAGTATGATTTTCCTCTTATGGTTACCCTCCACTATTTCAGTTTTCTCTTTGAAGCTTCTCTTTTCTTTGGGGTTACTATACTCATACCAACAAGAAGGTACATGTTTTTAATTTAAAAGTAAAATCAGATAATAATAGAATTACAAATAAAGATCTTATAAATAAATATATTCTCAGGACTGATAAATCTTACAGTACTAACCATTAGTCAATTTCTTGAGTAGCAGTTTGCAAGCCACCCTAAAGTAAATTATTTTCATTTGAATATATAAGCAGTGTATTGTCTAAAAATATCCCATTTTGCAAAGATGTATGAGCTTACTGTATTTGATGGACATATTGCCATGGCCAGCATGCATTGCCAGTTAAGCATTCTAATACAGTGAACTCACTTATTAAGAAAACAATTTATATTCCCCAAATCAGAAGGGAGGAGCAAGATGGCAGAGGAGTAGGAGACCTAAATAGCATCAGTTCCCAGGAGTTCATCTAGATAGTTATCAAACTATTCTGAACAGCTACAGACTCAGCAGGAGAGAGAAGAGAAAAAGAGCAACAATTCTAGGAAGAGAAAATCGACCACTTTCCAGAAGATAGGACGTGTGGAGTAGTGAAACCAAGGCAACATTCAGGAAGACAGACCGTAGGGGTAAGGGCTGGCTCCTGGCAAGTGGTAGAGCAGTGGAGCACAAAACTGGAACTTTTAGAAGTCTACTGAGGGATGTCGCTCCAGAGGCAAGTGGAGGTGGAGTTCTCATGGGGACAGTGTGGTCTCAGGACCCTTGGGGTCACAGAAAGACTGGGAGTGTCTGAGTGTGGCAGAGCTCTCAGTTATCAGAGCAGGGAAGCCAGCTGCGGAGACGGAATTGAGGAGTGGGCTCTTTGCTCAGGGTTACCTTAAGCCATATCAGTGGCACAGTCAGGCCACTGCTCTTTTGGCAGGGACCCAACAAGCAGCAGATCCAGGGGAGACTCACCTTCCTCCTCCAGGAGGAGTGGCACGGGAGCACACTGCAGGAATCAGCTGGGTTTGGAGATTCCAAAGGAAGCCATGCACCAGAGATAGAAACACTGGGTCACAGGCTGGCTGGACATGGAGTGTGGCCAGAGACCAAGGAGACAGGATGGATTGACTGATTTTCTCTGCAAGCACACTGAGGAGTGAGACCCCAAGTTCTTAGCTCCCACGGGGCCAGAGATTGGGAGGGTGCAATTTTCATTTCCAACCTCCAAAGTTGTATGAAAAGCATTCAGGGAACAAAAGCTCCCAAGAGACCAAATCTGAGCAGATTACTTAGCTCAGCCCTTGGCAAGAGCGGTGCAATTCTGTCTGGGGCAAAGACATTTGAGAATCACTGCAACAGGCCCATCTCCCAGAAGAGCAGCAAGAACATTAAGCCAAGACCAAGTTCACCAATCAATAAGAACTAAGGAACTCCAGAGCTAGGGGAAAGCAATGCATACAATCATGGCTTCTTTCCAATGATCCTTTGGTCTTTCAAAGTTAAATATTCTTAATTTATTTTTTTCTTATTCTATTTTTAAAAATTTTCCTCTTTCTTATTTTAATGTTTTTAACTATTTTATCTTATCAATACCTTTTTAAAAATCTTTTTTTTTAATTTTCATTGTTATAGTCATATCGTAACCCTTCCTTGTATTTAACCTTATTTTTTGTATACATATAGGTTTTGTTTTTTTTAAATTTGGGGGCTTCAATTTCTTCTAATAGATCAAAATATACCTTAAATCTAGCACACGGCTTTGATCTAGTCTCCAGACCCACATTCTTTCCTCTTTTTTTCTTTTCTTTTTTCAACCAACTTCTTACCAATTCCTTTTTAAGAATCTTTTTAAAATTTTCATCTTTACAGTTATATTCTATCCATTCATCATGTTTCCCCCTTTTTTTGTATATATATTTTTCTTTCTTTAAAATTTTGGGAAGCAGTGTCTTCTAACAGACCAAAATACATCCAAAATCAAGTGTGTGACTCTGTTCTATTCACCAGTCTAATATATATGTATATATTTTTTTCTTTTTTCTTTTCTTCTCCCTTCCTTCTACCCCCAGTTTTGGGTCTCTTCTGATTTGGTTAGTATATATCTTTCTGAAGTTGTTGCTACCTTTTTAGTATTTTGTTCTCTCATTCATTTTTCTTATCTGGAAAAAATGACAAGGCAGAAAAACTTACCACAAAACAAAGAACAGGAGTCAGTACCAATGGGTAGGGAGCTAATCAATACAGACGTTAGTAATATGTCAGAACTAGAGTTCAGAATGATGATTATCAAGGTGCTACCTGGGCTCAAAAAAATCATGGAAGATATTAGAGAATCTTTTCTCGAGAAATAAAATCCCATTCTGGAGAAATAAAAAACCTAAAATCTAACAAAGATGAAATAAAAAAGGTATTGATAAGGTGTAATAAAAAATGAAGGCTCTTATTGCTAGGAAAAATGAGGCAGAAGAGAGAATTAGTGATATAGAAGACCAAATGATGAAGAATAAAGAAGCTGAGAAAACAAGAGACAAACAACTACTGGACCACGAGGGGAGAATTCGAGACATAAGTAATACTACAAGATGAAACAATATTAGAATAATTGGGATCACAGAAGAAGAAGAAAGAGAGGGGCAGAAGGTACGTAGGAGCAAATTATAATAGAGAATTTCCCTAATTTGGCAAAGGGAACAAGCATCAAAATCCAGAAGACACAGAGAACCCTCCTCAAAATCATTCAAAATAGGTCCACACCCCATCATCTAATAGTAAAACTTACAAGTCTCAGTGACAAAGGGAAAATCCTGAAAGCAGCTCGGGACAAGAGGTCTATAACATATGATGTTAGAAATATTAGATTGGCAGCAGACCTACCCACAGAGACCTAGCAGGTCAGAAAGGACAGGCATGATATATTCAGAGCACTAAACAAGAAAAATATGCAGCCAAGAATACTATATCCAGCTAGAGTGTCATTGAAAATAGTGAGAGAGATAAAAAGTTTCCAGGACAAAGAAAAACTAAAAAAATTTGCAAATACCAAACCAGCCCTATAGGAAATTTCGAAAGGGGTCCTCTAAGCAAAGAGAGAACCTAAAAGTAACAGACCAGAAAGGAACAGAGACAATATACAGTACCAGTTATCATACAAGCAATACAATGACACTAAATTCATATCTTTCAATAGTTACCCTGAATATAAATGTGCTATATATATAAATATAAATGTGTGTCAAAAGACACAGGGTATCAGAATGGATAAACAAACAAACAAACAAAAAACAAACAAACAAACAAAAAACAAGAAAAACGAGACCCATAAATATGTTGTCTACAAGAAACTTATTTTAGACCCAAAGACCCCTCCAGATTTAAAGTGAGAGGGTGGGAAACAATTTACCATGCTAATGGACATCAAAAGAAAGCTGGGCTGGAATCCTTCAATCAGATAAATTAGATTTTAAGCCAAAGACCATAATAAGAGATGAGGAAGGACACTATATCATACTTAAAGGGTCTATCCAACAAGAAGATCTAAAAATATCTTAAATATCTATGTCACTAACATGGGAGCAGCCAATTATAGAAACCAATTAATAACAAAATCAAAGAAACACATTGATAACGATACAATAATATTAAGGGACTTTATCACCCCCTCACCGAAATGGAGAGATCATCCAAGCAAAAGATAAGCAAGGAAATAAAGGCTTTAAATGACACACTGGATCAGTAGGACAAGAATATTTAGACAACATCCAAAAATTTGGAACAACCATCCAAAACAACAGAATACCCATTATTCTCTAGTGCACATGGAACATTCTCCAGAATAGATCACATCCTGGGTCACAAACCAGGTCTCAATTGGTACCAAAAGATCATTCCCTGCATGTTTTCAGACCACAGTGCCTTGAAACTAGAACTCAATCACAAGCAGAAAGTTGGAAAGAACTTAAATACATGGAGGCTAAAGAGCATCCTACTAAAGAATGAAAGGAGCAACTAGAAAATTAAAGAAGAATTGAAAAAAAAATTCATGGAAACAAATGAAAATGAAAACACAACTGTTCAAAATCTCTGGGACACAGCAAAGGCAGTCCTGAGAGGAAAGTATATAGCAATACAAGACTTTCTCAAGAAACAAGAAAGGTCTCAAATATACAGCCTAACCCTACACCTAAAGGAGCTGGAGAAAGAACAGCAAAGAAAGCCTAAACCCAGCAGAAGAGAAATAATAAAGATCAAAGCAGAAATCAATGAAATAGAAACCAAAAGAAGAATAGAACAAATCAACAAAACTAAGAGTTGGTTCTTTGAAAGAATTAATAAGAATGACAACCCCTGGCCAGAATTATAAAAAAAGAAATGAAAAAGGACCCAAATTAATAAAATTATGAATGAAGGAGGAGAGATCACAACCAACACCAAAGAAATACAAACAATTATAAGAACATATTATGAGCAATAATACACCAAGAAATTGGACAATCTGGAAGAAATGGATGCATTCCTAGAGACATATAAACTACCACAACTGACCCAGGAAGAAATAGAAAACCTGAATGGACCCATAACCAGTAAGGAGATTGAAGCAATCACCAAAAATCTCCCAACAAACAAGAGACCAGGGCCAGATGGCTTCCCAGGGGAATTCTACCAAACATTTAAAGAATTAATACCTGTTCTCCTGAAACTGTTCCAAAAAATAGAAATGGAAGGAAAACTTCCAAACTCATTTTATGAAGTCAGCATTACCTTAGATTCCTAAACCAGACAAAGACCCCACCAAAAAGGAGAATTACAGACCAATATCCTTGATGAACATGGATGCGAAAATTCTCACCAAAATATTTGCCAATAGGATCCAAAAGTACATTAAAAGGATTATTCACCATGACCAACTCGGATTTATTCCTGGGCTGCAAGGTTGGTTCAACATCCATAAATCAATCAATATGATATAATACATTAATAAAAGAAAGAACAAGAACTATATGATACTCTCAATAGATGCTGAAAAAGCATTTGACAAAGTACAGCATCTTTTCTTGATCAAAGCTCTTCAAAGTGTAGGGATAGAGGGTGCCTACTCTTAGGGCTGATTTCATGTTAAAACCTGTTTAACTGTTAGGGCCTGCTTAGCCAGAGCGACTCCATATTGCCTAGGTAGCCATATTGTTGTTTACATCCACGGACTTCATTCCAGGAATAAACACCCCAGTAGTTCCTGGTATTGGTTCCGGGCATTGATTCTGGGAGCAAACGCCCTAACAATAGAAGCCACGTACCTTGAGGTCTGTGGTAATGCTCTATAAAACCAGCCTGTGAGATCGGGATGGGGTCGCTCTCTTTGGAGGTGGCCCTGGCCAGTCAGTCTGACTTCTAATGCTTGGCATAAGAAGAAAGCTTTCCATAACTTTCACTTTGTCTCAGTCTCGTTCCTTTCATAACGGACCCCAACACATACCTCAATATCATCAAAGACATCTATGGAAAACCCACAGTGCATATCATTCTCAATGGAGAAAAACTGAGACTTTCCTCTAAGTTCAAGAACATGGCAGGGTTGTCCACTATCACCACTGCTAATCAACATAGTACCAGAAGTCCTACCCTCAGCAATCAGACAACAAAAAAGAAATAAAAGGCATCTGAATCGGTAAAGAAGAAGTCAAACTCTTCCTCTTTGCATATAATATGATACTTTATGTGGAAAACCTAAAAGACCCCACTCCAAAACTACTAGAACTCATACAGGAATTTAGTAAAGTGTCAGGATATAAAATCAATGCACAGAAATCAGTTGCATTTCTATACAACAACAGCAAGATGGAAGAAAGAGAAATTAGGGAGTCAATACCATTTATAATTGCACCCAAAACCATAAGATACCTAGGGATAAACCTAACCAAAGAGCAAAGAATCTGTACTCAGGAAACTATAAAGTACTCATGAAAGAAATTGAAGAAGATACAAAGAAATGGAAATTCAATGCTTGTGGATTAGAAGAACAAATATTGTGAAAATGTCTATGCTACCTAAAGCAATCTACACATTTAATGCAATCCCTATCAAAACACCATCATTTTTTTTTTTCAAATAAATGGAACAAATAATCCTAAAATTTATATGGAACAAGAAAAGACCACAAATAGCCAGAGTAATGTTGAAAAAGAAAACCAAAACTGGTGGCATCACAATTCCAGACTTCAAACTCTATTACAAAGCTGTAATTATCAAAATAGTATGGTACTGGCACAAACACAGACACACACATCAGTGGAACAGAATAGAGAGCCCAGATATGGCCCCTCAACTCTATGGTCAACTAATCTTCGACAAAGCAGGAAAGAATGTCCAATGGAAAAAGACAGTCTTCAACAAATGGTGTTGGGAAAATTGGACAGCTACATGTAGAAGAATGAAACTGGACCACTTCCTTATACCACACACAAAAATAGAATCAAAATGGATGAAAGGGGGTGCCTGGGTGGCTCAGTGGGTTGGGCCTCTGCCTTCGGCTCAGGTCATGACCTCAGGGTCCTGGGATTGAGCCCCGCATTAGGCTTTCTGCTCAGTGGGGAGTCTGTTTCCCCCCTCTCTCTGCCTGCCTCTCTACCTGCTTGTGATCTCACTCTGTGTCAAATAAATAAATAAAAATAAATAAAAAATGGATGAAAGACCTCAATGTGAGACAGGAATCCATCAAAATCCTTGAGGAGAACATAAGCAGCAACCTCTTTGACCTCAGTTGCAGCAACTTCTTTCTAGAAATATCACCAAAATCAAGGGAAGCAAGGGCAAAAATGAACTATTGGGATTTCATCAAGATTAAAAGCTTTTGCACAGCAAAGGAAACAGTCAACAAAACCAAAAGACAAATGACAGAATGGGAGAAGATATTTCCAAATGACATTACAGATAAAGGGCTGGTATCCAAAATCTATAAAGAACTTATCAAATTCAACACCCAAAGAACAAATAATCTAATCAAGAAATGGGCAGAAGTCATGAACAGACATTTTTGCAAAGAAGACATCCAAATGGCCAACAGACACATGAAAAGTGCTCAACATCACTTGCCACCAGGGAAATACAAATCAAAACCACGGTGAGATACCACCTCACACCAGTCAGAATGGCTAAGATGAGCAAGTCAGGAAACAACAGATGTTGGTGAGGATGTGTGGAAAGGGGAAACCTCCTACATTGTTGGTGGGAATGCAAGCTGGTGCAGTCATTCTGGAAAACAGTATGGAGGTTCCTCAAAAAGTTGAAAACAGAGCTACCTTAAAACCCAGCAATTGCACTACTGGGTATTTACCCTAAAGATACAAATGCAGTGATGTGAAGGGGCTTGGGCACCCAAATGTTTATAGCAGCAATGTCCACAATAGCCAAACTAAGGAAAGAACCTAGATGTCCATCAACAGATGAATGGATAAAGAAGAGTTTATATATATACAATGGAATACTGTGCCCATCAATAAAACAAAAACAAAACAACAACAACAAAACCCCAAATCTTGCCATTTGCAATGACATGGATGGAACTAGAAGGTATTATGCTAATTAAAATAAGTCAATCAGAGAAAGATAATTATCATATGATCTCTCTGATATGAGGAATTTGAGAGGGAGGGTGGGAGGTTGTGGGGGGTAGGGAGGGAAAAACTGAAACAAGATGGGATCAGAAGGAGACAAACCATATGAGACTTAATCTCACAAAACAAAATGAGGGTTGCGGGGAGAGGGGAGTAGGGATAGGGTGGTTGGGTTATGGACATTGGGGAGGATATGTAGTATGGTGAGTGCTGTGAAATGTGTAAGCCTGTGAAATGTGTAAGCCTGATTCACAGACCTGTACCCCTGGGGCAAATAATATATTATATGTTAAAAAAAAGAAAATCCCCCAAATCAAGGATATTTAACAAATAACCTAATTAGGTGCAGTAAGAAGATTTTTTTCATTTAGCCATAATGACCTTGGGTGAATTATCTCTACCTGTCAATGACAATTTTCTCTTTGGCAAAATGGAGGGAGTAGCAGTACTTACCGCAGAGGACTTTTGCAGGTTTAAATATGCAACCAAGTATCAACATCTTAGGGCAAAATCTGGTAAATGCTGCATAGATGTTTGTGCTGCTGCTTCTATTATTTGTTGAACATTTAGCTACTAAGTCTGATCATAAATTTAATATAGGAAAATCAACAATGGTGACTCACACACAACTAACTACTTTCTAAACAAACCATGGTAAAATACCCAGTCATGCTTCATCCAGCAAACAAGTTTGTAATTTATAATACCTAGAAGATGGGTTCTAAAGAAAGTATAATGTAACGGGTTGTACTTTCCACTTCCAGTTGCATTCTTTCTTCTAACAGATATAATTTTTGGCTTTAAAATCCATTACCACACACTAAATCCTCACAAAAGACAGAAAATGTGGACATAAACAGTAACAGAAAATCATTTAACCTCACAACATAACAGGAAATTTGTTCATAATAAGTCCCAATTATTTAAAAAATAGACACTTAAAATTAAACATAATTCTTCTAAAGAAAAAAGAGGCTGGTATCAGTCAAATGAAATTCCATTTACATTTTTTTCTGACTACACACTCATAATAATAGTGTTTTTCCCTTCCCTTGCTGGTTTACTTAAAAGGACTCCAGTTGGATTTATGTATTTAAAGATTAAATAACTACAAAACTACAAAAGAAACTAATATCAAAGGGCAAAAGGATATAATCTTCCAGCTTTATGAATTAGTTAGCTATTCCTTTCATAAGTGAAGGGGAAGGGATATATGGCCCAGTTCATTAATCTATAGGATTTGACAAACAATGTTGAGAGGTTCTCAGAGGCTAGTCCCTCACAATGAAAAAGAGTGTCTATGGCAAATGACAGCCCCCTGGGTGGAAGGTCTGAGCCCTTTATAAAAGCCCTTGATTCAAACATATCCATGGAGCACATGCCTGCAGTGCTCAACAATTTATGCTTTAGTTGTTACATTTTAAATCTGAGGCACAATGAGGAGAGAAAACATTTTGTTTCTCTTCGGTGAAAGGAGTAAAAACCACAAGACTGAGTAGTAAAATGAAATTTCCTGTGTCTTTGTGTGAAAAGCTAATATTAGTGAATATAGCTGGGATACTAAATATATTTTGTTTAACTAATACTAGTGAGCCTATTTACTAATTATCATTTCTACCAAAATCCATTTGATTTTATTTCTTTTGATATTATTACTTGAATGTCTGAAATTGTCTGGATTAAAATATAAATATATCCTTGATCTTGTGTTACAGGTCCTTTATGTTCTATAAGAATCTGTATTAATGTAAGTGAGCAAGTAACAATGTTTATTATAGATCAAGAGATTGTATACTAGCCTAAATTCATTATAAAAACTGGAATCAAGACTCTCTTATTCAGACATTTATCCACTAGAAACAAATTAAACATTTTAGTCTATGATCACTTGTGACACCTGAGAAGTATTAATGCTTCTTTTTATTTACAGATGTTCAGAAACACAGGCTTTTACACATGAGCAGAATGATGATCAATTATACTGTCTACTTGAATATTGCTTTATACTGAATTTTATATAGCACATCATATGGTGTGTTCACTTTTTATTTTATTCATTCATCATTACTGCCATGTGTTTTGTATGACAAAAGGCAATGGGAGATGTTGGGGAGTGTGGTGAAATTATAAAATAGGAGAAATTTAAAGACATAGTGACACCCTCAGGGAATTTAATTTTCATTGCTTTTGGTTCATGAATGTTCCACATAGAACTATTGGAGAGTTCATGCAATGCCCCCTCATCAATTGGTGAATGACTTCCATTTCTATGTACAATGTATAAAACATTCTTCAACTCAACTACATCTTACTTATATTAGCTGATCTTTGCACTTGTATTATATAGTCACTTCTGAAAATAATTCTTTCATAGGACATTTCCAAATATGTAAACATGACTCATGGTTTGTAAAATAGGAAAAACTTTGATCTATAATTTTTGGACAAAACGTTATTACTATAATAATCTCCTGCATATATAGAAGACTTCTTTCATATTCCCTTAATCAAATAAAAAAAAACCCTCCAGACTGCATATATAAGCCAATCTGTTATATATTAGTTCAAGTATCTGTATAAAATAAATATTGATTCAGACATGCAATAAATCCATAAACAGCACTTCTCCACATTTACTTTGAAGACAAATTACCCAGGGAGGTAAAGATGTCATTCCCTTTATCACAGATCCAATTTAAAGACATGTCAAGGAATAAAAATGTATGACTCTTAGGCGACTTTGCTCTGCTCAAGCTGAGGAATGCAAGCCAGGGTGTACTATTATTGTTAGACTACAAAGATAAGACCACCCTGAGTGGCTCGTGTGAACACACTCACAGCTGCTTCTTTTCTCTTTGAAATCATTCAAAGTGATGCATGAAGACGAGGCTGCTTTTATCGGCCTCCCACTCGGGGTCTATTTAGCCCACTGAGGAAAATACTTGTGATACACTGCTGACAGAAAACAAAACATGATCCAAACAGCAGGGCTGCTACTCACAGGATATTATTATGTCAATCAAGGGATGCAGCTGTGATAGAGAAAATCTTCTAACACAAATATATTAGGGGGAGGGAAAGAAGGACTATTTGTGCTTATACATATGAGTGTTGGGTACATTGATAATGGCCCTATAGCAAGATGATCTGTTAAAAATGAAAAAATAAAGGAAAAGAAAAGAGAAAGAGAAAGAAAAGAAAAGAAAAAAGGAAAGAAAAGAAAAGATAGGAAAGGAAAGGAGAGGAGTGGAGAGGAAAGGAAGGGAGTGGAGAAAAGAAAAGAAAAGAAAAAGAGAAAAGAGAAGGGAAGAAAAGGGAAGGGAAGGAAAAAAAAAAAAAAGAAAGAAAAGGGTCCTGGAAATCAGTTTCATCATCATTACCATTATTATCACATTTTTTTTCCTCTCCCATAAAGCACCACCCATTCCAATTGAGTTGGGTGCATGGATCAATGTAGAACAAAACAAAAAGACTGAACCACTGTCTCCATATCACCAGAAACAAATGAGATAAAGATGTAAAATATATTACCTGTAATAACATAAAAAGCACTGTTACATGTGCAATACAAAAATTGCATTCTTTAATATTTACAAAACCCTAAATACAGGTGTTTTTCCCACTTCATAGATAAGAAAATTGAACTTCACAAAAGCTAAGTAACGACCAAGAACATAAAGCTATAAAAAGTGCTGAGATTCAAACTACATCTCTGATATTTTTCCATCATATCACTGTAGGGTTATTTTTCCTTTCCATATACCTAAATGCATTTAGAACCAGATCTGGCATGCATTCTGTAATGAGATGGATAAAATAATTTATTTTTGTTTTATCTTGTTATATTAATATATGTAGAGGTTATTGATTTACTAAGAGCACCCTTTAAATATTCTGTTATAGCTAGATAATTCTAATAGGTATCTTAGAGGTTATTTAATTTTACTGCAGAGAAGTATGTTTTAAGATTAAAGAAAATTAATAAATGTATTTATCAATCATTTGCTTGAAATAAAGATTTTTCTAAAAAGATCTTTAACTTTCTTATCAGTATCAATATAACATATGAAAGTCCTCTAAAACTAAATGGACTAAAAATATAAATAATTGACACGCAAAAATTTTTAAGAAAAGTGAAGTATCAAAATTATTAATAAGTAGAGACTATACTAAAGTTCTTTATATGCATATCTGAACGAAAAAGCATGTGGGATGATGGGAAAGGCTGCTGTGATATAAAGGTACAGTTGAAGCAAAGCTATTATGACTTTCTCCAATATTTCTGAATCCAAAAAAATGCAGAAAGTCTCAGAAACAATTCTGAGAATACTGCTTTGAATAGTTCTTTAAGGATATCATGTTTGATCCAAGACTGATCAACTTAAAAACTAAACTTTAGATATATTTTCCCTTCTATCCAATTGTTCCAGTCAGTTCCTTTCATTAAACTCTGCATGGTTAGTTCACTACTCTCCCATCTACCAATCTGTCCTTCCTTGATTTCTATTTTTCTGTTAGAATTGAGGCTTGATATTCATTTCCCAGTTACAGCCTATGACCCTCTCAACTGTGGTTTAATTTTTCTTCTTGGGAAAAATTAACTGAACTGGCTTCTTGGGACCATGAATGGTGTATTTCATCCCTGTTTAAATTGGCCCAAGACTCTCTTTTCTTACTTAGCAGGCACTATGACTATACAATAGATAAGAAAAGGGAGAGATAATTTGTTCACCATTCCACCAGCATACTCATAATCAAAAGTTCACTTAGAGCAAACCATAATAAAAAGAGTCTATGTGTATAATTTTGAAAGTTGACTCTATCTATGTGTAACCTCAAAGGATCTTAGTTATTGTTTTCTGCATTTGGATCAGAAACCATATCCAAAGCATATAAAATGTATGTTGAAGTTTACAAATAGACATTTTTTATTAAGAAAATAAAAACTCTTATAATTTGAAAAAAATCCATTAATTTTAGCAACAACTGATTTGAGAAAATGTTAATTTATTTTTTTCCATAGGTAATCTATGAAAAAATGGGGCAAAATTTTTCAAAACCACTTTAGTGGTTTATAGGATTATTCTAAAATATTGTAAAATGCAATGTAATTTCTGATCTTTGTTTTGTAACATAGACATAGCCTTCTATTTTTTAATGTAATGTATTTTCGGTATTTACTTTTTACCTTACGAATTGCACTCACTTTGGAAATAATTATTTGGTAATGGCATAGATATTTATCTTCCTCTGATGATTAAAACCTAATCTGAAGAAAGGATGATTGATTATAGAACATTTCTGAGACTTTTGGGTCAATTCTTTATTGATGACTTTGCAAATTCTCAAATGCCACAGTGCTCAACCAAAGCATAGTCCATGTAGTGTTCATTTGGAATTTTTCAGCCACTAAATAATTTACTTTAGTGTAAAATGTACCATATGTTCATTTAAAAGTAAAGTTGTCTATATGTAATCCATACTACAAAAACAGCAGACTTGTTTTATGACACAATACAATCACTGAAACTTTTTGCCTGGACCCATGATCCTTCCAAATCTTTGTGACCATAACCTTTGTTAAGGCACTAATTTATTTTAAAGATAAAGAGCCATTTATGCTTTTAAAGATAACGTCAAGTCTTAGACCAACTAATAGATTGACAAAGAATAGTAAACATATTATGAAAAGTGTTTACTTTAAAATATATTTGTCTCACTTTTGGGCCAATTCCAAGGAGGCAAAATACAATTTTAAAGTAAAAAGAAAACAATGAAAATTTTAATTTTCATCATATTCTTAAACAATATAAAATTGACAAGTCAATAGTGGACAGATGTTGAGATGATTCCTAACAGGCAATGAATAGTTTCTTTGTTTGTGATGAAGTAATGTTTTGGTGAAACTTGTGTAGACTATCATCACTAAAAGCTGGCTGGTTTTCCTTTTCAAATTATTGTAAAACTGCTTGAATAAAGAAGTCATTCTAACTGAGTGCCAAACTTCCTATGGAGCCAAACATTTCTTGAAAAATAAGATCTGGTTTGGGTCATTTAAAATCTTTATTAGTTTTTAAGAATGCACCTTTTGTGCCTTTCTAAAATTTCAGAAGGATTTGAAAACATCTTCAAGTTAGAGTAGAATCATATTTTAACATTGTGGTACAGAAGAGGGATGATGATGAATTAGAAACGCATTCATCAAGGGCCTGTTATGTGCAAAGTACTCTGCTGCAGACAGAACAATATGGAAATGCATCATTTTTCTAATACTACCACTGCATCCAATATAGTCTTGCAGCCTATACAGTTGATGCTAGTTTTTTTTCCATCTAATGCCAAGATAGCCATCTGTTAGAGAAGCACAGGAGAGCCCCTATTTCATTCCATTGAAGGACAACTCACATGTGTTGAAATTACAAAGGTCAAAACTGGCAGCACTCACAGAGGATAGTGTCCCTATCGCCAGTTACCCAGATGGAGAGGCAACCTGAAGAACCACTCTGATATCAGGGACCCCAAGTCCCACTTTAAAAATAATCCTTACTCTAATATGTATATTATACTTGGAAATAGTGACACATAGGCTTGAAAAGAAACAACTAGAAAATAACTCTAAGAGGAATAGTCAAGCATAAGAGACGCATTTCCCAAATCTCTTGGCAACCCGCACGCTCATAAATTTTCAAATAAAACACTTAGTAATTAGATATCCTGCTCAAATAATTTTTTTAGTCTTGTAAAATTAATTGTTATATTAAAAGTAAATATTAGGTGGAAGAAAAAATTTAAAACAGTTAAACTTGGAACTACTCTGCTCAAAATATTGAAAAGGGAGAGAAACACCTGTAAAAGTTTCTCCTGGCCCTTAGGCCTCTTCAACTCTAGTTTGAAAATCACTGTATTAGGTGATCAAAATCTTCCAGAATACTTTAATTGCCCTGCATAAAATCACATCATATGACCATACGCAAGCCATCTAAGCATTGGCTCTGGTTGGCTGCTGAGTGATGCCTGAAGTCAGTAATCTACTATAGAGAAACTTCAGTCACCATTCCTGTGCCTCTAATCTGATAGTGAAAATAACAATTTAAGAGTCGTCTCATGACAAATTGCCAGAACAGGGAATATGATGAACCACCCTGCCTTAGAGTATCAGGCATTCTTCTTCAAATGTAATGGACTGCTTGACTGGAAAAGATGAATAGATACCTCAGAAATCTTTCTGCCTAGTGTCCGTCCCTAGTAACATTAAATGGCTTACTGCAGTGCAGGAGGGGCTAGAACTTTCAAGGAAACCAGCAGGAGCTCTGTAAACTTGTTCTGTTTTCCTATGGATGACAGCCAGTACCCATTTCTTCAAACTTGCAAGGATCCAAGCCTTCCTGGAGGCCAGCCCTGGGGACAAAGGTGCTTCTCCAAAGCTGTTATAGATAGGGACATTTGGGCTGAATGAGAAACACAGTAAACAAAAGCAAAAACTACTAATTCGAAACACTGGCTATACAACACATACTTCCTTCCTAGTCTTTCACTCCTTACAAAGACCAAACTGGATACTTTCTGTTGCATACAAGAAACTAAGTCTTTGAAACTGATTAAAAAAATCATCAGCATTAAGGAACAGGACTTTGGGAGAGCATCTGAATAAAGTAGGATGAGGTTTGACTTTTGTATTTGGAAAAAACAATGATAAAATTACAGCAAATATAGGGCCAGTCCGCAAATCTACGGTTTTCTCAATTTCTTTGAATTTATATAGCCCAAGTAGAGAAAAAGCTTCAATTCTCTCTTCTTGCTGGAGAGAGAGAAAGGAAGAAGAAAGAAATAAAGAAAAAAAGAAAGGAAGAAGGAAAGAAAGAAAAAAAGAAAGGAAGAAAGGAAGAAAAAAAGGCTGTGACCAAAGATAAACACAACCAAGTTACTTCCACATTCAACTGGCTCTAAAGTGCATGAACTGTTGGAATCAAAATTTACTGTTCCTTTGTGTTCCTTCAAAAAAACTGTCCTACCCAAGAGAAATCATAATATAATTTATACACTCATGTGAAATGTGCATTTTTATGAAGATCCAAACAACCAAGGTTTACTGGATAGAAATTTACTGAATCCAAATTTAATTGGAAGTAATAGGTTCACACGTGAAAACCTGATGTTACAAAATAAATTTAATATAGTCAGTAATTGTCAATTCAATATGCATGTCTGAAATTTCTCACTGAGGTTAGGGGCCTATGAAAGCTCTCTGAATTGTACTAAAACAGATTTTTAATCAGTTTTTATTTGTCTTTCACTTTATAAGTCAATCACAATTATTGGTTTTTTTATTTCAAATAAGGCTTTGCACATCTTTATATAATTTGAAACTAGTTTGTGACATATAAATGTCAAGCAAAATATTATAAGTGAATTCAGTATTATATTCCCAAAATGTATTACTGGTATATTTAGAAGTTTAAAAGTAGCCATTACATTAAATCACACCACGGCATATATCACATATATAAACCTACATGTGTTATTTGCCTGTTTAAGTCTCTGTAAATCTCTCTAGGTGAGACCTTTAACCTGGAATGCAAAGACTTCAGTGCATTAGGTCCAATATTCTATCTCAGACTATGGAAGCACAGGGCCATTTGTGGAAGGGTATGAAAACCATTCACAAACTAATTTAAACCTCTTTTAAACTTTCAACTCACTTCATCTCTTGTGATATTGGTGTAATTCAATCCATAACATATGTGTTAATATAGTATATATAAAAGAATACTGGGTATTATATTACTTTCCCTAAGTATATCTCTTTCAAGCTACAAATGTTAGCCATTATCTTTAATATACTGTAAAATTCTGAACAAATTTCAACAAAAAATTCCTTTTTTTTTCTTTTCTTCCCTAGACTTGGGAACTCTTATTTCTCTGTTTTCATTATACTCTTCTAATCCTCTCTGGATAATTTATGTCCTCTTTGCTGCATCACTCTCAATTGTAGCAACCCAAAACTATATACAATATTCCCAGCACATTGATTATTTCCTATATGATCTTCTTCCTGAAATTGGTTGGAGTTTTGGAAAACAACTATAATTTTCCAAGAACTATCTATATAGAATTCCCAGATATTCTATATTCTTTAGCATCATAAAATGTCTGCAATTTTGTCTCAGATGTGATCATTTTAATACAAGCCATCCTCAATTTTATAATAAACTTTGCACACTATCTTAGGGAAAAAAAAATGCCTTGTTTCAGTAAAATGTAACATTATCAAATCATTTTTGCAGATATTATCCATAGTGCCAACACTATATGGCTCCAAGTTTAAATATTTGCTTGAATTATATATATGTTCTTCAGGATTATTACTTTATGTATTCATACAGTAAAAAAAAAAAAAAAAAAAAAAAAAAAGCCCCTCCAGTGTGCAATCTAGGTTAAGAATATAGTTTTCACATTAATTAATTTTCTCCCACTCTAATCCTGTGGTGTTTATTCACTTCCTCAATCAATGATTATTGATAACACTTTAGCTGTCAGGCATTTGCCTCACTGCAGGGGATACAATGATGAGCATAAAAATGGGGACAGAAAAGATCCCTCACCTTTCCAAAGGGTACCTCCAGACAGAGAGCTCCATTCTATTATAGGTGTGGGTACTTTGACATTGTGTTGTGATGTTCTCTGACCTTTGAAGTTTTGTTTTTTTTTTTAAATTGGGCCATCTTATAATATCAAAGGAAATGTCCAATTTATGTGATAAACAATTATTTCCTTAAGCGTATTGCTTACAGTATAGACACTACTATATTAGATGTGCTGATCTATTCATAAATTAAGATGCACAGTAACTAACTAAGGTATGTGTTAACATAATTATTTTAGGATCAAAAAACCGAGAGTCAGAAATTTTTAAATAATTTCCACAATGTCATACAGCTAGTTCAGGGGCTAAGTGATGTGAATTTTGAGACTTGAGCCCCCTGACTCCAAAATTTATTATCTTTCTATCTCTTTTAATACTGTATTTAACTATTTTCAACTCTGAAAGTCCCAAGTAGTAGATGCAAAGGTTATCAGGCATCACTATGATTATTATGATAAAATTGCTAACTCTTAGCAACTGGTATACACAATTTTAAATGTCTAAGTGAGGATGCCTGGCGGGCTCAGTTGGTTAAGTGTTTGCCTCAGGTCATGAACCAGGAGTCCCAGGATCAAGTCTAACATCAGGCTCCCTGCTCAGTGGAGAGTCTCCTTCTCCCTCTGACCATCCCCCCTCCCATGCTCTCTCTCTTTCACATAAATAAATAAAATCTTTGAAAATAAATAAATAAAATATAAATAAATAAATAAATAAATAAAACAGTTAAGCGAATTGCTTATATATCCAAATGCAAAAGTCAATTCATTTTCAGTCATGTATCCCTCAGGTTCAATGAATATAAATAAAGTCTTGGCTCTCTTCAAAACATTAGGAAATATGTATGAAAATAATCTGAACATTTTAGGTAAGATATATTAATTTTTAAAATAAATTTGATTATTATTTTAATTTAGCAAACAATGGATCAAACCACGATGGCAATATAACAAAATGAGAATTCTTACAAATTGTAATTTAGTAGTAGTTATTTATGATCTAGTAATGTTACAGATTTTATATATAAAACCTTCAAATCCCTATATATCAAATAGCAGTTTCGGTTAAATGTCAGCAGTTATCTCTTTAAGTCAACAAACTGAAGAGTTACTGGTAACAGAAGTAGTCATAGAAAACTATTTTTCCACTGGAAGTATAACTGACGTTTACTTGTACTTTTAAAATATTTGTAAATGTTACTGTACTGTATTTGCTTATCTTTCTTCTTTTATTTTTATTTTATAATTTTTATTTAGCACCATTAGTGGGCTGGTCTTTCTACCTATATGTTTTTATCTCTACATATAAAGTAAGTCAAATGATTGAAATATATATACAGAGAGATAATATATATTATATATTATGTGCATTATGTATGTATATGATATAAACCTGTATTGTATATATAGTTGGTAATATATATTTATGATTGATGTTTGTTAATTAAAGCTTTAGAAACCAAAATAAACATTTTTATCAGTTATTCTCCCAAAATACCAATTCAAAGAAAGCCTTTGTTCTTTATTAGTCTTCAGAAGACTGCTTCATTACAAATAAATATTCATTTTCAACACTGCACAATATACTTTATTTTTCACTAAAAATTCAAAAAATCTCTATATTTACTGTTAGCCACTGGTTTCTCCATTAATTTGTCATAACTTATTGATGTTCTTACTTGTTAAACACAAGCATGTATTAATCCCTAGCGAATAAATGTATATCTCTGGTATTAGATTCTATGTACATAATAACATTTCTATTGTTTCCATAAAATTAATTCATAGAAAATACCCATGGATTAATTATTTTGATATAAAAGAAAAAATTCATTGAGGCAATAATTAAATGTTAAGCTATATTTCCTATATAATTGAATATATAACCACAAATATCCAAATTTATTTATATCAAGATTTAGAAATATAAAAAATATTTAAAAAATGCAAGACTACTTGGTTTGGAAAAATGAATCTCTTAGTATATTTACATAGTTTTTGACTAGCCCTGAGCCTACATCTCAGGCTCGTGCTTTTTTTTATGGCATTTGCAATTAATAGCCCCCCACCTTATTTCCTTCAAGAGTGTATGTAAGTGCTTCCACTCTTGAAAGTCACTGAATTGCGACTTAAACATTTTTCTTAGCACAGTGTAGACCTTATTTAGAGAAAGGGTAACACTTTCATGAAGCACTACTGAGGAGAAAAGTCAGCTTCAAGACACAAGGACTACTGTTTCCTTTCACAGTGTTGTTTTAAATCTTCCCTTGTTTTTTCTCAACAAACCATGGCACAATGCTCCTGCATGTTCCCCTCCCAAACTGGGGCTGTCAATACCAGGTTGTTCGGCCCCTGAATATGCGAGCAGGCTAGAGTCTGTCTTCCCATGAAAATCAAGTCAATGACCTGCCTCCTTGGCTTCTTGTGAACTAAAAGACAACCATAATTTTTCATCCTTTCCATTCTCACGTGTTGTAAATGTTCACTCAAGTCCACAATCCAATACAAAAATGCATTAATTCCTCCAAAGTGAGTTCACCGTGCATGATTTAATTATAGCCGATTGGACATACTTTTCCTTTACTTTTCTGAAAAAAATACCTCAAGGATCTATCTCTAAGAAAATTTTGATTCAATAGCTTTGCATTGCCCTTACCTAATCATGTGGAAGAAAACAAGGTTTTGTGCTATTGATTTATCAAAAAAAAAAAAAAAAAGAGTATAGCCATAAAAGTTTTACCCATACATTTTTTCTCCTCAAAGACTCAAGTTTAGCCAAGTGACAACTTTTCTATTTCCCATCACTTACTGTACCCCAACTTAAAACGCAAAACTGAAGGACCACTGCTACTGCTTTTATTCTAATCCTTCCCATTTTGCAGTCGGTGTTGAAGTCAGATACACAAAATTACACACAGTTTTCCAAGATTTGCATTTAAAAGATTGTACACCAGCTTCAATACAGGTTGCTTTTTGGTGACCATAGAAACATCAGAAAAGTTGGAAAATTCAGTCCACTGAACTTCAAATGACTTTATTAAAGTGTCACTAATCAGAGTTAAAAGACACAAAGTTTTAGTGTTAGGCCTAACAAAGTGAATAACTCTCAAAGTCTAATGACCTACTAAGAGCATTACTTAAAACTGAAAAAAAGTCTAGTTGAAAGCAAATTAAATAAGGAAACTTTCATTGCTTTCTCCAAAAGATTGATCTCATATAGATAAGGCAGCTCAGCTTAACTGTGATACTGAGTATTGTGCTCTCTGTCTGGGAAGCTGGGAAAATCTGCCTATTAACATTTAAAGGACTATATGTATATGTATAAATTATAAACTATAAAATATAAATAAGATACATATGTAAACTACAACCCTTGGAAACTCTGAGTGTACTCGAATCTAATTATAAACCAATAAGAAAGTCCAATATGCAAATGCAAATCAAAGTTCATTAATAATGCATGCCAGACAATATTTAGGAGAAAGGAAAATCATTAAGTGCTACTAAAAAAATCTACACACTAGCTATAGGCTTGAAAGATGAGATTTTTCTATATTATGCTTTCTTCTAATAGAAAAAGTGAAGGAAAACAACACATAATTTATGTATCATTTTTTGTGGTATCAAAGGCAACCTCTAAGATTAGCTATATTTAAATGGTTATAATAACAACATGAACAAAAATCCCAGAAAAATATTAGAGGAATATAACTTACTAAAAGGAAAATAACATTTATTATTATTATCCCTTTTTTCCCCCAATGGTTCTTAAAAGGTCCTTAGAAATTCTCTTTGGCCTTAAGCACAAGGTTAATAGCAGAAGAAACCTGAATTTTACTGATATCACTTCAAACTTAGAATCTCCAAGTCCAAAACACAGAGAAGGCAAAGTCAGCAACCTCACTGCCCAATTTTCTTCTTTTACAGAGTTTTTATTTTCCACTGCTTATTCCAATGTAAAAATACATTGTGTAAGCAGGATAATGACCTGCTCCATTCACTATTCCTCCAGGAGACACCTGGACATTCACCTAGTTCACTAATTTCACAAAATTTTTGATCACCTATAATGTGTACAAGAAAGTGTCAGCAATTCTAGGACTGTGATTAGAGAATGATCTTTGTTTCTATTAGAAATTGAAATACAACCAAATTACAAATGTACCTCCTACAGTTAGAAGAGAAAATAATCTGAAGGCAATAGCTACAATAGCACCAAAAAAGCTAAACCCAGTTATTCATAAAGTTCACTTCAATGAATTCATTTCTTCAAATTTATTGATCATTGCCCTGTACCAGGCACCACTGTAGACACTAAAGATGTTTTATTCAAAGTCCACACTTAATGTCTCTTGGATATGCTCTGGTAAAATTTACAGCATTGTTCAACATTTATCAGGAACTTTTTTTTTTTTTTTTACTGGATTATAACTGACATACAATGTTATATTAGTTTCAGGTGTACAACATATTGATTCAACAATTCTATACTTTACTCGGTGCTCACCACAATAAGCCTATCACCATCTGTCACCTATGTTATTACAATATTATTGCTTATACTCTTAATACTGTAGTTTTCACCTTTGTGACTACTTTATAATTGGAAGTTCATCCCTCTTAATCCCCTTCACCTATTTCACCCATATCCCCACTTCAGCAACCACCAGTTTATTTTCTGTATTTAAAAGTCTGTTTTTTTGTTTGTTTGTTTGGGTTGGTTTTTTTTTTTTTTTTTTTTTGGATTCCACATATAATAAATGAAAAGATAAACTCATGTGTTTGGAGTTAATACTGTTAAAATGTCCATATTACCCAAAGCAAACTATAGATTTAATGCAACCCCTATCAAAATACCAATAGTATTTTTCACAGAACTAGAGCAAATAATCCTAAAATTTGTGTAGAACTACAAAAGATCTTGAATAGTCAAAGAAATCTTGAAAAAGAACAAAGCTGGAGGCATGACAACCCCAGATTTCAAAATATACTACAAAGCTATACTAATCAAAATAGTATGGTACTGTCATAAAAATAAACACAATCAATGGAACAAGATTGAGAACCCAAAAATAAACTTGCTCATATATGGTCACTTAATCTGTGACAGAAGAAGCAAGGACATTTAATGGGGAAAAGACAGTCTTTTCAATAAATGGTGTTAGGAAAACTGGACAGCTAATTACAAAAGAATAATTACTTTTTTACCCCATACACAAAAATAAGTACAAAAAGAATTAAAGACCTGAATATGAGACATAAGGAACTTTTTTTCATTGCAGTAATTGAGCTGTGAGAGATCCCTGGGAACTTAAAAAATGTATAACATGTCAAGAAAATCTCTCTGTCCTAATGCACTTCTCCTGCTTACTTCCTGCAACTCCCATCAAAACCCGAATCTCTATCTGTTCATCTATTACAACAGAACATGGTTCTGTAACCAGCTCGCAACTGTACTTGATCCCCATTTTATACAGTTCTGGGTTGGATTTGCCTTTGGAAAATGCCTGGTGTTTTCTCCCTCCCCACTTGCATTTAGCAATTCCTGTAAGTCCAAGGTCAAACCTCTCTTCTGAAAGTCCTTCCAAATTAACATACCTAATAATGTGGTCAACTAATTTACTCTGTCTGCTCTCACGAAGTTGTTGCTACATTCCTTTTTTTTCTATATTGTGGCTTCTCAAATTTTTTATCAGAGAAGGGCCAATATTTATTTTTTTATTTAATTTTCTAAGCAGTGAAGTTCACATACTAGGTAGTTGGTATGCAAACTCAAATTTTAAAAAATATCTTAAAAAATCTGAGATAAAATCATTAAGAACTACTAGTAATACTATATTAAGAGATATAATTAAAGTTTCATCTTCTAACTAAATGGAATTCTAAATTAGATAAAAGTTCCTGATTGACTATGGGGATCCATTAGAACAGTCAGCCGATGACTCACAGTGGAAAAGTGGGAGGGGTCTGGTCCTAAGGCTGTAAATTCCAGCCCCAGCCCTGGGAAACTGAAAAGCAAAAGCTGCCTGAACAGAAGCTGCTTCATTCATCATTGTTTTTAAACCAGGGAAGATACAGAACAACATACCTAGAGTAATACTGACTTGTTTCTGAAAATATTTGTACTGACCAAAGGAGAGTAAGCTATCAATATGCAGAAGAGGACTTGCAGATTTTAAAAGACATACCGTAGCTTTTATGGGAAAATATACAGTCCTAAATACAAGAACCACAGGTGTTTTTCAAAGTACTCACTGGATAGAATTTAAAACTGCAAAATGATTGATTTCTTAAAAAACTTATGTAGCTTCTACATGAAATTATGTAAAAATGCTGCAGAACATTTACTATCTAATAACTAAAGCACTCATACAATTAATTTTAGTCAGTAGAGTTCATTATAACCCAAAGTACAGTTTCAAAATTATATAGCATTGATTCTTTTGCTTTAGATATTTACTCAGAAGAGTTGTACATAGGTGAAACATTCTCTCTTTAAAAACTCTTGATTTAATTTAATAACCAAGAAATAAAAAGAGCATTGAAATGAATGAACAAAGTTTTACACAGTGGCATTTCAGATTTCATTTTAGTATTCTTAGGTATGGAGTAATACAACATTTTGTCTTGCTCTTCAACCAACTGTTTTTATTATAAAGAATAAAATTATATGGGTATGATGACATCTACAAAAAATTTAAGTGCTAGTCATGATCACATTAAATTGTAACAAATACATTGTTTAAGGAATTTTTTAATATTTAAGGGTATATTCATAGTAAATAAGAAAATAAAGAAAAAAGTCTTTTAAAAAACATCTTTTTAATTCAGAAGCCTAAATTAAAATAAAATACAATGGCAAACACATGCTTATTTGGCTTAGAATATGAACTATGCACAAAGAACTCATCAATATTTTTTAGGTTAGTGGATATATATGTATATACATTATAATAGCATAGTTATTAAACTGTGTATATATGAAACAGTTCTGAAAAAGTTTGACTAACAAGTCTTGGCCATTGATCTTGCTCTCTGTAGTAGGAGCCGAAATAAATTTCTTAAGAAAAGAAGTATTTTGCAAGTGTACTGAGATGATTTATAATACAGATTGAAATGTATTGCCTAATATAGAAAGTAAAAATCCAAAGAAGATAATATGGCCATCATTCAGTAATAATAATCTAATGGATACAGAAATAGCAGTCTGAAATAGAAAGGAGCCTTAAAAAGTGAGAACACAAAAATCTGAATTTCTTAATATGAAAAAGAAAAAAAAAAAACTAGGAGAAACCTTTTGTACACTGAATAAAAAGTCATATGCTAACCAAAATACTTTTTTAGATATATATAACATACCTCAGGCTCTCAAATTAAAAATACTATTTTTAGTTTGTTTTTTAATTTAGATATATTTACATTAGAATCCAAAGCACACTGTAAAACTAAATAAAATATCATATAATACTTTAATAAATTGCCTGAATATTATTTGATTATAAATCTACTCTTAGAATGTATTTACTTTAGGTAAGAACCAGTAAAATATTTTAATTATTTACTTTAAAAATAATTTAGTTATTAAATTTTCTACAAAGTTAATGTGTTCCTCATGCAAACATATAGTGAAAGAGATAATCAGCAATTCTCACATAGAGAATTTTAAAATGATAAATCAAGAAACTATAAAATCTCAAGTCACTACAATTATAATTATTGGTAAACTTAATGAATCCCTTTCACAGGATAAACTACTTATTAACAATTTTAGACACCATAAGACACACTTTATGCACACATAATTAGGCATTTCTTTTTATATTTTTATTTCAGAATGTATAAATGTCAGTCAATGAAACAGAGTTCTGATCAGTCAATAAAGAGCTAATTGTTTAAATTTATTCATGTTCAAGTGAGTTTTCAGGGTTTTTCTGGTGATCCTAAGATTTATTTTCCTGTTTTGGTTGATATAACCCTTTTCACCAACCCTGCATATATGTAATTATATAAAATCTTTTAATTTAGTTGACTATGAAGATTTGTGTGTGTCCTGGACAAGAAATAACCAAAATCAATGTCTCTGGTAACCATTCCACGTGAACATTATATATTAAAACAGACCACTGAAGAGGGGACTCAAGATTCTTAAGTGTAAATAATACATGCATAACTTCATTTACAGAATCTAAATAAAAATTAAAAATAATATAAAAACTTGAATACCAAGAACTAGTATAACAACAATTTCAATTTCATAATCAATAACATTAAAGCTATCTTCTAATACTTGAATTACAAGATTTTGATTTGAACTTAAATAAATTTTACTCTCAAAAATATCTTCCTATAAACTACTTCATACTGGTAAGATACGCTTGATGTTCAAGCTATCAACATCAATCACCATGCTGAAAATTAAGATGTTTATAGATCACAGGGTAGAATGATTTTAAAGTACTCTCTAATGTGCTTCATATAAATCACTCATGTGTAATATTAAGACAGTCATCTATTTACTTATTCATACATTCACTCATTATTCAACCATCATTCAATAATGTCAAGATCATTTTTTTTTTATTTTGGGAAAAATATATTTTGTTATCATGTGATGAATTTTTCAAACAAAATACTTTGGAATATTTCCTGTCATCTTTGTTCACAGAACCTCAAAGATGTCATTTTGCTTAACTGTACATATTCGTTTTATAAAATGAAAGAATGAAAGGACATTTAGGAAATCATTAATCTTTTGTATATGAGGGAAAGCCACACATAGTCTCAATAAATCAATGTCTTTTGAAGACACAAAAGATTTCTGGTTTAATTCAAAATCCTTTCTTTAAAATGCCAAATGTCTCTATATTATGCAGAAGTGTTCCAGATGGCTGGGCACATGTTTCAATTAAGTGAAATTACATTTTTTTTTCAAGTGTTCTCTTACTCTGTTACATATAGAATGTTACATGTATAGCTACTGATTGTATCTTGATTGCTGGAGGTAAAAATACTCTTATTCATAAACATAAACGCTTTTAGATAAGGGAGAATATACATAAAATTAAAATGCATTACACAGTATAAAAGTCAGAATGTAAAAAAGATAATGAGAGCATGATGGATTTAATTGAGTACATGATGCATCCTAAATTTCTTTAATAGTTCTATCAATGATTAATCAATTTTCTCATAAGTAAATTTTTTATACTCCCATGATTTCACTTTTCAGAAAACTTCAGAAATAAGGAACACTTTGAGACTCTACACTAATAGTAGTAGAACAATTATTGAAGTATAATATGAAAACAAAGAAGTCATCCTCAAAGTAGTAAAGCTCATAATAATATCGTTTACTTTTAAAGTCTAAATCTCTAATATTACCATAAATTCCTATATATCTACCACCTCAGGCCACCTGATGTACTTTTAAATACACTTCATACATTCTGTTCTCAACAAAAGATCTTTATTTCAGTTCCCTTTAAATATACTGTCCTAGGAATGGCCCTATGGACACATGAATATTACATAGTTCTTCCATATTGTTGTTCTCCTTGTGTATCTTTGTGAAATATTGTTTTCCTAAGAAGTTTTAACCACTTAAAATTTGACATATTCTAACAAAAATCTATTGTTCTCAACTTCTTTCTAAATGTATAACAAATTTAAAGGTAGATAGATAGATAGATAAAAGCTATATTGTTAAAAGTAATTTCTGAGAAGACAGTAAGGGGATACTGAAAGTCATGTAGCTATTTATAACACATTTACACGAGCTTAATTAATCAATAAATAGAAGAGTGTACATTTTTATTTCAATTTACATTATATTATTTCACTAGTTGTTATACATACTTGCTATATCTTGTCAACTATTGTCATATTGTCATACTATTTTTCAGTAGATATCAAATTAGAAAATGTTATCTATACACTAATGCTCCTGTGTTGATCCTACAATAATACTACCACTGCTGGTTCAGAGAAGAGTTTTCCAAATTTGCGAAAGTGTGATTAATTGCTTGTGTGAAACCTAACCTAGTAAAGAATAATGGCGTCTTACAATGAGTTCTGTGACCATTTGCATCAGAATCACTTGCAGAACTGAGGAAAAAAAAAAAAAAAAAAGACAGGTTCCAAGAATCTTTCTTGAATCTTCTGAAAAATAATCTGCATTTCAAATAATTATCCATATAAGGGATTCTTATGTGCATTAAGTTTTGAGAACTAATCAAACTAAAAGACATCACCATATGGAAATTAAAATATTTTTAAAAGTTTAAATTTTGCTTCAGTTGAGTATTTCCAAATAGGAACAATAAAGGGTCTCAAAAAACATGATGAAGGAAATAATATTTTTATATATTCCTGTATCCAGTGATACCAGCGATATTTAAAAAAATATTTTCCAGATTTATTTGCTTAAAATCCTGCATCTACATTTTTAAAATCAATGACTCCAAAAAGACTTAAAGTGATACCTTAAAAAACATCCATGCTATTATACACACACACACATAGATAGATAGATAGATAGATATTTAAGTTCCCAAACTTTTTTTAAGTTCCCAAACTGATATCTCAGTCAGCAACTTCAGTTGAATTGCATATTGGCAGGGATGAGTTTTGGAGTTAATGCCTGGGTTCCAATCTCTGCTCTCTTTCTAATTGTATGGCTCAAAGTGAGTAAATTTGTCCTTCCTAAGTCTGAGTTTTCTCATCTGTAAATTGATAGTAACAGCATCTATTTCACAGAATTATTTTGAGGTTTGAATTAAAAAGCATGAATTGCCATCTGTTCTTAATAAATAATTCACAATGTTTTAAGAGGTAGTTGCTATTATTGTTCAATAATTATTAGTTAATAAACATGTTGTTATTGTTTAATAACCATTACCAGAGATGGAAATAATGTGGAAGACAGATGATTAAATATAATTCCTGAGAAAATATGTCATCAAATATAAACATGTGCAGAGGCATCTTAGAGCAAAGGTAGCTCTTAAGGTCAGAGATGGTAGCAGCACAGAACGGACCTTTGTCCAAACTGTGAGGAAGGGGATGCACATTAGGACTGAGAAATAGCCAGAGACCAGGAACACTACAGGATCTCTGGGATGAGCCCAATGGTGGGCTTACGTTAACTCAAACTCCATTTAGTTAAGTAGTGTTATATTAAATATTTTTTTAAATGAGAAAATAACAAAGGTAGGTATTGTTTCACAGATGTTTTCTCAGAGCATGGAGCATGAAAATAATTTTACTTCAAATAGCTTAAAATATGCAGACAACCCCTTATGAAGTACACAAATTGAATGGTAAAGTAGGATAAATAATCTCAATTGCATGGAGCAAGTTACTACAATTAACAGTAAGACTTTTTTTCATCATAGCAGTTTTCTACATTTTCTTTATGTGATGTTTGTCTACCTATTACATTGTTGTCTCTTAAAAACACGCATCTGGAAAATGCAAATTTGAATCTCCTGTACTGAACAGGATGTCTGGCATATTGAACACTGGAATGAAAGTTAAGAATAACAAGGCAATACAAAAGCAAATAAATTGTTTACAATGAAAAATAAGAACAAGGTCCTAATCAAGAAACAGACTCTTAAATACAGAGAACAGACTGATGGTTACCACAAAGAAGGGGGGCAGGGGAATGGTGAAATAGGGACTAGGGATTAAGGAGGGCACTTGTGATGAGCACCAGGTGACATACAGAAGTGTTGAATCACTATATTGTACAACTGAAGCAAATGTTACGCTGTATGTCAAGTAAGTGGAATTTAAATAAAAACTTAAAAAAAACATAAGAGCAAGGTCCTAATTTAGAGGTCCTTGGTTAGTGCCTAAGTGACAATGTGCAGAAAAAGATTTAGCAAGGTGGACATATATATCAGGACAAATGGCCAGGAAAAAGATTCATATCTCTTCTGTTTCTATGCCCATATTCCATCTTAGAAGAAAACTAGAAATCCTAAGTAGGTTGAATTCTCTATTGGGAAAAACTGTAAGAAAGCTCTCAAACTTGTTCTCATTTAAAGGAAGGAATGAAAAGACGAGGTTCCATTCATGCAGTCCTCAATGTTAGATTGATATCTTGGTTACTCAAAGACAAAATTACCATCTGTGGAGATGAAAAAGGTGACCTAATACATATTTGGGGGGAATATGCTGTGTACATTTATTTATTTTATTTCTCAAAGCAGCTCTGTGAAATAGGTATGAAAGCATCAGTGTCCTCTTTTGTGAAATCTATTTTGCAGAGCTGCTTGGAAAAGCTCCAAATATTGAGAAAATGACTTTAATATTTGATACTTTAATCAGAACATAGTGTATAAGTTGGATAATGCTTATCTGGCTTTGTATTATATTTAAAATTTTAAAAGAATGCTGCAATTTACCTAAATCATGGGCAAACTTGATATTTTGAAAACTATATGACTCCCCTGTCTTACTTAATAATCTTTCTTTCCTTAGTTATGTCTTTCAGCTCAGTAGCCACTGCCACTTAAAAATTATTTTTCAACCTGTTATATTATCATGAAGAAAATTACCACAGAGGTAATTTTTAATAGGCTTCTTTATTAATTTTCCTAAAACTAGGAAATAGAACTTAGAAGTTCAGTTTTGTTTCCTTTCTGTTTGGTAGCATTAGAAATGTCATCCTAATTCCTGAATAAACAGTAGCTATTTACATACTAGTAGCTGTTTATCTTTTTTTTTTTTTCCCTTAATCATTGCCTTCTGGACCACACAAGGAGTAACTGAATGTAGCATCAATAAAAGTAAACCAAACAGTCTTTCAGGAAAATCTGCACTGTTATGTGTACAGGACATTTTTGTCACAACCCTTAATAAGGTAAGTGGTTAGAATTCCCTGCCTTTAACAGATGAAGGCACTGTGGCTCAGAGAAGTTTAGCCTCTGCCTCAAGGTCACACAGAACTAAGGGATAAAACCAAGATTTGAACATAGTTATTCTGACTCCCAAATTTATGTTTATTTTAGTGTTTAACCATGCATGCATAACTGCACTCAATTATTAAGAACAACATAAAACTCCTACAGAAAGTGAAATACACATCAAGTCCCTTAATCAAAGTTTGAAAAGAAAATAGAAAAATTGAAGTTATGAAAGTGAAATTTAAGTGTAGTTTTACTTCTTCAAATGTTTACCCTGTGCATTATAACTTATACTATTGACTAATACAAGTATTTATTTAGGCCGTTGTTTCCAAATAGTATTTGAGGTAGAAGGTAGAGACAAGCTAAGAAGTAAAATGTACAGAGTGATTTATTTAATTTCAGACATGTGTAACAAAAACTTCCCTCCAGAAGAATCTCCTGGAAATACTGCCCCATCTTCCACTCTCTAGTATCTACTACAACCTTTTGTTTGTTTGTTTGTTTGTTTTCTTTTTTAACAAAAGTGGATTCTCTGAATGTATTTTCCCTTGGTTGCTGAGCAACAAAATATTCTTCATCTCAGTATAAATGCACTGACACAAAGAAACATGCTGAGAAGAAGATACAATACTAGACACCTCTATCAGCCACAGCCATCTGTGTTCAGCTTGACCCAAATTTTTGGCAAGCTTGTGTTGTCTCTCCCATCCCAAATCGTCTTGTCCTATAAAGAAAAATTTTACTCCCACTTCCTTCATTTTCTACAAAGTCAGAGGTCAAGTGGTGTACTAAATCTGCCAGGCTCTGGTCTTCAACTACTAAGGACTCATTATTTACTTGTAACCAATTACAACCTCAACGGATAAACAAATAACTTTCCCTATTTTATTATCCAAAGTAATAAAATATTCAGTTGGCATTGCAATCTGAGCAGTCCTGTCCCGCTTAGTTGTACATATGAATTAGTATTTTAATCTTCTTAGTGGAGAATTTAATGTACTATCTTAGAAGATAGAGGATGAATTAACTTTCTATAGCAAGTAAAGGACATGTGGCTATTGCTGAGGGAAAATGCTACAATAAAGCAATACAGTCAATTCAAGTAACATTTTGTAACTCTGAATCTGTTTCTAAGAAACAGACACAATCCAAGAAACAGATTGCTAGATCTGTGCCCAGTGTTTTAAATGATTGCCTTAAATTAACCAATTTTGCCTTTACAAATACCAGTCTCCTCATAAATTAAGTTAAAATTGTACTGAAAACCCTTGTAAGTCAGGTTTTCCCTGTGATGTGCTACAGATATGTTAATGTGAAAACCCCAACAGGAATGTTCTTTGTATGGCTATAAAATATTAACTCACCACATGAAATAAAGCCAAACATAAGTGCTTTACCAGTGGGGACTCTCTTCTGATACATAAGTAAATAATTTGTCAGAATCACACTTTTATTATAATTTGCCATAAACCCACAGTAATAGATATCACAATAAAAAGATGTTGAAAATTTGTCATTGTATTAGTGAGGGTACTATTTTAAAAAAATCATCTCTTAAAAAAGATTTATTTTTGAGCATATGTGAGACAAATTCCTCTTAGGATCCTAGTTTTAGAAAAATATATATACACATACATAAATAAGAGATTCATTAAATTATTTTTTCTTTTATTGCAAACTGCTTCAAATCTATTGTAGAGTAAAAGGGAGGTATACATAAATATAAACTGTAATTATTTTGACCATAGAGTTATATGCAATAGAATACTGCACCAACAAAGAGGGAAGCCCATTGTCTCTGGGCATGTGCTTATTTTGAAATTTTCAGTAAGTAGCAAAATATTTTTTCTTTTCAGGGAAATGTTTTAACTCTGAATTACAAACTCTCACTTAGGAAATTACCAGAATTTATGTCTCATAAAAATCAAAATAGTTTTGAATAAAAGATAGTTTAACCTTCATTTGATGACGATAATTTGACTTCAGTTAAGAGGACTGCATTAGGTAGTTGATTAAAATAATTATTTTCAAAATAGATTCACAAATAAACACACAATTTCATGGTACTTGATGTTTCACTACTATTACTGAAAAATGGAGAGACGAACATTCTCCATCTAAATCAAAGATAAGCCTTCAAAAATGAAATGGATAATGAACAATCTAATATTTTAATGTTTCTTAAGCAACTAAGCTTCTCAACAAAGTTTCTGGATTCATAAATTACTTCACTTAAGGGAATATAACTATTATTGAATTATGTCAACAACAAGATGGTGGATGGGTAAATAACATTAATTTAACCACAGACTGGACAATGTGGCTTAATGTCAAGCATGTTTGACCAAAGTTAGAAAAACCCAGATGTAATCTAGATTTGTGACCATACACAAATCATGAAATTCTCTGTGCCTTTTCCTTAATGGCGAGAACGTCTGAATTACCTCCTTACAGACTTGTTAGGGAAATCAAGAAAAAAGAAGGGGAGCACCCCAAAACACTTTAGAAATGAAAGTATTTTTTCTTAATGTTAATAGTCAGTGAATATCTGTACTTTGGAGAAAAGAGGAGGAAATTTACAAACTTCACTGAGTACATCTTCCACCCCTCCTTGCAATAATCTGTGAAATTAGTATTGTCATTCAAATTTTACAGATGAGGAAGATGAGAGTAGCTGTGACAACATTTGAATTGAGATTCTTTCAAATCAAGAACATACATTCTGCCAACTAACCCTCAGTCAAGACGAATTATTAAGCAACATTTTCTCTGCTGTATTTTATTAATCAAATTTACTAATATTGCTGATGTCAAATGTTGATCAGGAATGGTAAATTTGAAAAAAAAAAAAAGAATAACAGTACCTAAATGTATTAATATTGAAAGTACTGATTTCTTAAAGTGTCTATGTATTCGTTTGTTTGCTCAAGAGCAACATGGTTTATGATAAGTTCAGATTTTCCCTCTGAAGCAAAATTAGATGAGTTCTAAGAAAATGAGAAGACATGGTAATAGTGTAGCTACATTGTGATATATATTCAAAAATGTTCTACTTCACTGACAGATCTATAAAATAAGCATTAGTGATCTCACCATACCTCAGACACTAATGATTTCTGAATATTGGGTTACAAGGCTCTTAGCCAGTCAGCTCCTACAGCCACTGTCATTTTATCCAGAAAAATCAGTCCTTGCCAATCAGCTAGCTTCACTAATTTCAGAAGAAGCTCCATAGTTAGCCTTGAGATATGAGAAATGACTCCTTTACTTCAGCATGCATCTCTGACTGAGTTCCTAGCCATCAAGCAGTTTATTTGCAATGTGTTCAACAGTAATTCCTTAGTTTATCAAATATTTACTGAATGTCTGAATTGAGCCAGTCCTACTGTAGGTACTGGGAATACAGCAGTAATAAACAGATGAAAACCTTTCCCCTCATGGAATATATATTTTAGAGAGAAGACATATCGTAAACAAAATAAAGAAGTAACATATGTGTTATGTTGGGTGATGACAGAGTCTAAGTAGAAACAAAAAGAAGGAAAGAGAAAAAGGAAGGTTAAGGGAAGGAGAACTCAGCAAGGTGACTTCAAGAAAAGATGGGAGGGAAGCAGGAAGCAAGCACTCCAGGCAGAGGGCACAGCTAGCACAAAGGCTCAGAGCCAGGACCACCTGAGGCTGGGACCTGGGGCCCTCACTGTGGTTGCTGAGCAAGTGAAGTAAGGAGAGAGGGGAGGGGGAAAAAAGTCAAAAGTAACTGACAAAAGCTGGTCACATAGGGTGATCTACTGGGAGAAAGACAGGTAAAACATAATGAAAATTATAGATCAGTAAATTATATCACACACACTTACACATGTATTGTAGATGGTAGATAGATAGATAGATACTTGAAATTAATGAGATTGATTGAGCTCCTCAACAGAATAGTGTAGATTAGAAAGGGATGAATTTCAAGAACTGATTCCAGGGGTATTCCAACATTTAGCATTTGGGAGGTAAGAAGAGGCTGGTTCAGGAGACTGCTAAATTCTATGGAAGAGGAATATGAAAAACTATAGTATAGACCTGAAGCTGTTTCAAAAAATTGAAGCAGAAGGAAAACTTCCAGACTCTTTTTATGAAGCCACCATCACCCTGATCCCCAAACCAGGCAAAGACCCTACCAAAAAGGAGAATTTCAGACCGATATCACTGACGAATATGGATGCTAAGATTCTCAACAAGATCCTAGCAAACAGGATCCAACAGCACATTAAAAAGATTATCCACCATGACCAGGTAGGATTCATCCCTGGGTTACAAGGATGGTTCAACATTCGCAAATCAATCAATGTGATAGAACAAATCAATAAGAGAAGAGAGAAGAACCACATGATCCTCTCCATTGATGCAGAAAAAGCTTTTGACAAAATCCAGCATCCGTTCCTGATTAAAACGCTTCAAAGTATAGGGATAGAGGGAACATTCCTGAACTTCATCAAATCTATCTATGAAAAACCCACAGCAAATATCATCCTCAATGGGAAAAAGCTTGCAGCCTTCCCATTGAGATCAGGAACACGACAAGGATGCCCACTCTCACCACTCTTGTTCAACATAGTATTAGAAGTCCTAGCAACAGCAATCAGACAACAAAGAGAAATAAAAGGTATCCAAATTGGCAAGGAAGAAGTCAAACTCTCTCTCTTCGCAGATGACATGATTCTTTATATGGAAAACCCAAAAGACTCCACCTCCAAACTACTAGAACTCATACAGCAATTCAGTAATGTAGCAGGATACAAAGTCAATGTCCAGAAATCAGTGGCTTTCTTATACACTAACAATGAAAATTCAGAAAGGCAAATTAGAGAATCGATTCCATTTACTATAGCACCAAAAACCATAAGATACCTCGGAATAAACCTAACCAAAGAGGTTAAAGATCTGTACTCGAGGAACTACAGAACACTCCTAAAAGAAATTGAAGAAGACACAAAAAGATGGAAGACCATTCCATGCTCTTGGATGGGAAGAATAAACATCGTTAAAATGTCTATACTGCCCAGAGCAATCAACGGATGAATGGATAAGGAAGATGTGGTCCATATACACTATGGAGTATTATGCCTCCATCAGAAAGGACGAATACCCAACTTTTGTAGCAACATGGACAGGACTGGAAGAGATTATGCTGAGTGAAATAAGTCAAACAGAGAAAGTCAAGTATCATATGGTTTCACTTATTGGTGGAGCATATCAAATAATATAGAGGACAAGGGTAGATGGAGAGGAGAAGGGAGTTGAGGGAAATTGGAAGGGGAGGTGAACCATGAGAGACTATGGACTCTGAAAAACAACCTGAGGGTTTTGAAGGGGCGGGGTGGGAGGGTGGGGGAACCAGGTGGTGGGTATTAGGGAGGGCACAGATTGCATGGAGCACTGGGTGTGGTGAAAAAACAATGAATACTGTTACGCTGAAAATAAATAAAAAATTTAAAAAAAAAAAAAAAAAAAAAAAAACTATAGTATAGAAATAGAGATCTGGCAGGATGAGATGGTGCTACAGTGATGTTAGTAAAGGAAGATTATTTCTCAATTACAGTGTGAGATACTTGAAGGAAGGAAATTATCCGAATGGGATAAAATTATCTGAATAGATATCTAGAGGAAAGAGCATTTTATACAGAAGGAAGGGCCAGGAGGAAAGGCTCCAAGGCAGGTATGTTCCTAGCAAGTCCTAGGAATAGCAAGACACCAGTATGGGTAAAGCAGACAAGCAAGGGAAGAAAATAGTAGGAAAGGATATTGGAAATCAATAAGAAAATGTCTTCAATGATCTAAGGAAAGAATGAAAGTGTCTTAGATCAAGATAGTAATGGGGGGGGGGCATCTGGGTGGCTCAGTGGGTTAAAGCCTCTGCCTTCGGCTCAGGTCATGAGCCTAGGGTCCTGGGATTGAGCCCCACATCTAGCTCTCTGCTCAGTGGGGAGACTGCTTCCCTTCCTCTCTCTCTCTGCCTGCCTCTCTGCCTACTTGTGATCTCTGTCTGTCAAATAAATAAATAAAATATTAAAAAAAAAAGATAGTAATGGTAGAAGTGGTGAGAAATGATCCAGTTTCTGGATATATTTTTAATATATCCAGGATTAGCTAATCAGATTGTGTATAGGATGGTAAGGAGTCAAAGATGATTCCAAGTTTTCTGACTTGAACAATTAAAGATTGGAACTGCCATCAATTGAGAAGGAGATGGTTAGGGGTACAACAGATCTTTGCTGGGGAAGATAATAGAAGCTCAAATTTGGAAATGTTAATTTAAAATATCTATTAAGAAACTAATTAAACACAATGAGTAAGTGATTGGTTATATAAATATGGAGTTTAGGGGAAATACATAGGGTAGAGACAAAATTTTGGAGTCATCAATGTATATGTTATTTAAAATGATAAGATTGAGATTCTCAAGAGAATTTGTGTGCATTGAAAAGAGAAGAATTTTCAAGGATTCCATGGACATTACAACATTTAGAATTTAAGGACATGGAGAGAAACTGGTAAAGGAGGCTGAGAAGGAATTGTTCCAAGAAATAGGATGAAAAATCCACAGTATGATGACTTAGAAGAAAGTATACAATGAGCACTGAGAACTGACCATTGGATGTAGAAATGTGGCTATCATGGTGGACTGGTAATAGCAACATTCACTGGACTGGCAGAAGTTAAGTCTGATGAGACAAATTTAAGAGATAATAAGAAAGAAAGCAGGTATATGCAACTTTTCCAAGAAATTTTGCTGTAAAGGGAAGAATATAAATGAGGCAGTAACTGGAAGAATGGAAATATATTCCCATCTCAAGTTTAAGAAATCAAAATGGAAATATATTCCCACCTCAACTTTAAGGACCTTACAAATTGTAGGTCCGTTCATTGAAGCCTAACCTAAATAAAGATTAATAGGGAGCTAAAATAATGCTACTACTTGATCACTACCTAAATTAAAATTTACCCAATATTTCTTAAGTCACCAGTATGAAGAAGTATCAAAATATGAAAGCAACTTTTTACCCAGCAAAAATCGCATGCCTATGAGACTGCAGAAAGTATCAACCATTCTTAAAATGTTAGTCAGTGCTGTGTGAGGATTAAAAGTACATACTGTGGGTTCAGACCGCTGGGTTCAAACCTTGCTTTCACTGTAAACCAGCTCCATAAACTTAACCTTCACTAGCCTCAGTATTGTCATTTGTTGAAAAATGAGATGTTGTTATACCTCCAAGAGTATTGTGAAGACAAGATAATACCCAGTACTTACCACTGTCTGACATAATGTAAGCACTTCCCATATATCTGTAAATGACAAAATATTTCAGAAAAATATCAAATAGTCTGAAATAAATAATCAGTAACAACACCATGGTTCCCAACTATCAGTTGTCCAGCAGGGTCTGTCAATGTCCATCAAAATTTCCTCAATGTTTCTTTTCTTTTCTTTTAATTTATTCATTTGTCAGAGAGCGAGAGAGTGAGAGAGCACAGGCAGGCAGAGTGGAAGGCAGAGGCAGAGAGAGAAGCAGGCTCCCCACTGGGCAAGGAGCCTGAGGTGGGACTGGATCCCAGGACTCTGGAATCAGGACTTGAGCCAAAGGCAGCCACTTAACCGACTGAGCCACCCAGGCGTCCCTCCTCAATGTTTCATAACGTTCCTTAAAATTTGGTTTTTACTCACTGATTGCTTCTTCAATATGGATATATGTCTGGAAATGGAAAAAGACTAGAGCTGTAGTCAATTCTTGATTACCACATATAAATCATCTGCCAATTAGATTGTTTCTTCTCCATGAATTTATTGTCTCATTTTGTCTCAGATCTTAACACCAGAGAAAATCCAACAGTCTTTGTATAATGGTTGCATATATGCTAACATATGATCTTATATATGTTAATAAATAATATATTGTGTATGTGTATGTTATAAAAAAATACTTGTCTAATAGAATTGCTTTTACTTGTCTTCATTCTTTATACGCTCTCCTTCTCCTTCTACTAAAATTGGCCACTGTTGTCACAGACTGCTTAAAGGCTGAAAACATTAGAAAATCACCACATTTTATATCTAGGTTACTTGAAAGTACTTTAAAATTCATCTTGGCGCAAATTATTTGCTGGTTATTCCTTTCCTAGTTTCACTTACAGGCTCCTAATTCTGAATACTACCTATTTTCAAGGGTATTATAAAGAGCTGAAGTTTAGATTTATTAATTCTAGGAATACAGGACACACCTTCAGGCCTGTGAAATCCTGTATAGTCACGAATTCAACAGTCCCTCACAACTAATGAGGTTCCTAGGCAGTTTTTCATTGTAATGATGACAAAGTGCAAGCTGTAAACAATATAAGGAAGAACTGATTCCACAAAATGCTAAGTACATATATACTTTTCCAAAATAATCCTGGAGTAGTTGCCTCAAAATCTATTGGAACAACAAGGTATTAAAATGATTAGTGTTTTAATAAAGGCAAGGGAAAAAAATAAAGAATAAATTAATCAGAAGATAAATTGTGTCCATGGAAATCTATTACCAAAACAGGGAGACCAAATCAAGCATCCTGAAGCCATATATAAATATGGAGCATAAGCTTAACTGGCCATCAATACTGCTGTTTGTAATACACATTTGTACATGTCCTGAAAATGGAATCATAATATTTTGTTTAATAAATTTGGAAACATATCAATAAGACAAAATAAAATCAGAAAATAATCACAGGTTGCTTTTTAAAAAGAACACTCTAGAGATCAAAAGAAGAAAAAGCAATAAAATCTTTTCCTCCTTTAACAGAACCTTCATTTGCCATCCACTCCAACTTTATCATATTCCCTAGGAGAGTAAGTTTTATCATCTGTGAATCTAAAAATGGATTCTCCACCTTCATAAATTACAGCATCTACTTTCAAATTATATGGTACTGTGGATTAGAAGAGGGATTACCAATACCTGGGCTCTTCACTTGTCTCCAGCCCCCCTCTCTTGTATTCTGACCCTTCGTTCCTGCTCTAGAAACACTTCCACATGTCCCAATTGGGGACAGCTACCACCACTAACTGACCCATAAAAATGTACAGCATCTGCTGACGCCAAGAATTGAGGCAAGCAAAAGCCATTTCCCTTAGTTCAGACTAAGGGAATTGTAATTCAAAGATTTTTAACAATAAATAAGGGCTTGAAAACAGGATTATTAAAAGCATACATACTCATATCTACAGAGTAAAGAGCCCTTCTCTTAACTGAAACCACAGATTTCCCTGGCTTTCTAGAATAGTAAGTATGAGTATAAATAGTGGACGTATGCAGACTGGGTGTGATTTTCCTTTCTATATATCTGAATTTAAGCAAATCATTTAACTTTTCTGAGGCTGTTTCCACAGCTATGAAGTGGAAATGATATTAACAGTGTTACGAGGCTCAAGGGGCAAACTCTCCAAGAACTTAGTACTTAACTCAATGACTGAACATAGCAATAGTTGATAAATATTATTGTAATTATTATTATCATTATTATTATTATTATTATTATTTACTGAGTTCTGTTGCTTATTTTTTGCCTGTGAGGGATGATACACAAGATACAGAGAGGTTTAATCTAAGGTTCACTAACTCTGATTCTAAAACCCCTAGAAGACAATCATTTCTAAACTTGGTATTCAGCACTAATCTTATAAATGTCTTCTCATTTCACTTAGAAATCTTGATGGTGTTCACTGTGAAAATTAATTTATTACCCAACTGCTAAAATTCATTTCTGTTACTGTCATAGTTTGTGCACCTAATATTATAAACACACTTCTAACAGACTATTTCTAATGGCTTTTCTTAAACTGAGATGTAAAAATCTCATTACCTAGACCAATGGTTCTCTTCAGTGCAACATGGGGCTTGAGGTATACCAGGGACCCATTAAAGAGGCCTGGGAAGTCAACACTGTATTCATAATAATGCACAACATTACTTGCCTTTTTCTCTGTATTGACATGTACACCAGAGGTGCAAAACCAATGATGGGTAAAACTGCTAGTGCCTTAGCACAAATTAAAGCAGTAGCTCTCCAGTATTCTAGCAGTAATTGTATTCTTCACTGCTAGGTACTCACAGTAAAAATAAAATGCCAGTTTCATTTAAAAACTGAAGAAAATCTTTTGAAGAAATAGCAAAATTACTAAATTTATTAAATCTAGGCACTTAAATCTGAATTTTTTAAATATTTTGTGTGGCAAACAGTAGAATGTACCTAAACCACTAATTTTTACCTAAGGACTATAGTTGCCTCAAAGGAAAGCATGCATGTGAATGAAATGCAAGCTAAACCAGCTGTTTTCCTTATGGAAGACAGTTTTTGTTTGAAAGAACAACTGACAGGGAAACTATATTTTTTTAGACTTGAGTATGTGGCAGATACTTGTTTGTTATCAAATGAACAAAGGGCACCTGACACTTGAAGGAAAACAATAATATATGTTACTGATAACGAAATTTGAGATTTTGAGTAAAAATTCAAATTTTGAAAAACTTCTAACCATTGTCATGAAGTTGAGAGTCAATATATACTTAAAGTTTTTTATAAGATTCTGAGCACTTACAACAATATTTTCCAAATGATCAATTCTTGATATTTCTAAATCATTAATAGTTAAAAAAAGATCCATTCAAAATGCAAGATAGATCAATGTATTTTTATGTAACAAAGTATAAAAAGTTCACTGATAGGATTTCAAATTCCATATTCCAAGTAAATTTTAAGAAAGTGCCACTTGTGGAGTTCTGGTGTAGTATAAAAAGAAAATCAACAACTATCTGAAAAGAATACTAAAGTATATCTCCCTTATCCAATTTCATAGATCTGAGTGAGGATAGATTCTTTTCATCTACTTTAACTGAAATAATTTATTGCAATGGAATGAATGAGAAGATTTGAGAATCCAGCTGTGTTATCTTAAGCCATCTATTAAAGGTGTTTATGAAAAGATAATGTCTCTTTTCATTACTTTTTAAGTTTGGGAAAATAAAGTTTTCTAATAAAGTAAAAATGTGTGTTTAATATGATTTTTAAACAAATTAATAAATATTTAATTTTTTTCTCAGTTTTATGATCAAAATGACAAATTTTGATAGAGAAGACACACCTAAACAAAATCTCTTTGAAGTCCTTAACAATTTCTAAGAGCATACAGGGGTATTAAGACTGACAAATCTGAGAACTGTGAGCTGGACACACATACAGTATGTCCTTCCATTTAAACCCTAAGTTCCATGTAAGACCACCCACCTAAGTTTCTCTTTCCTCTCTGAGTTTTCTGACAGTTCTCAATTCACTTGTACAACAGAGATAATTGGCATGTCTTTATGTCCTTAGTTCAATTCATGATCAAAACCAAGTTTACTAATTTCCTCTGTTCCTTCAGCTTCTCTCTGTTGAGTTATTCCTGAGACAAAAGAAAACATATTCTGGTCTTAACTCTTCTACCGTCTCATTTAACAAACATGTACTGAGCACCTGCTATACCACAGGTATATACTAGACTCTGAGATAACAAAGATCAATGAAACAAACCTCTGGCTTTGTTGAGGTACAACCAAGTCCCTAAGTTGCATGTTTCTATACAACACATATTAAAAAAGAAATGTCTTTTGAAGGACTACATCCCTATTTTTTCTTGAACCTAGAAAAAATGGTACAAACTTTATATGAGCTGTTCTTCTTTTTATCCATTTTATTTTTTGTTATTTTATTTTATTTTATTTTATTAGTGTTCCAAGATTCATTGTTTATGCACCACATCCAGTGCTCCATGCAATACATGCCTTCCTTAATACCCACCACCAGGCTCACCCAACCCCCCACCACTCCCTCCCCTCCAAAACCCTCAGTTTCTTTCTCAGAGTCCACAGTCTCTAGCTGTTCTAACATAATCAAGATTCATCCAAGCATACAAAGACACAAAACTATAATAAACCTTGTGTCTGCAACTCAGAAGCAACTCAGAAGCCATCCTTGAAGAATTCCTATTCATGCCAAAGGTTTAGATATGATAAGGAGAGTGAGTAAAGGTATACAATTGGAAAGATCTCTGGAATGAGCAAGATCAGAGCCACGGGTCTCTGCTCTCCCCACACGCGTCAGAACTTGAAAAAGAATGCAGATTAAATCATTTCTCTTTTACCCACTGACCCTCTGCTTGCCCATGGAATGATCAGCTACGACTCTAGCCAGAAACCTGAGTAAGCAACCCAGAGCCCTATCAGTGCACATGAATAACCAAAAACAAACAAACAAAAAAAGTATTGGAACAAAGTTCTTGAAAACAAACAACTGAAAAATCACCTCTGACAACCAGAGGTAACATAACTTATTTTTGCACAATCACAGTAAATTAATTGTTTGAGCAGAAGGAAAAAAGAACTTTATTGTATATACTTGAAAGATACAACCAATAATAATATGAAATTCTAGCTCCCAACCACTGCTTTCAATATTCTTTGGAGAAACACATTTGCTTTTAATTATAGGAGTGGTTGGAGCTTGGAAACTCAAACTTGGTTTACAATTTCAGCACTTTAGTTCACAGAAAATACCCTGGCAGTTTTTTGGTTTTTTGGTTTTTTTTTTTTTTTCTTAACCAAAAATCACCATAATGAATTATCCCCAGATTTTTAGATAAATAGGGTGTAGTAAATATGAACAATTTTTTATATTGATGTTATTTGATATTTAAAAAGTAACAGGAATACTATCCCCATGACCAGCAAAATGAGTTACAATTATTACTTTTTGATCCTCATGCCTATTGCAGAGCCAGCACTATTTAATAAATTTAAACCAAGCCAATCTTTGCATATTTAATGATTAAATAGCAAGACAGAATAAATCTAATGATACCAATTGGCATGTATTCTCATTCTCCATGTTGTTCTAATAAAATATAATGCACTGAACCAAGCAACAACCAATAACATAATTTGTTTCACTGTTTAGCAAATTCATCTAAAGTCTAGAGAGACTTAGTTGCCTATCTTTAATAAATATTTCAGTTTTCTAACTAATTAAATCTCTTTATCTAGTAAATAATCCCAGAAAAGGAAGGTAGAAATAGGGGGTCAGTTAACATGAGGGACAACCAGATATCAATATAAAAATGAATGTAAATCATGGCTTAAGTTAAACCAAATAGCTCAACATGTAAGACCTGTGTTAAGATCTTTAAAAATCTAATTAGGAAAAGAGGACATTTGGGTTACAAGTCCCTTCAGGGCTATGTATATAAGATAAAAATGAATTCCAGTTAGCATTATATCGCTAAGAATTATATCTCTATTAAGAATTATATCTCTAATTATATCTCTAATATCCTCTAGGCCATGAATATGCTGCTCTATCTGAAGAATAGATACAGCTAGCTATTATGAAAAAAAAAAATCACAAGGGATTCAAAAGGGTAATAATAATAATAAGTGAATATTTTAAATGAAGAAAACTGCTTACCCTTCACCGCCCCCCCACCCCAAATAAAGAAAGCAAGAATACAAATACGTAAGCCTCCATCTCACTAGTATATTGTGTCTGGGTTACTGCCAAGTATCCCAAATGACATTTGATATTTTGTGTTTTTGGCTGAGTGACACTAGAATGTCTTTGAGGGGAGGAGGAGGGAGAAAGGAACTCAGAAAACAGAGAACAAGAGCTTTCCAGAGTCTAGCTGTGTGATTTCTAGTTGATTATCAAAACAACACGGGAAGCAGTTCAATGAAAATGCAACACAGAGGTAGTAGCCTAAAGTACAGCCCAGGGAAGACCAGGCTTGGAATGTTTTAGGCATATGCTAGAAACCCTAATCTCTTACCCATCAGCAGACAGAGCAACATGTGCCTCTACCATAGCACTGAACACAGATTTGTATCAAGAAACACCCCCTAATCTCTGATAATTCACAGCACATTACGTGCTTTCCTTCAAGAGGGAAGAGAAAGGATTACCCTAAGTCAGAAGATGGTGCCTCAAATGTGAAAGCAGATGAAATCAGGAATCTCCCCAAACTTGGCTCAGCACATTAAAATTAGTCACTGTCTATAAAGAAACTGCCAAGACTGCTGAGGATGTGAAAGTTAATACTATCCTGATGTAAACTGCCAGTCGGTACTGTCTTGCCACTCCTCCCAGAAAGCTTTGCTCTATTGCTGATTTCTACCAGAGTTTTTGGTTTTGGAACAGAAATTCAAGTCTGAAATTGCCCATTCTCTAGCAGACGTCCTTGCTGAGAGGTGTCTAGTTAGTGCACTGATTCAGCTTAGACAAATGGATTTTTTTTTTCCACTTCTGAAATGGCTAGATTTCTCCCTGGCCTTATACATATGATTGCTATGAGGTAAAGCATATAAGCTGTTTGTTGTTTGGTTTTGACCAGGATGAAAGCTCAATTTTATGTGATTCTTGTTCTTTTTGTGACAGAACATTTTATATGGTCCTGTCAGTAATAGAAACAATGAAGGTAAATCATTATAGAAAGTAAATATGAGAGAACAATCTTTCTAAAAGGCATATCAACAAATAATTCATAAATGACTACAAAATCATTACCTCTGCTCTCTGGGTTCTGGGAAAAGCGGTTGATTTTTCTATGGCATAAACATCCACGAGGTAAAGACATGCTCCTTGCTCCCGGTCCAGAATGGCTGCAGTCTGAATTATGCCAGTCTGTCGTCCAATAGTAAAAAGCCGTCCAACTGTTTTTTCTTCACAACGAACTGAAACAATATAATACTCCACTGGGGCTTCAGATCCTCTAGGGCTAGCTGCTTCTATGGATATTACGTTGGTACCAATGGGTTCACCTTCCTTCAAAATAGTTATATATTTGGGTTGAGTAAAAACAGGTCCATCAAGGCCCTGAAGAATGATGGTCAATTCAGTGGTTGATTTCCTCCTTTCAGGACCAAGGTCTGTTGCTGAAACTATGAGGTTATAGATCAGCTGAGAAGGCACCAGTGCTGAAGCCACTCTCAGGTCTCCACTATATCGATCCACAATGAAGGTGTCTGTGTCCCCATTGATGATCTCATACTCCACTTCTCCGTTTGCCCCTTCGTCTGGGTCTGCAGCCATTATCGTTGTCAGAACAGAACCAATCACAGCCGAAGGGTCTGCAGCAAGGGCATTTTGTGATATAAACATTGGAACGTTGTCATTGAGGTCTGTGACCAAGATGGTCACATTTTTCAAAGCATAGCGTCTCGTTTCTATAGGCACAGCTTGATCATTGGCTTTTACAGTTAACTCAAAGAGATTGGCAAATTCCCGATCTATTTCAGCATTAGTATATATAGTGCCTTTGACTTCATCTATGCCAAAGTGGTTGCCCCTGGGCATCTGTTGAATGATTGTATAGGAGAGTTGCCCATTAATGTCTGCATCAGGGTCATATGCAGTCACTGAAATGACAGACGTTCCAATGGGAATGTTCTCAACAATGGACTTGAAAATATCCCCAGGAGGAAAGCTAGGAGGATTGTCATTAAAGTCCCTCACATGTATAACCACTGACATTGTAGACGAACGAGGAGGCCTTCCTTGGTCTTTTGCTGTTATATTTAATTTGTACAAAGACTGTGTCTCAAAGTCCAATTTTTTGGCAAGGAAAATACTCCCAGTGTTTGGGCTGATGCTAAAAGTTCCATGGTTGTTAGTTCCAGTGATACTATAATGTAAATCAGCATTGTCACCTGAATCTGAATCAGTTGCAGTAACAGAGGACACGAGTTCACCAATTCTCATGTTTTCCAAAACATCAACAAATAGTGTTGATTTAGGGAAAGAAGGGGTATTGTCATTTTCATCTAAAATATCAATATTTAAGGTACAGGTGGAGTTGAGGGAGACTGCACCTGAATCCACTGCTTGAATTACAAGGGAATAGGCAGGTGTTGCTTCATAGTCTAATTTGCCAACTAGTGTCACCTGACCAGAGGTACTGTCTATAGCAAACTGTCTTTCTTCATTTCCTTTCATTACAGAATAATGAATAAGTCCATTATTACCTTCATCGACATCTGAGGCAGATACTCTTAAAACTTGTGTCAGGTTGGCTGCTGACTCTGATATGGTGGCTTGGTAAAAGTCTTTTAAAAATTTGGGAGCATTATCATTTATGTCCTTCATGTAAACATGCACTGTGGCCTGATCCTTGAGAGGCTGAGGGAGCCCCTGATCTGTTGCAATGACTGTAAAGCTAAACACTGCAGTCCCTCTCTGTCTCATAAGAGACTCCCTGTCAAACTGACGAGTATTTGTAATTTCCCCACTAACAGCATGCAGCTCAAAATCTGGCTGCACCATTTCAAAAGAATACCTTACTTCTCCATTTGGCCCAAAGTCTTTATCTATAGCATTTACTTTGCCCACCAAGGACCCAGCTTTCTGCTCCTCTTCAAAATAAAACGTGTAATTGGTACTGTTAAAAAGAGGCCTGTTATCATTTACATCTTCTAAAATTACAGTAACATTCACAGTAGCACTAAGGGGTTCCACTGCTCTGTCAGAAGCAACAACCAGTAAAACATATCTGTCTTGAAGTTCACGGTCCAGTTCACTTTTTATATACAATTGACCATCTGGGAATATGCCAAAAGCATCCCCTGTATTTCCTTCAGCAATGCTGTATGCAATTTCACCATTTGCTCCTGAATCCTTATCAAAAGCGTGCACTTTAAAGAATCGAGAATTCACGGGTTCTGACTCAGAAAGGGTGACCTCATAAGAAAGTTGATCAAACACTGGTGGGTTGTCATTTACATCATGGACATAAACTGTTAAGATGAAACTAGAGGAGAGCTGTGGGACACCCATATCAGATGCCAAGATCTCTATTTGGTAGGAACCAGCATGAACATCCAGGGGTCCTAGCAAACTAATATTACCATTCTTTTCATCGATAGTAAACAGGTTCTTGGGGTTTTGCTTCAGACTATAGAGTACCATGCCATTGACACCTTCATCAGGGTCCACAGCTTTGGCTTGGAAAATGCTGTGACCGGCCTGCCAATTCTCCACCACGTTTACGCTCTCTACAGCCTGAAGGAAATGGGGAGAGTTGTCATTCAAATCCTTAACAGTTATGTTAACCATAGTGTCTCCAGTCACTGTGCCCCCACTGGCCACTACTTTCAGCTGATAAAAGGATTGCTCTTCTCTGTCAATCACACTCGCTGTGGTAAGGTGCCCAGTGACCTGGTTGATAGCAAACATACCTTTCTGGTCCCCAGTAGTAATGAGATAACTGATGTTGGAATTGAGATCCATGGTGGATGCAGACACACTACCCACATGATATCCCAGAGCCACATTCTCAAAGACCACGAAGCTGTAGGCAGCCTGGCTGAATACAGGTGGGTTGTCTTGAGTGTCCAGTACAGTGATGGTTACTATTGCCTGGTTGGGAGACTGTAAATTGCCACCATCAGTAGCCACTATTTGCAACTGGTAAGCTGTTTTTTCTTCTCTGTCTAGGGCCATTCTGGTAGAAATAACCCCACTTTGAGCATTGACTTGAAACCGAGACCTGTCCCCAGCGGATATACTGTATTTGATAGTTCCATTGAGACCCAAGTCTGGGTCGGTGGCAGATACTGTAGTGATGTAACTTCCTCCAGGCTCATTCTCCTGAATATGAGCAAAGTATTGGATTGGGTAAAACACAGGACTGTTGTCATTCACATCCAGGAGACTCACATTTATGCGAACCATTGATGACTGGGGAGGGGAGCCCAGATCTGTGGCCAGAACCAACAGGGAGTAGAAAGCTTGCTCCTCTCTGTCCAAGGAGGCGATAGTACTCAACCTTCCAGACACAGGATCCAGCCGGAAGGATCTCTGGTCAGTCTCGGCCTCTTGCAGGGAGAAGCGCACTGTCCCATTGTCACCCAGGTCTCTATCAGTTGCCCCAAGCACCAATAGTTCTGTCCCTGTTGGGGCATTCTCAACCACAGACACATCATACCCTTCTGGCTGGGTAAATACTGGCTTTTCATCATTCACATCGAGGAGAGTTACTACAAGCTGGGCATAGGAAAACTTGGGGTGAACCCCCTGGTCCCGAGCACTGATGTTCAATACGATCTGAGAAGCCAGTTCACGGTCCAAGCCCCCGGCAACTCCAGTGGTCACCAGGCCGCTATGTTCACTGATGTGGAACCAACCTAGTCCATTGCCAGAGACGATGCTGTAACGCAGATTAGCATTGAGACCAGAGTCGCCATCAGTGGCAGACACTCCACTCACATAGCTTCCCGGGGGCGCCTCCTCGCTCAGGTTCACTCTGTACACTTGCTGTGCAAAGACAGGAGGGTGGTCATTGATATCATTTACGAAAATCACCAGGCTTGCCACGGAAGAACGCGCCTGGACCGCTGCGCCAGGGGGCGCCCCGTAGTTATCAGAGACTGAAACTGTGAGGTTGTAAGAAGGGATGCGCTCTCGGTCTAGGGCGCTGGCCACTTTGATGAGGCTCAGGTTCGGCACTTTGCTGCTCTGCACCTCAAAGTGGCGCTGCTCATTGCCCCCTAGAATCTGCACAGAAATATTCCCGTTGGCCGCGGGTGAGTCTGCGTCCGTCACAGTGAGCAGAGCCACCACAGTGCCCACTTGAGCGTTCTCATCTACAGAGGCGTAGCGCGAGGTGGCCGGAAAGTAACGGAATTTCACCACGGGGTCATTGTCGTTGACATCTAGAAGCTGAATGAGCGCCTCCGCACGTCCAGTGAGGGAAGGCACGCCTCGGTCCATAGCCTGCACGGTAAGCGAGTACTGACGCCTGGCCTCGAAGTCCAGGGGCTCCCGCACGGTGATAAGCCCCGTTTCTGGGTCCATTTGGAAGGGAGTCCCCTCGTCCTGCAGTCTATAGCGGATGTCCGCATTGGTGCCCTCGTCCGCGTCCGCCGCCGCCACCTGGAGGACGCTGGAACCCACCGCTGCGTCCTCAGGCACCCCCGCCTGGTAGTGGGAACTGCCAAAAACTGGGGGGTTGTCATTTATGTCTTGCACAGTCACGTTTACCTGCAGGTAGCCCCGCCGCTTCGGCTCACCCTTGTCCTCCACTTCCACCAATAGTTGGTACTGCGGTGTGACTTCGCGGTCCAGCCCTCCCTTGGACACCAGATGCAGAAACGCACCCTCGCCGCTCGGGTTCAGGGTGATATCCAGGCGGAAGCGACCTGCCTCGTTACCCTGGATGATGCGGTAAGAGCGATGGTCCACACCATTGGAGCCGATGTCCGAGTCGGTGGCCGTATCCAAGATGACTTGGCGCCCGCTGCTACTGTCCTCCTTGAAAGTGACCACGATGGAGGGATCGGGGAAGACGGGGGCGTTGTCATTGAGGTCCCGCACAAGCACTCGCACTTCGGTGGGGTAGGTGGGAGAGCTGGAAAGGACCACCAGGTTGATCACGTCGCTGGGCAAGCTCTCGCGGTCGATGGTGGCGGTGGTGTAGAGGGCCCCGGTGCTGCTGTTTATGGCAAACAGGGCGTGGCTTTCGCTGAGCCGGTAAGTGAAGCCGGGGCGCGTCTGGATGGTGCCCACCAGCGTGCCCGGAGGTTGCTCCTCCAGCACTTGGAACACCTGGCGCTGCTCGGCCCCGCTGACCTGGGCCGGCCCGGGGAGCTGTGATAGCAGCCAAAAGACTCGGAGGAGCTGAAATACTGATAGAGGGGGCAGCTGGAGCCATGGGCGTCCAGGCGCCCTGTCTGCTAAGTCCATGGTCCTGGGTCCCTGGAACGGTGTGATAAAAAGAAGGAAGACTGAAGCAAAAAGAATAACAGCAGGGATTAAGTAGCCCCAGCAAAAAGTGCAGCCGATGGCTCTGAGAGCTCTATTTCAAAGAACCTCCAGCCCAGTAGAAGCAAATCGCGTCAGAGAAAGGCTCCAGGTGGCCATTTGGACTTACGGTACGAGAGAGATGCCCGGGCGAAAAGCCGCAAGGAATTCCGCGGGACACTCCTGTGCGCTGATGAATTCCCAGAAAAGTTTCTCCAACCTCCTACATTTTCCCCCTTCACTTTGTTTTTTGAATCCAGAGTCTGAGCGTTTTCGCCTGGGTGGGTGTGGATTGGGAGAGGTTGCCTGTATTTAAGGTATATGAGGAATCATTGCAAACAATTGTCTCCAGAAACTTTAGAACTTACCCACCGCGAAGAAACTGAAGAGGGAAGAACGAACCTCGGCGGAGATGTGTGGCAGGAACAATCGCGCACGGGGGGGGGGGGGGGGGGGACACGGGAGATTATAGAATTCCTTTCCCAAAAGCCGGAGACGAGGGATCTCCTCGAGTCCTCACTCCTCAATAACAAGGCTGCGAGGCCCTTTCAACACGGCTGCAGAAGTGGCCGCTGAGGCCGGGGCGCCGGCGTCTGCGCGCTGGCCGGTAGCGATTGCGTTCCAAGCGCTCGCGTTGGAGCTAGGGCTCCGGTACCCGGGAGCGCTCAGCTTCGTCCCTTCTCCTCCAGCCGCCGCCGCCGCCGCCCCTGCTGCGGCTTCGAGCTGGTGGTCGCGCGCAGGCACCATCCAGGGCTCCTCAGCATTTTTGTTTTGGTTTTGGTTTTTTACCTCTGCCGAGGTGCCTGCAGTCTCATTATTTGTACATCCAAATCGAGTGCAGGTTCGTTCCCCTTTCTTCTCGGCCTCGCAGGGGTCGAGCAGGAACGGCGCGCGGTCCCCGAGTCCCCTCCCCTCACCATGCCAGGGGGATCGTTCTCCGGCGGCCTCGGTCAGAAGCCCGCTCCAGTGCGCCTCGCCCCTGCCCCCGTTATCTTTGCCTTTATTGTCCCATGTCAGTTTCACTTTGTAATCCACAAGCCTTTTTGTTTGGGGCGGGGGGCGGTTGCTCCCCCTTTCTCCTTCACCGTTGGCGGTGGAGGCGGGGAAGTCGGCGCGGGGCTGTGGCGGCGCCCGCGGCAGCTCCGGACGGCCCCTGTCAGCGCTCTCCTTCTCGCCTGCCCGGGATGAAGGTTGTACCGCTGTGGAGCCGGAGCTCAGCGAGCAGCTCTCAACCTCCGGCTGGTCCCTCACACTCCCCGCCTCTTCCCCGCGGCGCGCACACACACACACACACACACACACACACGCACGCACGCACACACACACACAGCGACCGTCGCTGAAACACAAACAGAGGGGGAGGGAAGACCGCGAGCTGGAGCAGGACTCAGAAACTTTGCTCGCCGCTCATTGATCCCCGCACTTTAGCTCGCCCGGACTCCCCCTAGCTCCCGGTCCTGTCACCTAGTGCCCCTCCCTCTCCCCAGCCCCATTGGGCCGGAGCTGAGGCAGGCCCGCCTGGCGCTCCTACCGCGAGCGCTCTCCGGCTCTTTGGGCCTCCAACTGGCTTCTCGGGATGCTAATCACTCCAGCCTCCCGGAGGACTGTAGGCGGTCGGGTGTGGGAGCCCGGCGAGTCGGAGGCGCTGAGAAGGGGGATGATTTTTTTTTTCCTTTTTTTTTTCTTTCTTTTTGGTCAAATCTTGGCCGGCGTCAGAGCAATAACAGCAAAAAGCTGCCACAGGATAGATGGGGGTGGGGTCAGGTTTGCAGATAAATAACTTTAGTGGCGGGGTCTGAAGGAAGACCGTTAGGTTGTTATGCTAGTAATAACTCAGGGGTAAGGGGGTCGAGAGAAATAAAAGAAAGGCGGGGGGTGAGGGTCTGTTAGAGCGGGGAGGAAGGATTAAGCAAAGCCTGTCTGGGAATGCACAGTGCAGATTTGCTTTAACCATTTCCTGCCTCCTCTCTTTCGATGGGAGGAAAGGGAGAGAGCTGCTGTACAATGCGACCCGACAGAATCCAAACAAAATCGTCCTCGTTCCTCCTCTGTCTACAGAATGAGCTCCGTGAAGCCCAGAGCGAGCCAGACTCTAAACTTGCACCCACTTGCCCCTTCCCCGCCCTTCCAGGTGACTAGGGGCACCAAGGCCCCAGTACCAATCCCACTTTGGACTTCCTATAGGAAAAGCCAAGGGAACTCAGTGTTTGTTTTGTTACCCTTCCCGAATGGATCCCAGGTGCCAGTAGCTGAACCTTACAGTTTCAACAATAACAATGATAGGCCTTTGGAAAGATGGAGATCTTTTCCTGTCGCAAAGTTTGGAATTTTGATCTCTGTTGGAGTATTTCCCCCTTGACATATTGCAGTCAAAGGAATCCTGATGAAGTTGTGTTTTTTTCTTTTCTTCCTTCCTTCCTTCCTTCCTTCCTTCCTTCCTTCCTTCCTTCCTTCCTTTCTTTTTTTCTTTTTTTCTTTCTTTCTTTCTCTCTCTCTCTCTCTCTTTTTCTTTTTTTTTTTTTTTTTTTGGTCTGGGGAAAGGATAGATATTAGAAACAAATAAAACGAAATTAAAAATTTTAAAATGTCTACCATGCCAAGTACTGCATTCGCGTTAATTCTGTTATTTACTGTACCTAATTTTTGTAATGGCATATATTGCTTCACTAAAGAAAAAAAAAAAGTTACTGGGAATCAGGTGAGTATTATTTCCCCTTTAAGGGAAACCATTTAGAAAATACAAATTTAAGCCAAGGAATGCAAATATAGGGCATATGTCATACATTTCTGCCACAGTGACCCTACCAAATTTAAAACTTTTTGAGACCTGACATGATTCAGCTATGAGTAAATACTGCCCTCTGCTGTTCTCTGTCAGCCTTACACCTTTAGTCGTCTGGTTTCTTGCTTAAAATTAAATACAGAGACTAAAAGGATCTGGTTACAAGGCTAATTCCTCCTTCTTGCCTGGGGATAGTGGCAAAGAAAAAAGGATCTTTAGGAATCTCCTAGTGCCTTTCCTTATAAAGGTAAAAAAAAAAAAAATTAAGAGCAATAGAGCAGACAGCAAATTCAAGTCCTCTGATGTAGACAGCCTGTAATTGAAGATTGATACATGGAAATCTGAAGACTATAAATGCCTTCACCAATTCCTTTGTTTAGGTTAGAACATTAAAAAAAAAAAATTCACTTTTGCATATTCCACTACCATATATAATGACATATGTAGCATATATAATGAGTGAATTGGAAACAGACAAGAAAGTTAATATTCAACATTTTTGTATTTTTAGGACTTAAAATCTTTTTTTAAAATATTGGAAGCTTTTCTTTTAAAAGAGAGACTTTTTTTTTTTTTTTAAAGATTTTATTTATTTACTTGACAGACAGAGATCACAAGTAGGCGGAGAGGCAGGCAGAGAGAGAGGGAGAGGGGGAGAAGCAGGCTCCCTGCTGAGCAGAGAGCCCGACGCGGGACTCGATCCCAGAACTCTGGGATCATGACCTGAGCCGAAGGCAGCAGCTCAACCCACTGAGCCACCCAGGCGCCCAAGAGAGACATTTTTAAGCCTTTTCTCAAACCCATATCTTTGCCAACATATTACAATCTAAATACCACTTTTCTGGTGTAATTAAGCCAACAAAGATTTGTAGATTAATTGAAGCAGAACTAAAAGTTTTTTTCTTCCCTTTTTTAAAATTCAAGTATAATTAACATACATTGTTATATCAATTTCAGGTGTATTATATAATGGTTCAAAAAGTCTGTACATTACTCTGTGCTCATCATGGTAAGTTTACTCTTGGTCCCTAAAACTTTTTCACTCACCCCCCACCAAGCGACCCTCCAGTAACATCAGTTTGTTCTCTACATTTAAGAGTCTATTTTATTGTTTGCTTCTTTTTCTCTTTGTGGGACCAAGCCATGGCTATGATACATGATTTTAAAAGAATATTTGGATTTTTTTGTTTGTTTATTATTGTTGCTTATGCACCACAGTTCAATCACTCAGATAGGAAAGAAGAAAACATTTAGATACTTGTTGTAAGAGAACAGGTACTTTTGTTTTGTTTTGTTTGTTTGTTTGTAGAACCTGTGTAGTAATCTTCATATTTAGTCTCCATAGTTTTAAATTTAGTCATTTATAAGTGGATTTAATTTGGGAGAACAGGTTAAAATCATTCATTTTATGGAATGGGGGGTGTTCATTTTGTGGATTATATATTGTTTTTAATTTTTAAAAAATGAGATATGACACAATTAAGTAATATTTCTGTAAATGTGTGTATATTCAGTATTATAAAATAACTTTTTGAACAATTCTGAAAGAGGATTATCAAAAATAATCCAGACTATGGTATTGTTATTTGAATAAGTGGAAGTTTTCCATGATAATTATTTTAAAGTAACACATTCATTTACAGATAACACCTATCCATAAAATTACAGTCTATGTATACATAAGTACATAATTTAAAATACAATATAGAAAAAAGGTTATACTGAAAGACAAGGGATGAAACCTTTATTTTATTTTATTCTCTTGGGTTTCAAAAATTACAATATAGTGCTTGATGAAAAGTAAAGATGCCCCCCCAAAAAAGTTAAATGAAAGAAAATAAAGACACATAGAGACTGTATGCATGAAAAAATAAATTTTAGTTTATCTTGGCTTTTCCAGCAAAAGTTCATTTATTTTAAGAAAAGAATTACTTAGTGAAAACTTGCAAGAAACATGAAAATAGACGCTTTTTTAATTATTTTTTTAAATTTTTTATAAACATATAATGTATTTTTATCCCCAGGGGTACAGGTCTGTGAATCGCCAGGTTTACACATTTCACAGCACTCACCATAGTACATACCCTCCCCAATGTCCATAACCCCACTACCCTCTCTCAACACCCCCCCCAGCAACCCTCAGCCTGTTTTGTGAGATTGAGTCTTTTATGGTTTGTCTCCCTTCTGATCCCATCTTCTTTCATTTTTTCTTTTCCTACCCCCAGAACCTCCACACTGCATCTCCACTTCCTCATATCAGGGTGAGCATATGATAGTTGTCTTTCTCCGATTGACTTATTTCACTAAGCATAATACCCTCTAGTTCCATCCACGTTGTCACAAATGGCAAGATTTCGTTTCTTTTGATGACTGCATAGTATTTCATTGCATATATATACCACATCTTCTTTATCCATTCATCTGTTAATGGACATCTAGGTTCTTTCCATAGTTTGGCTCTTGTGGACATTGCTGCTATAAACATTCGGGTGCACGTGCCCCTTCGGAGCACCACGTTTGTATCTTTAGGGTATATACCCAGTAGCGCAATCGCTGGGTCATAGGATAGCTGAAAATAGATGCTTTTAAGAGAGAAAATATTGATCAATTTTAATAGACTCTATGGGGAATTATATTTTTTGTCCAGGCATGAAAGAAACTAAAGAATGCAGCTTATTTGAGTCTTAGAACATTTATTAAAATGAATAGTTTTATAGTAATTTGTTACTCTGATTTGCACACATTTGCCATCATTACTTCATTAATTGTCTGAATTTTTTTTTTCATGTTTTGGACTCCAAGTAAAAAAGCCTAGGTTAGTCATATGTTTACAATTGGGGTGCCTGGGTGGCTCGGTGGGTTAAGCCTCTGCCTTCGGCTCAGGTCATGGTGTCAGGGTCCTGGAATCAAGCCCCACATCAGGCTCTCTGCTCAGCAGGGAGCCTGCTTCCCTTTCTCCCTCTGCCTGCCTCTCTGCCTATTTGTGATCTCTCTCTCTGTCAAATAAATTTAAAAAATTTAAAATTATAATGCATTAGCAACACTGTCTGGAAAAGTATTCTCCTTCCTACTTCCTCCTTTTCTTCTCTCTCCCCCTTCTCTTCCTTTTCCTTCCTCTCCCCCCCTCTTCCTTGTTCTTCTCGCCCTGTTGTTCTCTTGCCCTTTCTTTCCCTCTCTTGCTTCTGCTCCTCTCCCTTCCACTCTTCTCTCTTCCTTTCTCATTCCCTCCCCTCCCCTCCTTTTTGTCCCCTAGGCTTTCTTTTCTCTTCTCCTCTCCTCTCCCTTCCTCTCCCTCTTGTTTCCCTCCCTTTACTTTTCACTCTACTTGGCTTACTTTATTTTGCTCTATTCTACCTTACTCTCACTCCCATTCCAGGACTCCCAGAGGCAAATATTCTAATGAGGAGAAAGTGTATCTTTCTGTTTCCATATTTTTGAAAAATATGTATTATATAATTGTCCTGTATTTTTGACTGAGATAGATGACTTGGATTATATTTTGTATGTGTCTTATCCTATTTCTTATCTTTTTTGCCAAATACTATGTTCTAAAGATTTCTATGTGTTGTTATTGTACACGTACATTTAAACAATTGTTTCTGACTTTTGCTTTTTGCTATTAGGAATGCATCCATTACCCTTAACCTGTATCTACTTACACAATTGTAGACATCCAGTTTGCTTCCAACTCCTTGACATCACAAATTAGTCTGCAATGAATACCCTTGTAATTGCCCCCATATGGAAATAAATATCTTTGAGATACATAATGTCAAAGAAGCAGCTTCTACTCCATATCCAAAATATATAGCTTGTTACTTGCTGAACAAGCGAGAGCTGCATTTGTAGGACACAGTATTTCTGAGCAAAGAAGAGAACTGATCTGAGGTTTGGTAAAGCATGGCCATCAGAGATGACAAACTTTGAGAAACAGGAGAAGTTTGAGGCTGGTTAACTTTTAGCTATGGAACTGAAGTTATTAGACTATAGTTTTCACAAATAGGCTGAATTTCCGATGTATGGTTACAATTGTGAATTTAACAATGGTTTGGGATGGGCTTAATACCGGTACTTATAAACCAATTCTTGATAACATTGACACAGGTGGATAAGATTTTCGTCCTTACCTGTATTATGTCTCATTCTTATTTCTTTGTTTGGTTCTGTTGCTTTCCAATTTTTTGCACTAAATGTTTAATTCAGTATTTTAGATTTTTAAATTCCTGATAAATATCAGGAATTATCAGGAATATCAGGGATATAGATATATTTAAAGCTATAAAGTTCCCTCAAAGAACTAAATTAGTCTTATTCCACACACACACACAAACACACACAAAAAGTTTAATTATAAAATATTATGTGTATTGGTTCCATTATCATTCACCTTTAAATATTTGGTAATTTATTTTATGGTTTCCTCTATAGGACAAGATTATATATTAATACATAATTACGTTTCCAAATATGTGAGAACTAATTCAGAGCTCTCTCCTTCAGCAAGCATTGCTACTTTTCACCACCTTCGTTGGTACATAGAATCTATATCTCTTTGTTACCATTTGTTCAATGTGTTATATTCAAAATCAATACTCCGTAATAGAAAGAAATCTTTAATTTTCATCCTCTCAAATTTTCTTAACCTACTTAAAGCAATCTATTGAAATTTTTCTTTTTTCTTTACTTTTTTTCTTTTCTTTCTTTCTTTCATTCTTTCTTTCTTTTCTAGTGGCTTATTCTTTGCCTTTACTATAGACTTGCTTTACCGGTGAGATTTTTTTTCTTTCATATTATTTTGCTATGTTTAGTCATGGCCCTTTTTTTTCTGCTTAAAAAAGATCCTTTAACATTTCTTATAAGACTTGTTTAGTTGTGTTAAACTCCCTTAGGTTTGGTTTTCTAGGAAACTCTTTATCTCTCCTTCACTTTTTTTTTTTTTTTAAAGATTTTATTTAATTTGACAGACAGAGATCACAGGTAGGCAGAGAGAGAGGAAGGGAAGCAGGCTCACGTCTGGGCAGAGAGCCCGATGTGAGACTCGATCCCAGGACCCTGGGACCATGACCTGAGCTGAAGGCAGAGGCTTTAACCCACTGAGCCACCCAGGCGCCCTCTCCTTCACTTTTAAATGATAATCTTGCCAAGTAAATTATTCTTGGTTGTAATTTTTTTTTTTCTTTTTCAGCACTTTGAATATATCCTGCCACTCCCTGCTTTCTTGTTTTGTTTAAGTAAGATCCACACCCAACATAGGGCTTGAACAGCCAACCCTGAGATCACAGAACTCTGGGATCAAGCCCTGAGCTGAGACCAACAGTCAGACACTTAACCAACTGACCCACTCAGGCATTCCCTGCCACTTTCTTCTTGCCTGTAATGTTTCTGGTAAAGAATCACCTGACAGTCACAGAGTTTCTCTCATATATGACTATTTGTTTTTCTCCTGATGTCTTTAAGATTCTCTTTGTATATTTAACTTTTGCTAGTTTTTAAAGATTTTATTCATTTATTTGAGAGAGAGAGAGAAAAGAACACAAGTGGGAGGGGAGGAGCAGAGGTAGAGGGAGAAGCAGGGTCCCCTCTGAGCAGGGAGCCCAACCAGGGGTTTGATCCCAGGACCCTGGGTTCATGACCTGAGCCGAAGGCAGACACTTAACTGGCTGAGCCACCCAGGCTTCTACTGAATTTTTTCCTACCAGGGTGGCAGTTGATGAGCACTTATTCCTCCATGATTAACTTTACTCATTTGCCTTTCAGGACACCATCCTGCCTGATGAGCCACTAGTTTTCAGTCTCAGATGTTTTAGTATTAGCACCCCAGAGTTGAACAGACAAGTTGTCCCCTTCTCTTTTCTAAGCTCTCAGTGTCTTGGTGATCTCATTCTGTCCCAAGACTTCAAATAAACTGGTAACACTCCAAAAAGAATGTGAATTCCGCAGTTCTTAGGTGCAATGTTCCATCCACAACCATTAAGTTGTTTATTAGTTATGCTATTCAAAGCTTGTATATCCTTACTGATTTTCTGCTTGCTTCATGTGTTGTTACTAAGAGAGGAATCTTAAATCTGTATTTTTGATCAAAAATTTAATCTCCTTATGACTATACAGCTATTCTTGTTCTGCATTTAAGACATTATATATTATGTATAAAAATTTTATGTATTTTTGGTGACTTAAACATTTTCTAATTCAGATGTGATTCTTTATTCCAAATAATGTACTTTCTAAAAGTCTATTTTTGTCTAATATATGAACAGGTAACTGGTATTCTTTAGTATCATCATGGAAAATTTTTTTCTATCCTTTCACCAACTATTGTTTGTACCCTAATGTTTTAAACATGTCTTTTGGCACAGCATTATTTTTGAAATTATGTTCATTTTTTAATCAACATTCTAATTGTCATTGTCTTTTACTGGAGCATTTTATCTATTTACATTTAATATAATTACTCTTATATTTCTATCTCTTACCTAATTTTGTTACTTTTTCTCTCATTTTATATTTTTGCTTATTTCTGTGTTTCTTACCTGCTTTTTATTAATTAGATATTTCTTTCACTTTCCTGTACTACAATGGTTGATATATGTTCTATTTTGTCTATTTTTGTTTTACCTATAGAAATTATGAAATACATTTTTCTCAAATTTTATAATAATTCAATACCTTTAGGAAAAAAGAGGCTTCTTCTTGAACAATACATTTTATACACATTCATTTACTTTCCAGTTTACATCTTAATTTGGTATTGCTTTTCAGTTCTTCATTTTATTTTAACTTTTCACAGGATTTTTGTTTTTAAAAAGACAATAATGTATCTCACACATTTCTTTCTTTTCAATCTGTCTTCTAACACAAGCATTCTATCCTGGGCCATTTGCATTCTGTTTGAAATATACCTTTTGAATCTCCTTTAAAATAGAAGTTGCTGGTACAAACACTTTATAGTGTCCCTGTTCTTGGAAGACTTTTTTCTTTAAGAATAAAATTCAAAATTCAAAATTATTTTAAAGTCATTTAGACAAAGATTTTTTTTTGTCATATGCCATTCTAGTGAAAATACAAAAAAAAGAAAAGAAAAGAAATTAAGAGTATTTCTAACACCATACATTGGTAACTCAATTCACAGGAATCTTCTTTTCTCAAAATCATCATTATTCATATTTATAAACACAGTTCAATTATACAGAAGCTTGACTTTTATTTTGCTGTCAATCTTGTTTCAATTTCTTTTTATCTCTTGTTCAAGAGATATTTTTTACTTACAACTGTTAAAATGCCTCCTTATTTTTGGTATTTTGCACTTTTATTTTGGTATATCTATAAGATATACTTTATATCTATAAGATATAAAGTGGTTTGTAATCCTGCTTGGAAATTGAAGTCTACATGATACAGATCTTTCTTTCATTATTTCTGGAAAATGTTCAGCCATTATATTTTCAGATATTACTCTGGGTTTCTTTCTCCTTGTTCTTCCTTCTGTAACTCTACTTAGACATATATTAGTAATTCTCATGATATCTTTTATGTCTTATATCAGTTTAATGTTTTTCTCTTTCATTTTCTCTATGCTTAATTCTGAGTGATTTTTTGACTTGTATTCCAATTCGCCAATTCTCTTTTCACCTGTGTCTAACCTACTTCCAAACTCATCCATTTGTTTTTCAGTTTAATTACTGAATTCTTACACCTTAAAATCCTGTTGTGTTTTGTAACTCAATATATCCCACAGATATGTGCAAGCTTGTTTTCTATTTATTTGAATATATTAAACATAGTTTTGATACTGTTTTAAATATGTGTCAATTTTGATATCAGAAATATGTAATCATCTGTTTCTGCTTTCCATTGTTATTGCTAGATTTTGCTCATAGTAAATTGTTTCTTTATTTAGCTAGTTAAGTTTGGGTCTTAACTGTTCATTATAATTGGCAAATTATCTGTGATGTTCTTGAGGCTTAAGATAGGTGTGCTTCTATAACAAAGATCTGATTATACTTCTGTTTGTTACATGTGGATTACTATTAGTCTTCAACCACTACTGTTTTCATTGAAGCTAAAGTTAAAAAAAATAAAAATAAAACAATAAAAGCAATAAAAAGCAGTAGTATTCTATAAATCACTAAGTAAAATGCTTTCCCATAACTGGGTTTTTATTTAAAGACATCTTTTAAACTAATTTAGATTGTTGTGATATGTCAACCTTTTATATATATCAAAAGGAAGCTATAAGCAAGATAAACCAGACAAAATGCACTTAAGATTTTTTTCACATTGAAAATCAGCTCAAAGTGAATATTTATTGAAAAAATGCTACATTATTTTGTCTTTGATTTTTTTTCTTAACATGCTGACACTGCATATTTGATGTTCTTATACAGTTGATGATAATTAAGTCACAATTGCTGCTGGACCTTTAGCAAATATAATATACATCCTAACTGCTAAATGTTAAAATGGGATTGCCCTCCCACTAACAGTAAAAAGTGAATCTTGGAACAAATACATACAGTTACTTCATAACTTGAGTTTTGTTGTTCTTTTTTGTTTGTTTTCTTGCTTGCTTGCTTGCTTGCCTGGGGTTTTGTTTTGTTCTTTCCCTATGCTACCATGTGATTTTAAGAGCTGCCTTGTCACTTCAACTCTTATGGATGTTTCTTTCTCCATTGCCTATTCCAGTCAGTTCCAAGGCATCTTTATTTTCAGTGTTTTGGAGAAAGTGAGGTGACTAGGTATAGATATCTAGTTATCTCAACTGAGAACTTTTATTTTAAAAATTTATTTTATTTATTATTTTAATAATTATATTAAATAATTATTTTCAACATTGTCATTAATTTATATTATTATTTTAATAATTTTAAAAATAATTTTAGTAATAAATAATAACCTGGCATATTATAGAATAAAAACAAAAACAAAAAACCTTTTTTTCTTGATTTTGTTTGTTTGTTTTTAGTAGGCTCCACACCCAGCATGGAGCCCAATGCAGGGCTTAAACTCAAGACCCTGAGATCAAGACCTGAGCTGAACTTAAGAGTGAGATGTTTAGTTGACTGAGCTGTCCAGATGCCCTCAAACCCCTTTATCTCTTGGGATGTTTTTCCTTTTCCATTTTTTCCTCCTTTGGAAAAATCTTATTTCTTGGTGCTTATCCGTAAGCCAGCTTTAACTTTTCTTGCTGCCTTCTGGGAAAATTCCTCAATCTGATGTTCCAACTCATTATTTCACTATTCAAATATAGCCATCTAATCTACCACTATTTAACTTTCAGTTCTCTTTATATCAACTCATATTTTTATACCTAATATTGTCTACTTAATTTTACTTATATATTTATTTACTTACTTACTTATTTACTTATTTTTATTTATTTTTTATTTTATTTTATTTATTTTATTTATTTTATTTATTTATTTATTTTATTTATTTATTTTATTTATTTTATTTTATTTTATTTATTTTTTATTAAGTAAGTTCCATGAGTAGTCTGGAGCCCAGCAAGGGTCTTGAACTCACAACCCTGAGATCAAGACCTGAGCTGAGATCAAAAGTTGGTCACTAACCAACTGAGCCACCCAGGGGCCCTTGTCTATTTCATTTTAAAATAATTTTAATTCTTGGGACGCCTGGGTGGGTGGCTCGGTTGGTTAAGCGGCTGCCTTCGGCTCAGGTCATGATCCCAGGGTCCTGGGATCGAGTCCCATATCGGGCTCCTTGCTCGGCAGGGAGCCTGCTTCTCCCTCTGCCTCTGCCTGCCTCTCTGTCTGCCTGTGCTCACTCTCTCTGATAAATAAAAAAATAAATAAAATCTTTAAAAAATAAATAAATAAATAAATAAAATAACATAAAATAATTTTAATTCTTATTTGGTATTGACAATATCCATCAATTATCTTTTTATTTTTAATGTACTAATTTTAGATTCTTGTTCTGTCTATCAAAATTCTCTCTTTCTTAGGGCCTGTCTTGTCCAGTCTGACTTTCTCTGAGGTACTGCTTTTTCTTATGTGTTAAGTTATTTTGGCTTGTGAGCTCTTGCTCTGGTAGGTGTTGGCTGTGTGTGTAACATGTAATGTTTGCTGAGAAGGAATCAAAAGCCAGGCTTCAGTCTGTGAGGTTAGGGTAGGGATTAGCAAAAGTTTTCTATAAAAGGCAAGATAGTAAATATTTTAGGTTTTGAGAGCCAGACAATTTCTGTCACACTACTTATTAACCTTGCCTTTGTAATGTGACAGCAGCTATAGATAATATAGAAATTATTGGGTATGGCTATGTTCCAATAAAACTTTATTTACAAAAACAAGATGTAGGCCCAATTTGGCCTGCAGGCTGACATTTGCTGGCCACTGTTTTAGAGCATGAGAGATAAGATTTGTACTGAAAACACCACCAGATGACTGTTGTTAATTGTTCTTAATTGTAATCTTTTGTTTAACATACATATGTGTGTATATGTATAAAGTCAATATTTTGAATATGAGTCAAAATTTTGATATCTGTTTTACATCAATTGCACTTTTTTCCTTTTTACCTTCTGACCCTCTGTAGTCTTGAATTTTAAACTGTGAGGTGTAGTATGATTGGGAAGTAACAATCTCCCTAAATTGTAGCCCACAGCACTAGGGATTTTTAGATAATAGAGTGGGATATTCAGTGCCTAAAGGCAACTGGTCAGTCTGTACTTATTTCATGAGGACATGGATGTCTAAGTTGTTGCTGCCAATTTCTGTAAGAAGCAGGCAGTAATTGCCTCAAGTCAACATAGGGTAGAGACAAAAATTATTTTTTTCTAAACACTTATCCTGTCTAGTCTTTCATAAATTTTTTTTGGCCTATATTATTTGGTACTTATCTTTTTTTTTCCCCATTATCTATATCTCTGTGTTTTACACACACATACATACACACACACACAATTATATAATATGTATGTTTGCTCATTTTTTAAAATTCTGGCCAGTGTTCAATTTCCAAAGATTATGTGGAACCACCAGTGTATGTAAATAAATCTGAAACTACATGATGGAAACTAAAATCATATTTTTTAACATCACACTTATGGGAGAAGCAAAATGAAGGGTTAGCTTTAAAATCCTTCATAATATAGTACATGTGAGTATGTGAGCAAGCCCGCTGGAATGGAAATTGCTTATACTAAATGTGAGACTAGGTTTCTCAATATTGTGGCATTTGCCACAAACTAGTAATTACATACCATAATTTGGAGAAACTGTTCAGTCCAACAACTGCTTGTGACAATCTACTCTTTTGTTGAATTATGTAATATATCAAGTGTTGGTCATATTTTATCTTTACAGGTATAACTACCAATTTATTTCAAACTAAAAATATATTAATATGGGAAATAGTAAAAAAACTGCCTTAATATTAAAATGAATCTGACATTGAATTTCATGCTAGAATAAAAACAATGAACAATAGAATAAAAACAAGGATGTCTTTGATTTATAGGTAATTTATATATATTTGTCTTGTCAAAGAAATGTTGAGTAGAATAATATGATAATCAATCTAGATTTACTAGACTTTTAGTGAATGAAAAATTTTGAAAATACTAAGCAATTTGAACTGTAATTTCCATCAGCAGCAGGGAAGTGGAGAATTAGGAGATTCCCTCCAGAAGAGCTGATTCTAAGAACACAAGTAACCTTGGCCCACAGCTAAAATGTTATCATATTTTCTATTTTAAATTTATTTGAGATAATGAAATATAGATTACTATAAGACTGCTTTATTTTGTATTATTGCTTAATGAGCATTCCCCTGGCATTATAATAATTTTATATGCATATTATTTTATTGGCTGGATAACATTTTGCCATCTGAATAGGCCAAAAATTAATTTTTCCTTTAATGTTGACAATCAGAGATTTTTTAGGTTATCTTGTTATTGAAATTTATGCTTTGATAAATCATCATTCATTCATTCAGCAAAATTTATTGAAAAATAACTGCATGTCAGGTACTTTAAAAGCTAGACAAGATACAGAGATGAGAAAACAGATATACAATTTCTACCATGTTGAGTCAAATTATAAAAAAAAGGAATCTAAACTTTTTAAAAAAAGATTTACTTATTTTAGAGAGAGACAACACACATGCATGCACATAGGGAGGAGGGACAGAGGGAGAGGGAGAGGGAGAGAGAGAATCCTAAGCAAATTCCCTCCTGAGAACAGAGCCCCATCCTGGGCTGGATCTCAAGACCCTGAGATCACAACCTGAGCTGAAACCAAGAATACAATGCTTAACTAACAAACCACCCAGGCGTCCCAAGAATCTGAACTTTTAATGACCCCTAATACTTATTTCCAAGTTACTTTCCAAAAATGATATGCCAATTTATAATCAAAACCACAGTATATCAGAATTCTTCTCCCAGCAAAAGTAAAGAACAAGTATATTTGAATATAACATCTTAAATCCTGACCCATTTAAGAGGTAAAAAGATGTGGTTTCCTTCAACATGTATTTCTATTCTATTTTTATATATTAGCTATTTGTTTTTCCTTTTTAATGAAATCATTCATGCTTGTTGCCCTAATCAATGGGGGTCTCAGATTTTTTGTTGTTGTTGTTGCTGCTATTGTTGTTAAATCTATTTGTTTTCCTTTATAAACATTTACCTTTTTAAAATTTATAATTCTCTCCCTTATGCAGAGACTAAATAAATGCTCATAAATCTTTAATTCTAGTTTCCTCTTTCTGTTCTTCCTTTTACTTTTTTGTATTTATTATGTTGTATTGAGTGGCAGGGCAGGGAAAATAAATAATTTTGTTTTCTCTGAACCTAGGATGATGCCTGGAATTCAGGTAGTTTCCAACAAATGCCTATAAAATTTCAGCCCACGAAGGATGCCTAAAATTTAAAATAAAAATTTAAAAAGCAATAATAAATTGTTTTAATGCTACAGTCTAAAACATTGTTTTCTAAAATGTGGTAAAGGTTGGTCCTCACAGATAAGTCTAAGGGACTCAGAAGACGAAATTAAACTGTACAACAAATGAGAAAGAACAAAAATACCAAAACACTAGCATGGGTATTATAGCTTGACATTCACTTTCCATTCAAACCTTCCAGCCTACCTTTAGTATGCATTTCTAGTGGTCTCTTTTCAGACCCTCTCTCATCCATGGTTCTTCACGCAGTGTTCCTCTATTTAAATGCATGCACATGGAATCTGTTAGCCAACACAACCATGGAGGCATGTCCACACTGGTGTGCCTGGGTCTAATTTGTGTGTGTTGAGAAGCAACAATTATATCATTTGTAGCTGCAGCTAATTCCAAACCTCTGGATCACATTTACTTTGGTGTTTTGTTGAAGTTAATTATTCCACGTGGCCCTTGGTTTTTCTACCTTTTGATTGATGTGGCAGAAGTCACAGTGCCCATGCTGGGACATTTCTGTTTTTATCACCATCACAATAATTCAGAAAGTCACTCATTCCCTAAATGTCTTTACTGAAACAGCTAAACTGCCTCAGAGTTCCTGCACTTGGATCTTGACTGAGTCCATCACAGGTGATAAAAGCTATTCCACTTTCATTTCTCTTTCAAGTGAAAGAGAAATTCTAGGGTATTGGAATGTTTACCTCCTACTTACATCTCATATCTTCCTTTCGAATAGAGTGGTCTAAGTGAATCGTCCTACAGAACAAGCATATCTAATTCAAGATTTGATTAATATGATATTGTTTGAACACAATATAGACTCTCTTTAATAAAGAAGGTTCAAGTCTCATGAATCAGAAGTAGTGAACACAATACACATTGGGATAAAGAAAAAACTCGGAACTTGGAATACACTAGAAGACAAAGGAAAAATAATTCAGGAATACTTAAGCAATTTGATATTTTATAGTACTCGAAGCTCTTATTAAAAGAAAGAGTGCATTATCTGAACTATTTAGTTGGAATATTCCAGATGTCTCTGGTCTTTATAAACATATCACAACATCTTAATTCTTTGTTTATTTGAATTGCTCCTTAGTCATGTCTCTTTTTCATTCCATTCTTAATCACTGAGTCTGTGATTAAAAATGGCAAACATGTGTTTTGAGAAGAAACTAAGCTATGATTTTGGTTGTGGATAGTAATTTTGGAGTGGCAGAACATATTAACCCCTTCCTTTCCACTCTACCCATGAACTCATAACAAGATGCAAGAAAACTGTAAACACAAAGTAAACAAACAAGGCCTGGGAAATAAATTACTTCTCAGTTGTAATATTTACATGTGGTTATACTAAAGAAATGTTTCTGGAGAAACAAACAAATAAAAAGTGACAGTTTAATATTTATAAAACAATGTTAAGCCAAAATAATATAGACAAACACAAATAAGATACTATTGTAGTCAAGACTCTTAACTTTTGCACTTAAATAAAGTTGAATTTTAAGAATCTCATAACCATTGGATCTAATCCTGACTCTGCTTGCTACTCTCTACTGGGTCAAGTGTAAGTCATTTGAATATTCCACAGCTGACTTCTTCATTTGTAAAATGAGAGAAATCACCTCATGTTGTCACTGTAAGTTACCATCTGCCAGAGTGTGAGATATACCTCAGTTTAATTAGAAAAAGTTCTAGATGATTGATCTTACCTATATTAAGGAAAAGTTGAAAATATAATTCTAATTTTTATGGAAAGGAAACAGTTCTATTAATTTAAAACAGTAACATATGTACATATATAGATTTTTTAAATTTATAGTAAATTTCCATAAACTTGGAGCAAAATGAGAAAAATAAAATAAATACATTGAAATATTTATAGGTAAGTAAAATTGCATGATAATATGGTTGTGAGAAAGGAAACACTAAATACTGAAGGAAACACAATTACTAAATGTATTTGTTTTAAAATGAATTTGAATAAATCTCAATGAAGTAGATTTAGACAGGACAACATGTTAATAAAAGTTAGTTGGAAGAAAACAATATAACCATTTAAAGTTGAACAGAAGACTACATGTGACAAATATTTCAGAAAAAAACTAAAAGTTTTATTGTCTCCAAATAAAAAAATACATTTGAAGAAATTCTAATATGCTAATACTTTTGGTAAAAGCAAGTATGTCACTAAATATAACCAAAATACTACTCTATGATTATATCACCAAGTTCTTTTTATAATCTGTATATTAAATTTGAACAATACTTTCTGAAACTGTTTTGTTGCTTTTTAGTCAGGAGATTGGTAGTAGTAAGTTTGTATCAAGCATGTTAAGGGGATGGTCCAAACTCTTTCTGATCCCCAGTAGGTCTGTGATATGTTATTTGTTTCTTTTTTAAAGCATTTTCTTAAAAGAACACTATGATTTGAAATAAATATCTTTGCTTTGATAACTTGTAGTTCATCTTTTCCTCTTGGTGGTTGGATTATTGCCTTATTGGAGACTAAGGTTTGCAAATGGTAAATCTGTCTCTTTGTTTTTCATCCCTTTTTGATGATTATACTTATCATATAATTTCATAACTCAAGATATTAAATTGATGTTATTGAGAAGGATGAATGAGATGATCTAAGTGTCATGCTGATTCAATTGTTTATGTCTTTCATAATTTTGCCAGAGTTTATGGATACTTTTGTTTGTTTTCAATAATTCTGTATTATTTATTAGTTTTGTGCTCAGTGAATTCTAATCCTTACAGTCCACCAGATATTTCTTAGAACTAAGTGTTTTCTTTTCTATCTGTATTGGAGGTACACTGTGATTTTCAGATTGATTGGTTGATTTAATAGATGATGATGGAGATACAGATCTTCCATGCTGAAAAACAGAACGAATGAGACAATACCCATAACGTGGATAGTGCATGCTGGTACCTAGGAAGAGTTCAATAAATATTAGTTATTATTCCCATTCATATAACAAAATTTGACAAGAGTGTTCATTTAGAGCAAATGAATAAAATCATCCACAGAAGTTATATTCAGTCTTTAAAAAGAACATTGTAAAACTCAGTGTATTATTTATCTGCTTCTGTTTAATGATAGTACTCAAACTTAGTGGCTTCCCACAACACACATTTATCGCCTCACAGTTTCTCTGGGTCAGGATTCTGGGCACAGCTTAGCTTAGGGTGTGACAAAGCTGTGATCAAGGTGTCAGCCAAGTGGTGATCTCATTTGAGACTTGACTGCAAAAGGCCCAACTTTCTAACTTACAGTCTTGTTGGTAGAATTCAGTTCCTTATAGTTTGCCAGAGCGTGAGCCAGAGGTCATCCTTAGCTTCTTGCCACATCTCCTTTATATGGTAGCTCACAATATGACAGCTTGCTTCAAATCCAGCAAGAGAATCTTCTAGGAAAATGAGTTACAGTATTTTATAATATATACACATAATCTAGTAAGCACATCATGTCACTTTTGTCATATTTTATTAATTAGAAACAATTCAAAAGTCCCACCCACACTAGAAGGAAAAGTACTAGACAAAACAAGAACATCAGGGGGCATGGATAATGAGGTCCACCCTAGAGTCTACCTACAACATTCCATAAGAACAAAAATCACAAAACAGTAGCTGTATTTCATTGTTTAAATTCACTAATATCTTTCTTGTTACCCTTTCATAATGAGAAATATTTCTTTCTAATTAAAACATTTGAGGGGATAAAAGCTCAATTGTAAAAATTTTTTCAGTACTAAAGCATTGGAAAGAGTTAATATCTTGGTTTGCATGGCACTTTAGAGTTCACAATAAATTAATATCTATGAATATTATTATTTCAGACTAGAAAATGGAGGGTAGAAGTAATATCAATTTCAATATTGTAACAGATTTAAGTTCCAAGTAAAGACTTAATTACAGTATTTGCTGTTTATTTGATATATTCAGTATGTCCCAGCTTTGGCCATTCTTTTAAATACTTTTGTTAATTAAAAGTAATTCATATCAAATGGAATGGTGGTAAGGGAGTGGGTGGAAACCAGGTTTGTTCTATGACCAGATAAGCTATAAGGAAGGACCATCAAGTGCCAAGAGCACTGTATTGAAGGCATCAAGATGAGGTGCAGCATAGGTCAACTGGAAAAATGGTTGATGAGGTTGAATGAAATTGGTGACACAGATCATTTACGTTCTTTGTTTGAAACATGTTTTGAACCATTTTCCGGAGCTTGTCAACAAGTTCTGTGTGCAAATGATCAGGCAGTCAGCAGAATACTACAACAGGACATGAAAACCAGAACTTCACACACAGCTCCAAAAATACAGCTGCCTTCTATTCTCAAAACTGCTTGCCTCCCAACTAAAACTATATCTTCTGCTCCAGCAGTAAACAAATGTGGCAGACACTTTTACAGACACTTGGATCTGAAATACTCTCTTCTTGCAGAGAAGTTACCTGGTATCTATGTGTAGCCATTCTATAACCCTTCAGTAGTGCAGTTTGGAGTAACATTCATATGGGCTTTATCAAGATGGTATATTTCAGTTTACAGTGTTTATGTGATAACCAACCAGATGGTGACCGTTCATGAAGGGGTTTGATATTTCTGTCTTTCATTGACAGCCGGTTGATCCTAACTTGGGTGAACTAGATATGCAGAGAACATTTGCAAAACACAAATGGAACCATAAACATAGTTGTTAAGTGTTTATTAATCCATGGAGAATTGAAACAGCACAGTTCCTAAACCCAGAGGCTGTAGTACTAGATGAAGAGATATTCAGCTTTCTGAATGTAAAATGTTTGACGACACTTCTACGTACACTGTTTATTTGTTTGATAAACCTAAATTAGGAGACCCTAGGCAATTAGCTTTTCTCCATGAAAATCTTCTATATGTGATGAGCTCACAGAGATGCTTCTGTCTCATAAAAAGAAGCCTGATGAACACCACAATAAATGTGTTCATGTGAGAGTTCCACTCCAAACTCCAATGTATAAAGAACTTGTAAGTTGTCAGTCCTACGACTACAAGAAAAGGGAGAACGAACTTTAAGTCATGACTTTTCTTGGACACATCAGAGACCAAGATTACCAGGAAACTTGCTGCTCTGAAAACTGGAGAGACAGGCAAATCTGGAGAGTCACCTCTGAGATCTGCTCACCTGGAGCAGAAGCTGCTGAAGCCGTAAACTGAGAAGGATACTTAAATGGTAATTTTGAAGAATTGCTGGAGGCTGAGGGAGGGTAGCATGCAAGTAAGAAGCTCAAGGAGGTTGCAGTCTTGGATGACCCCCACACTTTCACAGGTTTTATTTCCAGGAGCTTCACTGGGTTCTCACAGTGAACATAAAAGCTCTCTGACCTTGTGACTTTAGCTGAAAGAGGGGAAGAATAATGATTGTGAAAACTGCCTAGAGTATTCTTCATAACAAAGGCCTACTTTTCATGAGGAAAAGACTACCCAGAGCCTTATCCTGGATAAGGGAAGGGAATTTTTCCCACTCCAGCTATCTCTTGCCTTCCAGTTTAACTTAAGGTGGTGGGGGAGAAGCTAACTTCAGAAGCACCATCAAGGTCTTAGCTCTGAGTTATAGGCTCACTGAAAGACCAAGATTTAATCATAAGATGACAGGATGGTTCTCTTGTCCCACATCCTAGCCCCATTACACTGGACTCCAGTGTAATGACAGCAGAATATAGTTGAAAGAGCTGCAAGCTGGGGTGCCTGGATGGCTCAGTGGGTTAAGACTCTGTCTTGGGCTCAGGTCATGATCTCAGGGTCGTAGGATCGAGCCCTGTGTCAGGCTCTTTGCTCAGCAGAGACCCAGCTTCCCCCTCTCTCTCTGCCTGCCTCTCTGCCTACTTATGATCTCTCTCTCTCTCTGTGTCAAATAAATAAATAAAATTTTTAAAAAAAGGAAAAAAAAAAAAAAGAAAGAGCTGCAAACTGCAGACATACTCTGAGGAGGGAGTACCTAGGGAAGCCCAAAGTGAAGGAGGGAGACAAAAATAATAACATAATACAAAATAATTTAAAGCCACTGGCATGTACAGCCACAGCAAACATTAATCACCACTCAACTTCTACTCAGATTAGCATACATGCTCACCCCAAGACCTATTTACCTCAGTTCCTATTCCCCAATACACCATGACTAATGTTGAACAAAAAACTATAAGGATGCCAAAAAGCAAGAAAAAAAAATCTGAAGAGACAAACAAACACTAGTACTAGATTCAGATACGACACAAATTTTGGAATTATCAGAAAAACAATTTAAGATAACTACGAATTGCATGTCAAATGCTCCAATTGAAAACACCAGCCCATATTCAAGAAGAGATGGTTAATGTGAGCAGACAGGTGGAAACTCTATGAAAGTTCAAAAGGAAATGCTAGAAATCAAAAACATTGTAACACAAATGAAGAATATCTTCTTCATTCTTTAAAGCTCTCATCAGTATGGAAACACCGAGGAAGGATTCAGTGAGCTTCACTATGGGAAAATAGAACTTCCCAAACAGAAATGCAAAGAGTAAAAAGAAAAAGAAAGAAAGAATGAAAGAAAGAAGAAGAAGAAGAACAGAAACTCCAAGAACGTGGGACATTTCAAAAATTAACATATATGTATTAGGAATACCAGAAGAAGAAAGAGACACTATGGAGCATAAGAAATATTTGAAGTAATAATAGACAGAACAGCTTCAAAATTAATAGCTGACACCAGACTACAGATCCAGGAATCCCAGAGAATAAGACAGGATAAATATAAAATAAACAAATAAACAAATTAAAACTATACCCAGGCGTATATTCACACTACAGAAAACCAAAGAAAAAGAAGCAAATCTTTAAAGAAGACAGAAGGGAGGGAGAAGAAATATTCTACCTACTAAACAAACAAAACAACAACAAAAAAGAATCACTATGAACGTCACATCAGAAATCATACAAACAAGAAGAGGAAAATGAAATACTCAAATTATTGAAAGAAAACAAATGTCTAGAATTCTATACCCAGTGAGATTATCCTTCAGGAGGATGCCCTTCCAAAGAACATAAAGACTTTCTGTGTCTTTGTCTCGTGTACGTACATACACACCAGACGTATCACAACCACAACTAAGGGAATTCACCCTCAGAACCTCTGTCCTGAAGGAAATTTTAAAAGAAGTTCTTTAAGGAGAGGAAAATAATGTGAGTCTGAAACTCAGATCCACATAAAGAAAAAGGTTGTGGGATGAATGAATGAATGAATGAATGAAAATAAAATATTCTATTTTTCTTAATAGATCTAAAATATAACTGTTTATAAGAACAGTAGTAACAAGGTATTTGGTGATTATAGCATATAGATAAGTTAAATGAGTGACAGAAATGGGAAGGGAAGGGAAGGATGGAAGAATTGTGAATACTCTTCATAGGATAAGCCATCTTACACATGATGTGGTATAGTATTATTTGGAAGTGACTTTGAATAATTTAAATATATATTTCAAATTCTCAGGAAAATTAAACATTTTTTAAATAGCATAATTTATATGTCAAGAAAGGAGGGAAAACTCAAATTATATAACAAGCTTAATGAAATCCTGAGAAAGCAGAAAAAGACAGGGAAAAGTAAACAAAGAACAAGTGTAAGAAATATTAAAAAGTTACATACAGGGTAGATATTACTCTATCAATAATCAATGTAAATGATAGTGGTCTTAATGCACCAGTTAAGAGACATAGATTGTCAGAGTGAACGTGGTCTACAGGAAACCCATTCTAAATATAAAAACTCAGCCAGGTTAAAATTACTGGATGGAGGAAAGTATATACAGTGTTAACAATGATTAAAAGAAAACTGGAATACATGTATCACTTTCAGAAAGAGCAGACCCCAGGACAAGGAAAATTATCAAGGATGATGAGGAGCACCATGTACTAATAAAGGAATTAATTCTTCAAGAAGATATCACAGTCTTAAACATGTGTGTACTTACCAACAAAGCATCAAAAGATGTGAAGCAACAAGTGATATAACTGAAAGGAATAACAGACAAGTGCTATAGTTGGGGTCTTCAACACACCTCTCCCAGTGGTTGATAAATCTCAGAAGCATAAAAACACTAATGTTATAGTTTACCTGAAAAAACACTAACAGTCAACATGATTAAATTGAACTTTACAGAATGCTCTATTTAATGATAGCTGAAAAACTTTCTCAAGCTCACACGGCATTTGTAAAAAATATACCATATTCTTGGTCATAAAACACATCGTAACAAATTTAAAAGAATAGAAATCATACATCTTTCTCAGGTCACTATGAAATTAAACTAGAAATCAAAATAAAAAGGTAGCTAGGAAATTATCAAATATTTGGAATTAAACAAGGTACTTTGAAGTAATGCATGGGTCATAGAAGTGTCTCAAGGGAAATTTAAACTATTTTGATATGAATGTAAATGAAAATATAATATCAAAATGTGTAGGATGTAGTAAAATCAGTGCTTAGAAGAAAATTTATGTAGCATTATGTAACAAATAATGTAACATTCAATTCATGTACTAGAAAAGAATATATAAGATCAATAACCTAAATATCCACTCTAAGAAGGTAGGGAAAGAATAGCAACTGAAGACTGAAGGAGGCAGAAGAAAATAATACAATTTGACACAGAAATCAGGGAAACTGAAAAGAAACAAAATAGGGAATATCAGCATAACCAAAAGCTCGTTCTCTGAAAAAAATTCATGAAATTGATAAACGTTCAACCAGCCTAAAAGAGAAAAAAGAGGACACAAATTATCAATATTAGAAATGAAATAAGAGTTATCACTACTGGTTCTATAAGTACCAAGAAGACGACGAAAGAATGCCAAATAATTTTCTGCCCATGATTTTATTTACTAGATAAAATGGACCAACTCATTGAAAGATACCAATTATCAGAATTAATACAAAGAAATAAATTGACCTATATCTATTTAAAAAAAAAAAAAAAGAATCAATAATGAATAACTTTCCACAAAAGAGAACCCCAGAGCCAGATGTTTTCACTGGTGAATTCTATCAAACATTTAAGGAAGAGATGATACTAATTCTACAAAGTATCTTCCAAAAATAAAAGCAGATGGAACACATTCTAGCACATTCAATGAGGACAGCATTACCTTAATAACCATGCAGTAAAGAGTTAACTCAGCAGACGAAGATCACTCAAACCCTGCACATTCTGAAGAAAGATTTGTCTTCAGAAGGCCTGGTTGTTACCCAACCACTGGGGGATAACCTCCAAGAGCTTATAATATCCTATCTGATGATAGTGATTTTGTATGCTCAAAGTCTAGGACCACACTGTTTACTTTTGATCAGTTTATGCTAACAATATGATTTATAGTGAGTTCCGGTTTCTGTGTGCCAGAAGTCATGGGTCATGCTGTATCAGACTGACATCTGGGGGCCTGGAGACTGAGTAGCCTGGGTTAGTTATGCAGGTGTTTCATGCCTGCTTGACTTACCTCCCCCAAAAATCCTTGGACAGTAAGGATCAGGTGAACTTCCCTAGTTGAACCTGGTTCCTGGATCCCTGGATATTCTGGAGCCTTAGAAGTCTGTTAAAGATTCTGGCTTACTCGGTTCCTAATGATAGCTGCCTTCTATGTCCATACATGGCCTATTTTTGGTGCATGTACACATACACATGCAGAGCATGAGAGTGAGAGAGAATGCTCTTACTCTTAAGGTACCAATTCTGTTGGATGAGATCCCAACCTTATTTAACCTTGATTAGCTTCTAAAATCCTTATTTCCAAATAAAATCCCATTGGGGATTACAGCTTCAACATATGAATTGGGGAGGGGGGCAAAATTCGGTTCATAACATTCAGTCCCTGGTCTTCTAGAATTCAAGTCTTCATCCCATGTAAACTACATTCATTCCACTTCAACAGCCCTGAAAGTCTTAGCTCATTCCCGCATCAACAATAGAACCTAAACTCCAAAGTCTCACATCATCTAGTCTAAATATCATCTAAATCAGGCATGGCTGAGACTTGAGGTACAATTTATCCTGAGGCAAAATTCCTCTCCAAGTGTGAACCTGTGAAAGTAAACAAGTTACATGTTTTCAAAATATGATAGGACAGGCATAAGATAGACATTCTCATTCAAAAGGGAGAAATATGTGTTACCAAGCAATTCTAAAACCTAGCAAGACAAATTTCTTTCTTTTTTTTTTTTTTTTTTTTTTGACAAATTTCATTAGATCTTAAGAATTGAGAATAATCCTCTGTGGTTTGATGCTCTGCACTCTAGGCCAGCTGGAATGGCCGTATTACCTCATGGCTCTAAGAGAGAGGGTTCTGCCCCTGCAGCTCTGCCAGGCCATCCTGCTCCCACGGCGCTGCTGGGTGGTCCCATCCCCATGACTCCAGTTTGTTCCATCCCCATGTTTCTACCCGGTAGTCCTACCTCCGAGTCTCATAAAGGGGTCCTGTTCTCAAGGTGAAGGCCATCTGGCCTTTTGAAAACAAGATTTGTCTTCACCTTTGCCCATTCCTCAGTGCACGCACATGGAGAGAGATCTTTCTTTCTTCCTCTACTTACAAGACCAAAAAGCCTATGGAATTAGAACCCACCTCAGTCTGTTAAGACTGCTATGACAAAAATGCCAGACTGGATGGCTCATAAGCAGAAATTCGTTTCTCACAGTCTGGAGGTTGGAAAGTTCAAGATCAAAATGCTGACAGATTCAATGTCTGATGGTTTGCAGACAATCACCTTTTTGCTGTGTCCTCACATGGCAGAAATAACAAGAGAGCTTCGTGGGGCCTCCTTTATAAGGGCATTAATCCTATTGATGAGGACTCCATCTTCATGCCTTAATCATCTCCCAAAAGAAAAAGCTCCATCTCCAAATTCTCCAAATGGGGATTAGGTTTCAAGATAGGAATTTTGGGGGGACATAAGTATTCAGTTTATAGTAGGACCTAACCCTTATGACCTCATTTAGCCTAAGTACCTTCTGAAGCCTTATTTCAAATATTTCAAAATATAATCACATTGGAGATTCGGGCTTCAACATATGAATTTTAGGAGAACCCCATTAAGTCCATTACAGATAGTCAGAAAGGGCTAGAGTTGAGTTATGTCCCTTTTTCCTGGTAAGTTAGGCACTGAAAAAATTGCTGTGGTTAGGATCTGGTAAAATAGTTTATCTTAAGGGCAAGCTTTGTTAAGAACAGAATGCTCTGGTGTATTTAAAAACTGGTTGCTTTTCCACTTCCCTGGCCAAAGGCAAAAATATTTTTCTTCAATATTCACTGTGAGAACCAGGTCAAGCCCCGAAGGTAAAATTCATAAGTGGGTGGGGACCTCCCTATGATTGGGAATCCCTGGAGATTTTAACTTTCAGACTTGTCCACACTGAGCCTCCAACAGTCCCTCAATTAGAGTTTAGGTTTTTTTTTTTTTACCTGGCTCCCAGGTAAGTTTCTGCTCAGTTAAGTTATGATCCTTTGTATCTGCAAGCCCTTAAGTTATGATCCTTTGTATCTGCAAGCCCTTCTGTCTTTCCATTTTTGAGGGCAGCAATTTGCCCTGTGACCTTACTTCTGATTGGTCCAAGAGGAATTGTTGATTTTTCAGTTTGTTCGGCTTTTTGTTTGTTAGGACAAATTGGGACTTCCAAGCTCCTTACATGCTTGGACTAGAAACCATAAGTCTTAAGTTGTTGACCATTAAAGAGATAAGACCATTTTTCTTTGGGATTTTTCTGATTTGTTTGTTGTCATGTTGCTGATATTTATTTCTCTATCCCTTTATTTTACCTCTACTGGAAAATAGATTAAAGGTTTCATTATTTCCAGACTGTTTCATCATATTGCACAACAGTAGGGGGCACATAATATCAGATATTTCTTGGTATTAATGATGCTAAATTTGGTAAGTTAAGGTGTTGACTACCAGATTCCTCCATTATAAAAGTTAATTATAAAAAATGTTAATTATCCTTTGAATTGGTATGCAATCTTTAGAGTAATATTTTGGAACTACTTTAGCAACCACAGATGATCCTTGTCTGAATTGACTATTTCACTGGGTGTCACTAAAAGTGATTTTTCTAAATCTATTGCTCTTTTCACATTTATTATTGAGAATACTTCTAGAATAAAATCTTTCCTTCACTAACTTGAGATGTACTACATTTTCTCCAAAAGGCAGAGTAAGTGCTAGTACTTAATCATTAATTAAGAATTTTTATATTAAGGTATTATAATAGTCCATTTAGGTGGTGGAAAAATAGATTTCTCTTCCCATCCCTCCTTTCCCCTCTCCCCCACCCCTTTCACATTCCCATCTGTCTACAAGTATTATTATGAACATATGCATTTAATTAGTAGAATATTTTATAATCAAATATACTTACTATTATTTTCCATGCTTTAAATGTCCCAAATTTGGGAAGTGGGAGCCCATTAAACTGGTTTCTTTGTCCTTTTGACATTCTTCCTTTGGTGCTTCCTTAGTTTCTGGTACTTCAAGATGTCAAGTCTCACTTTACACTTTCCCTCCTGATACCCCAATCTGCCATTTCCCCATGGAACTCTGGCTCCCTTTAATGTGAAATGTATTTAGAAATAAAGGTTTCTGTGTACATGTGCTCATTGCTTCTGGATGTTACTGTCTCTAGGCTCTTTCCGTGAACAGGTTCAGGATCTGTATTTTCTTTTCTTTTATTTTTTTAAGATTTTATTATTTATATGAGATAGAATGAGAGTGAGAGAGCATGAGCAGGGGGAGCAGCAGGCAGAGGGAGAAGCAGGCTCTCTACTGAGCAGGGATACTGATGTGGGGCTTGATCCCAGGACTCCAGGACCATGCTCTGAACCGAAGTCAGCCACTTAACCCACTGAGCCACGCAGGTACCCCTAGAATCTGTATATTAAAAGACAAAATGAATCAAAATTTTCCTCAAAAACATAGAACTTGGGCACCTGGGTGGCTCAGTGAGTTAAGCCTCTGCCTTTGGCTCAGGTCATGATCTCAGGGTCCTGGGATCGAGCCCTGCATTGGACTCTCTACTCAGCAGGGAGCCTGCTTCCCTCCCAACCCCCGTCTGCCTCTCTGCCTACTTGTGATATCTCTTTCTCTGTTTCAAATAAATAAATAAAATCTTTAAAAAAAAACCCATAGAACTTTGTAAGCAAAAATAGGAAACCATATATATATATATATATATATATATATGAATAAAACATCAAATTTTAAATATTTTTTTAGTAAATTTAAGTTAATATTAAATAGTTCATTTTTGGACATTATCTTTGATCTTATAAAGTTTTCAATTCTGATAGTACTCTCCACAGAAGTGATTAAGTACTAGAATTATTGTATTCAACTTTGGCTTGCTGAATATGCTTTTCTTAATTTTTAATGGAAATTTTAAAAAGGTACACAAAAATATAGATATTACCTGTCACTCAGCTGAAAATATCATCAACATTTTGCTAATCTTGTCTATCTCTTCAAAAAAATTCTTTCAAGTTTTGTCAGGTAGAAATGTCAACTATATCATTTCATTCATAAGATTCAACACATTTACCCCTCTAATCTCTAACTCTTAAAGGCTATTGAGTTTTACATATCCAGGTTGTCATTACCACATTCAACAAAATTAAAAATAATCTTTAGTATCTTCAGATTCCCAATACCCAATGACCCAATATTATTTCTGTACTCACTTTATGCTACACAGTATACTGATCACTTCACTTAGATCATGCCATTTGATCCTTACATGAGATTATAGAATATTGATACTCATTTTATTGATGAGAATACCAAAAGAGTAATCAGAGAGTTTAAGTAGCCTTCATACACCTCACATGGCTAGTAGGTTTGTCTGCTTCTAAAATCCATATTCTTTAAAGATTTTATTTATTTATTTGACAGAGAGAGAGAGATCACAAGTAGGCAGAGAGGCAGGCAGAGGCGGAGGGGGAAGCAGGCCCCCTGCTGAGCAGAGAGTTCAATGCTGGGCTCTATCCCAGGACCCCGAGATCATGACCTGAGCCAAAGACAGAGGCCTAACCCACTGAGCCACCCAGGCACCCCTAAAATCCATATTCTTATTAATTCTGCTGTATTCTTGGAGCTACTTATCTCCAACTGTGTAGTTCTTGAAGGCAAAAGCCACCTAGCAATATTTATTGAGTAAATATTCAATAAATATTATTTGGATGAATATTCATTGGTATAGGCCGGGACAAAGTGGTTCTTCATGATATTGCTAAATGTTTCTGAAAATAAATATCAGAGATAAAAGGAATGCTAGAGTTTATGATTTTCAATTCTGTGCTTCCCATAACACTCAACTGGATCATCTTTATCAAAATTACCTGGGATTCTTTGTTAAAATACATATTTCTGTATCTGATGGAAACAGGAACGCAGAAGTAGAAACCCAAATCTTCACCTTTAAGAAATGCACATAAAAGATGGAGAACTACAGAGCCTACAGTCACAAAGGAGCCACTGAGTGGTAACACTGGCAAGTAGGAGTTTTATTAGAAAACAATCCTGGAGCAACTAATTGAGTACCAGAACTTACTGAATCAAAACTACATTTTTACATGATGCCTAGTACATTCACATAAGAGAAAAACTTTGAGAAGTACTTTAAATTTATTGGTCTATATAATTCTTAATGACAGTCCAGTCTTTCAATGTTGAATTTCTTAAAACAATGACAAAAAAACAAACAAAGCAAACAAAAAACCACATGTTAAGCCAATGTATGCACTATTCATTTCTTTGATACAATTACCTTGTCTCCTCACAACCCCAACCACTCCAAATTAGATCCTTTTTTAATCATATTTTTTATTAACATATAATGTATTATTAGCCCCAGGGGTACAGGTCTGTGAATCGCCAGGTTTACACACTTCACAGCACTCACCATAGCACATATCTTCCCCAATGTCCATAACCCAACCACCCTCTCCATACTCCCCTCCCCCTGGCAACCCTCAGTTTGTTTTGTGAGATTAAGAGTCTCTTTTGGTTTGTCTCCCTCCCGATCCCATCTTGTTTCATTTATTCTTTTCCTACCCCCCAAACCAAATTAGATCCTTTTAACTTTCTAATTCTTTCTAGTTTAATGCCCTCCTCTCAGATGTTTGTGTAACTCAATCTTTTCAACCATTTAATCCTCCAGCAGGTCAGAAATCCCTTATATAATTACCATAATTAACGTTGCCTTCCAACAGGCATTCACTATTGGAGTGTTTGCGTAATATTCTTTAATGCACTTGTTACTACCTGAAGTTATTCTATTTGTTTACTTGTTGACCATCTGTTTGTTCCACTAGAACATCAGCTTCATGTGGAAGAAAACCGTAACATAATGAAGCTCTCTCCCTAGTACTTAGAACAATCAATACCATTGGAAAGTAAATATTTAGCAAACGTATGTCAAGTGAATAAGCACAAAGTATATTATTACTAATTCTCTCCTCCCCACCTGAATTGTGAGAAGCTTTTTTACCTGCAATGTAAGCAGATTTCAAGATCTCTTTCCTATGATGGTTGTAGACAGTTATAGAAAATTGTAGTATAAATTGAATACAAGGAAATGTGCAACAAAAATGGATTTTTTTTACTACAGAAAATGAGGGAAGTTGATGTCTTTGGTGTTGAATCAACTTTAATTCTGAGTGTAGCAAATACTAAGAGCATCGTACATTAAGTTTTTAAACATGGGCTTAAAAGTGTGGAAGATCAAATCAGAACAGCAAGTCTCAGATTTGGTAATTTTTTTGGTGTGACTTATAAAAACAAAGTACGCAAATTTCTCAGAAAAGAAAGAGAAGAGAAAAAGAAAAAGCTTTAGGTAAAGTACATTATCTTTTCCCTGACTGATCCTTTACCTAAATTGTTCAACAATTAAAATAATGTTTACAGTGAAAAGTGAAACATATATAATTAGATCTTATAGAAATAGAATCTTTCAATGATGTCATTCTATGAAATGTGAGGGACCATTGTGGTTCATGGTATAGATAATTCTGAGGATAAGAAATAGGCAACCACACCTTACAAGATATGTTTTGGGGGTCCAAAACATAAATCTTAACAATTAGTAACAATCCTTAATTAATGTAGATTGCTGTGGATTGCTCTTACATTGTATTATTGATACTATTTTACATAGTGAAAATGATTTCTTATTTTAGTAGGAAGTTCACGACACAAACACAATATATGTATTTGTTGATACCAAGTTCATATGGTAAATGGGTGTTATTTTCTTTTGATTTTGTTGTGGTTTGACATAATGTGAAAAAAAAAAACAACAACTTTGAAATCCTTAGATACTAGCTCTTAACAAGATGATAATATTTGTCCTTCCACTATTCATACTATACTGTACTAAAACTAGTACTACTATTAGTTTATGCAACCTAGCAAAATGAATCTTAGATATTTTGGTTATTTGACAAATACAATTAATATACTAAAAAATGCCTAGAAACTTAAAGGCATTGGGGGGAAAAAGGTTAGGCCCCTATATACCTAGTTTCAGTGCGAGGCAGAAGTGGGTTAAAATCCAATTCTGACATGTAGTGGTTATGTGATGCTACAGATCACAGATGCTACAGTTCTTTGACATTAGAGACCCAGTTGGAATCTAAAGATCCCTGCCCAGGGCTTGTGTCAGTCAGTACTCAATGACGGATGAAGGAAACAGTGCATGCAAGCCCTAGACAAGTTATATGTATCTACCTCAAAAGCAGGTAGTAAGGGATAAAGAGTGCTTTGCACAGTAATAATGTTCCCACAAACAGGCTCTCTACACTGATTAAATTAACACCCTGCGGTCTTCCTTTCCAGATCTAAATGCTTAAAAAAAGAACGTCTAAAAATGTTGTTTTTCAAAGTAGCCACATGGTGGCAGACTTCAACCAAAAAGGAATGACATTTCTATAAAAGCCATTTGCAATATCATCTTTTTCTTTAGATCATTTGTAAAAGTCGAAAGTTCGAAAAATTAAACCCAGAACAGGCGCTATATCTTTACTCATCTTTATAGTTCAAAAATGTAAAAAGAGAACTTCAAGTATTAAGGAGAATTCTGTTTTGGTATCAGATCGGGTGTGGGAGAGGGCTCTTCCCCGTGCTCCAGAGGTTGCTCTGGAGGGTAGAAGATACTCATTTCCGTTCACTGGATAGTTTTCCTCCTCCAAACCTCTTTTCTTTTCTTTCTTTCTTTTTTTTTTTTTTTTTTTTTTTACCAAGTGGAGACAGGTTCTGCCTAACAGAAAAAAATCAATTGTATTATAAGTGTTTAAGAACATGATTATTAAAATCAAAATCACAAAAATTAGTAGGTTCTTATTCTGGCTTTACTCTTTACATTCTTGAGTGACCTCAGGCAAGTTTGTTAACGTTTCTTGCCTCGGTTTTCTTATTTGTAAAATGAGAATAAAACCGTAAGAGACTCTTAATCTCACGAAACAAACTGAGGGTTGAGGGGAGTGGGTGGGTAGAGATAGGGTGATTGGGTTATGGACATTGGGGAGGGTATGTGTTATGGTGAGTGCTGTAAAGTGTGTAAGCCTGATGATTCACAGACCTATACCCCTGAGGCATATAATACATTACATGTTAATTTAAAAAAGTAAAAACAAAAACAAACAGACAAAAAAACCCAGAGCAGTTGCTCAAAGGTTTGTTGTGGGAATTGAATATGTACTCAGAGCACTGAGTAAAGACTTGCACAAAGCAAACACACAAATGCATGCTGTTATTATCATTAATATTAGTTATAATTAACGAAAGGATGGGAAGGAATGAAGGGTTATTAGACTTATCACGTACATCTGAAAATTAGGAAAATGTCATAGAAAACAATTGATTTGCAGAATTTTGGAACAGCTCAGTGTCTAGAAAGTTCCCACCAGCACATTTTTCCTTTTCTTCCCAAGTTATCATTCTGCTCTTTTGTTCCTCATTCATACCCACCCCACCTAGCCATGACTCCCTTCATGGACACACAGACACACATGTATGCACACAACAGATGAAAAAAAGAATAATATAGGGCATTGCATCTGGAAACATCAAAGAATAAGAATACTATGGTGAGAATTTAAAAACAAAGGCAGTTGTCCAATAGAGATACTGAATCATGTGTCTAAGCTATAAATAAAAGAAGATTTAAAAAAATGCCACTATAGCAAATCTTCTTTTCTCTCAACTTTTACTCAGTGTTCTCAGCGTGGAGAGATGGAAAGGAATACATCAATGTGGAACTTAGAATTTTCTATCTTTCTCAGAATTCACTATAATTGGTAAAAAAAGATAGTTGTTGGGCCCAGAAGTTATGGGAAGAAAAGCCACAAAAAGAATGGCCATTAAGGAATAGAGATGGCCAGTTGAAATTATACATTTGTTCCATTTTTCTTATCCCATCTGAGATGGGCTCTAAGAATTTAAATTAGAATGGCCTTTTCATTATTATAGAGTTAAATATAAACACGTCGTTCATTTCTTCCTTCTTTCATTCATTTACTTATCCATCTATTCATACAAAAAGCCATTCATGAGACCCTGTTGTGACTTAGAAGCCAGTGGGTTCTCGGAGTGTATGTCTGTGTGTACAGTTTGAGCAAACATGGATGTGATGGTTTAGTGATGGATCCAAACACAGATGTGATGGTTTAGCTACTGGAAAAGCGAGGAGAACGGAAAACTGAAATAGGGTGAAAGTTCATTGAACACATTGCATATGGTAATTACTAAACAATAAGACAAGGAACAGAAATTCCTATTAATTGAAACATTTATATAAAAGAATAAAAAGGATTATCTATAGTCGAAAATTCATAAACTGATTACGTAGCACAGGATGAATTAAGTTGCATTTATAAGGAGCATAACACTTTCTCCATGGTACAAGCATTTGATGAATGAACACGAAAAACTAGAAAAAAATTGTCTGGAGTATATAAGATTTACCTTCTTTCCCCTTAACTCACTT